>NC_133125.1:204390060-204690060 GCF_048418815.1 Hemitrygon akajei
TGTATTTTAACTTGTATAACATTTCTTTTTGTTATTTATAGCTTTTGGTGTTGCGTATTGCTGTGTACGGCTACCGCTGAGCAACAAGTTTCACAACTCACGCCAGTGATATTAAACCTGATACTGATCATCCTCCTCCGGATCCTGATACTGATACTGATAGTGATCATCCTCCTCCAGATCCTGATACTGATACTGATCATCCTCCTCCAGATCCTGATACTGATACTGATCATCCTCCTCCAGATCCTGATACTGATACTGATCATCCTCCTCCGGACCCTGATACTGATAGTGATCATCCTCCAGACCCTGATACTGATACTGATCATCCTCCTCCGGACCCTGATACTGATCATCCTCCTCCGGACCCTGATACTGACACTGATACTGATCATCCTCCTCCGGACCCTGATACTGATACTGATACTGATCATCCTCCGGACCCTGATACTGATACTGATACTGATCATCCTCCGGACCCTGATACTGATACTGATCATCCTCCTCCGGATCCTGATACTGATACTGATCATCCTCCTCCGGACCCTGATACTGATACTGATCATCCTCCTCTGGATCCTGATACTGATACTGATCATCCTCCTCCGGACCCTGATACTGATACTGATCATCCTCCTCCGGACCCTGATACTGATCATCCTCCTCCGGATCCTGATACTGATACTGATACTGATCATCCTCCTCCGGACCCTGATACTGATACTGATCATCCTCCTCCGGATCCTGATACTGATACTGATCATCCTCCTCCGGACCCTGATACTGATACTGATCATCCTCCTCCGGATCCCGCCCACCCCAGGTCTGCTCATCTTTCCTGTGATAGATGGCCAAAACCATTCACGATACTCCAAGTGCCTAATGAAGCATCAACATCACATCCCCGCTTTTATATCCTGTCCTTCATCCGGCCACATAGTTCCAAATTTCTGCCACCTTTTGTGTACTGAGTGTTTCCTGACTTTATTCCTGAAAGGTCTGTTACCTTGTTGGATAACTTCCGACCGCTCCTTACCGTCAACTCCTTCTTGTAAGGACATTGAAGGTGAGAGGAGTTAAGTTCAAAAGCCACGTGAGGGGCATTTGTTTCACACAGAGCGCGGTGGATAGCTGGAATGCGCTGCCCGGGATGGGGTGGAGGCAGGTACACCGGGAACTTTTAAGAGATAGTTAGGTCGGCACAGGAATGTCAGGAAAATATTGACATTGACCTTGTGTAGGCAGAAGGGATTAGTTTAGTTGGCCATTTGATAACTGATTTATTTGGTTCGATACGTCGTGGGCTGAATGGCCTGTTCCTGTGCTGTTCTGTGGCGTGTTTTAACATGTCATCTCCCATGTACACTGCCCTTAGGACGAGATGGTCACCCACCTCTTCGTGCATTTGGGAAGGGGATCTGGAAATGGATACCTGTGTCACAGTCCATCCCCGGCAGCTGCCCCACAGAGGACTCTCTGATCTACCGACACACAGAGACGGACATCAAGTGCTGCCGGCAGATCATCGACTCAGTGACAGACACCGTTGGCCTGCCCGAAACTTGCTGGTCTGCCAGCACTGGAAGATGTCCACAGGAGGGCGTGCTGAAGGTCAGACTCAATCTCGATACAGACTCAGGAGGGAAGGATCACGGTCAAGGCTCCTTCTGCCACTACATGTGGAGGGGCTTCTCACCCTCTGGAGATTAAAGATATAACTATTAGCAACACCCACAAAATGCTGGTGGAACGCAGCAGGCCAGGGAGACCCTTGTCCTGACGAACGGTCTCTGCCCGAAACATCGACAGCGCTTCTCCCTATAGATGCTGCCTGGCCTGCTGCGTTCCACCAGCATTTTGTGTGTTGCTTGAATTTCCAGCATCTGCAGATTTCCTCGTGTTTGCTTATGTAATTATTAGCTTTATTTCCCACCCTACAACAAAACATACAGTGAAATGCACCGTTTGTATCAAATCAACTCAGAGAAGATTGTGCGGGGCAAGTGGTGCCACACATCTGGTGCCTGCATAGCACACCCACAAGCCCTAACCTGTACATCTTCGGAGTGTGGGTAGGAACTGGAGACCCAAGCAGAACAAAGAGAATGTACAGACTCCTTTCACTCAGAGGTGGGAGTCGAACCTCAACAGTAAAGGAATGTACTACCCACTACACTGCTGTGCTGCCCTTAAAGAGTGTATTACCCCAGGAGGGCCACTCTGACAGAGTGTATTACCCCAGGAGGGCCACCCTGAAAGAGTGTATTACCCCGGGAGGGCCACCCTGAAAGAGTGTATTACCCCGGGAGGGCCACTCTGACAGAGTGTATTACCCCAGGAGGGCCACCCTGAAAGAGTGTATTACCCCGGGAGGGCCACTCTAAGAGTGTATTACCCCGGGAGGGCCACTCTAAAAGAGTGTATTACCCCGGGAGGGCCACTCTAAAAGAGTGTATTACCCCGGGAGGGCCACACGAGTGGTAATGAAGTTTCAAATGAAATGGTTTCAAAATGAAGATAACACTACAACAATGACCATGGATGGAAAAGTTTTGAACTGTTTTTTCTTTTGTATCTATATATTTTTATTACAAATTAAAGTTTGTTTTGAAATATAAGAAAATATCAACACATTTTCCATCAGGTTTCAATCAAACCAGCACTCCAATGGACTTGGCCTGGACTAGATGGGCCGAGGGGCCTGTTTCTGTACTGCACATCTCTATGGTTCAACCTGAGAAGTTTCTGGAATTGACCTTCATGCAACCACAATGACCAGGCCAGTTTTTAACCACAGATCTCTTTCCACAGATGACACACACAAAGTACTGGAGGAAATCAAAAGCAGGCAGAACTTAGGAGGGTTAACGCCGCCTAATGGCAACTCCTTTGCGTGCTCTATTTCCATCTTTAATATCTCCATTTTTCCCTTTCAGGGTTCTTATGAAGACCCTGACCTGGAGTTACACGCTGACTATGGTTCTTTGCTGGAATGGGACCCGCACGGGTTCAATAACTGACCGTTGTTTGGCACGCCAAGGGCTCGGCCTAAGAGTCTGGCTCGAATTCGGAAGCCTAGGATCTCGGGGCTCTGGAGCTGGACAGATCGAGGGTGGTGTCACACCAGGAGACCCGTGTGTCGTCGGGGTGTCTGCTGTGCGCCTGGAGACCTGGGATTTTTGTGATCTTCAGGCACAGAGCTCAAAAAAAGTGACGTAACGGACTTTTAACATCGTAAACCAGCGAGTTGTTTGTTATGTCTCCCCGCTCGCTGGGAAAATGGAGACACCTCTTTCTCCCTTATTAGAGAGAGAGAGAACCTGCGGTATGTCGAATACCGGGTGAAACACGAGGTGTTTGGGGTAACTGCAAATCTGTGTCTTTGCTGTTGCTTTGTTCACGCTTGAGTGCTCGGTGGGGGTGCTGGTGGGGGGAGGGGGATCGTTGCTCACTGCCGCTTATACGCAGGAGGGGGAAGCTGAGGGGGGACTTTGGGGTTCTAACGTTTAACTGTTGTTCATTCTTTGGGGCACTCCTCTGTTTTCGTGGATGTTTGCAAATAAAAAGCATTTCAGGATGTATATTGTATACATTTCTCTGACATTAAATTGTACCTTGAAACCCTTGAAATCAGTAGGTCAGGCAGAATCTATGAAGGGGAATAGACCATTGAGATGCTTCATCAGGACTGGAAAGGAGGGGGGATGAAGCCAGAATAAGAAATGTGCGGAGGGGTAGGTGTACAAGCTGCAGGTGACAGGTGAGACCAGGAAGGTGGTGGGTGGCAGAGAGGGGATGAAGCAAGGAGCTGGAATGGGGTAAGTAGAAACAGTAAGTTTGTGCTGAATGTATTTTTTTTCTTGTGAATATTGTGTCTGTCATCCGACATGACTGTGATACTGGTGTATGTTTTCTAGCGTTCTTTCGTATACATGTTCTTCTGCAAATGACAACACACTTTGGAAAACTTTATCTTGAATTTTTTTTAAAAAACCCAACAATTACAAGGCACACAGATGAAGCCACGTCAGCTTGCACATCTCCATGGGAGGCTTTGCCAACGGCTTCTTACCGCTTCCTGCTTATGCCGAAAGTCCTTCTCCCTCTCCAAACGGTACTGCTCGATCTCACCCTGTGCCTCTTCTTTCGCCTGCCTCAGCCTCCGGGCCTTCCCTGAAATTAGAATCAAGGCTGATCATTTGCTTGAGCTCAGAGCCCTCCCACTGCCTTCAATAGGAAGTAAGTGAACCCTATCGAATGGATTGGAAGGATGTGGCCGGATGATCACACGGTGAATTGACTGGGCCTCCTGTGTGGGAGAGGCATTCTTGTTCTGGGCGGGTTTTTCAGTGTATACAACTTTCATCTTGCCAGGCCCACTCATTACTCCTACATTGTAAGTTGCCCAGCGTATACAGTGTCTAACATGACTCAACAGGAAAGAGGTACAGGAGCCTCAGGACCCACACCACCAGCTTCAGGAACAGTTATTACCCTCGACCATCAGGAAGGAGGTACAGGAGCCTCAGGGCCCACACCACCAGGTTCAGGAACAGTTATTACCCTCGACCATCAGGAAGGAGGTACAGGAGTCTCAGGGCCCACACCACCAGGTTCAGGAACAGTTATTACCCTCGACCATCAGGAAAGAGGTACAGGAGTCTCAGGGCCCACACCACCAGGTTCAGGAACAGTTATTACCCTCGACCATCAGGAAGGAGGTACAGGACCCACAGGACCCACACCACCAGGTTCAGGAACAGTTATTACCCTGGACCATCAGGAAGGAGATACAGGAGCCTCAGGACCCACAGGACCCACACCACCAGGTTCAGGAACAGTTATTACCCTCGACCATCAGGAAGGAGGTACAGGTGCCTCAGGACCCACACCACCAGGTTCAGGGGCAGTTATTACCCTTGACCATCAGGAAGGAGGTACACCTAGTAAAAGTAATATTGGATTATGAGGAAGTTTTATTCCCGTAATTTGTTCCAATAAAAGTCTTAAATTTGTCCAAAAAGGTTGAATTTTAGAGCAAGACCATGTAGAATGTAAAAATGTACCAGTTTCTTGGTTACATCGGAAACACTGATCAGATAAACTTGGATTTAATTTATTTATTTTTTGTGGTGTAATATATAATTAATGTAAAAAATTATATTGCACTAATCTTAACCGAACATTAATCCAATATTACTTTTACTAGGTGATATTGAAGGGACAAAACCAAAACTCAAACTTAATAAATATCAGAAAGAATTTATAAAAATTGCGCTGGCTGTAGCCAAAAAGGCTATTGCAATTACTTGGAAATCAGATACATATTTAAGTATAGATTGTTGGAAAAAAGAAATCTATGGCAGTATTCCATTAGAAAAAATTACTTATAACTTAAGAGATAAATATGAAACATTTTTGAAAATCTGGGGCCCTTATTTACAAAAGACAGGATTAAATATATAGGTGCTCTGAAGAGAAAATTAATGGCTACTTGGGGAAAGAAATAAATACATATACTAAAGTTATTAAGAACTCCATGGAGCATGTGGAGACCTTCCAACAACCAGGCACTCTTTCTTTCTTTCTTTTCTTTCTTTCTTAATTTTTTTTATATAGGGAAGTTAGGGGGGAGGGATTAAGGGGAGGGGGGAAGGGTCACATATCCTTTTTTCTTCACTTGTAATCATTTAAAAATTTAATTAAATAAAATTTAGAAGAAAAAAAAAAAAAGGAAGGAGGTACAGGAGCCTCAGGACCCACACCACCAGATTCAGGGACAGTTATCACCCCTCGACCATCAGGAAGGAGGTACAGGAGCCTCAGGACCCACACCACCAGGTTCAGGAACAGTTATTACCCTCGACCATCAGGAAGGAGGTACAGGTGCCTCAGGACCCACACCACCAGGTTCAGGGACAGTTATTACCCTCGACCATCAGGAAGGAGGTACAGGAGCCTCAGGACTCACACCACCAGGTTCAGGAACAGTTATTACCCTCGACAATCAGGAAGGAGGTACAGGTGCCTCAGGACCCACACCACCAGGTTCAGGAACAGTTATTACCCTGGACCATCAGGAAGGAGGTACAGGTGCCTCAGGACCCACAACACCAGGTTCAGGATGTTTAATCCTATTGCTACATTGGCGTTCTTGCTCCGCACATCCACCTCACATCACCTGATGATCCTATGATTTCAGTCTCTGAAGACAACGTGCGAACCCACGAGTCTTCAGGAGGGTGAACCCACGAAAAGCATCCTGCCCTGATGGGGTACCTGGCCAAGTACTAAAGACCTGTGGTGATCAAAAGGGGGTAACTTCACTCAACTTCACTTGCCCCATCATTGAACTGTCCACAACCAATGGACTCGTTTTCAAGGACTCTTCATCTCATGTTCTTTATATTTATATATATATATATATAAAAATTAATTATCATTTCTTCATTTGTATTTGCACAGTTTGTTGTTTTCTGGTTGAATGCCCGAGTTGGAACCATCTTTCACTGATTCTGTTAGTTATTTTTTTTACAGATTTATTGAGTATGCTGACAAGAATATGGGCCTCAGAGTCCTATATGTACTTCATAATAACTTACTTTGAAGTTTTGAACATTTAGAATACAGAACATTAAACAGCACAGCACGGACCCTTTGGTCCACAATGTTGTCACAAACTTTTAACCTATTCTGAGCCTCACCCTCCCCTTCCACATAGCCCTGCATTTTTCTTTCATCCATGTTCTCTTACATGTTCTTAATGTATCTGGCTGGATGTTCCACACACTCTCCACTCTTTGCATACAAAAACCTACCTCAAACATCCCCAATAAAATTATGTCCTCTCGTTCTAGTCATTGCTGTCACAGGAAAAAGCGCTGCTGACCACTCTACCTACATCTCTTATAAACCTGTACGCCTCTATCAAGTCATCTCCTATGGGGAATGATCAGCGTTCACCAGAGGGATTTTGTCAGCTTGGATGGCTGGAGATCTGAGAGCTTGGTGCAGGACTTGGGTTTTCTGGATGCTTAGCTCAAGTCCCAGGAGCTTGTATGCTCTGGCAGTAGCATCCATTATGCACTGCAGATCCTCCTCACAGTGAGCTACGATGGTGTTGTCGTCCGAGTATTGGCGCTCCGTGATGGAAGTAATTGACACCTTGCTCTTTGTCTTGAACCTGTACTTAGAGAACCTGGACTCCTTGTGGGAGGTCCTGGCCTGTCAGATGAAAAATGGTTGCGATGAGAATGGCATACAGAGTCGGGGCACTGATGCACCCTGTTTGACCCCGGTCTCAACCTTAAAATTCGCTGTTTCGGAGCCGCTGGTGCTGATGACCATTGCACTCATATCATTGTGTAAGAGCTGCAGGATCTTGAGGTATTTCTCCAGGCATCCGATTTTGGACAGTACCTGCCAAAGGGCAGGACGATTTACAGAGTCAAATGCTTTTGTAAGGTCATTTAAAGTGGGAGATTTTATTCCCAGGCTTTCTCCTGCAATTAACATGCTGTAAAAATCATGTCAGATGTTCCTGCGGCTGAACAGAAGCCACACTGAGACTCACACAGGAAACCTTCTGCCAGAGGAGAAAGCCAGCCACGTGCCCTGCATCCTGATAGATAATACAGACTGGTTTGCATACCTGATAGATAATACAGACTGGTTTTCACACCTGATAGTTAATACAGACTGGTTTTCACACCTGATAGTTAATACAGGCTGGTTTTCACACCTGATAGATAATACAGACTGGTTTGCACACCTGATAGTTAATACAGACTGGTTTGCACACCTGATAGTTAATACAGACTGGTTTGCACACCTGATAGATAATACAGACTGGTTTTCACACTTGATAGTTAATACAGACTGGTTTGATACCAACAGTTAATGTAGACTGGTTTGCACACTGATAGTTAATATACACTGGTTTGCACATTGATAGTTAATACAGGCTGGTTTGCACACTGACAGTTAATGCAGGCTGGTTTGCACACCTGATAGCTAATGTAGACTGGTTTGTATCCTGATGAATGAATCATATTAGGTTTTATTCCATAAGACAGAGGAGCTGAGTTAGGCCATTTGGCCCATCGAGTCTGCTCTGTCATTCCATCATGGCTGATGTATTATCCCTCTCAACCCCATTCTCCTGCCTTCTCCCCATAACCTTTGAATCGGCAACCTATTAATCCCCACTTTAAATAGACCCAAATGTTACACAACCGTTTGTGGTAATGAATTCCACAGATTCATCACTCTCTGGCGAACGAAATTTCTCTTCACCTCAGTTCAAAAGGGAATTCCTTCTGTTCTGAGGCTGTGCCCTCTGGTCTTATACCTCCCCCAACATAGGGAACATCCTCTCCACAACCACTTTATCTATAGGTTTCCATGAGATTCTCTCCCCCCCCGCCCCCACTCATCCTTCTAAGCTCGGGACCCTGAAACGCTCCACATACGTGAATCCTTTCATTCCCAGGAATCATTCTCGTGAACCGTCTCCAATGTCAGCACATCTTTTCTGCTCACAGCCCTCCAAATGCGGCCTAACCAATGACTCATAAACCCTCCGCATCACGTCCTTGCATTAGGTGCGCAAACCTCCATTCGCCCTGATTATTCCGTGAGGAAAATTCAGGTTTACTTCTGATTAATTATTTTGTTAATTCATCTGCACGGGCACGAAACGAGGCTTTTGCTGTCTGGTTAAATAATGTACGGTTGAAGAATATCAACTAAAGCAAAAAGGCAGAGGTGCCATTTTTCATAGTGACCGTCTATTTCACAAAGTAATTACAAAAAGCTTACGTTTCCTAGCCTCGGCAACTTTCTCCGCGGCTCGTTTCTCGGCATGAAGGAGTTGTTGTATTCCTTGCGACTGACTGGCCATTTTATTTTTTCTCTCCGAATCCCTTCTCCTCCTCCGGATCAGGTACCAGATGGTGCAGAAAGACCAGGATTCCTCCTGGTCCTAGCGCGCATCGGATTGTTTCGGCGACCTGCTGTTCCCCATTACAGTCAGGCAGTGAAATTCACTGTTTTAGTGCTCGGCTGATTTCGCAAATTACTAATAGCACTTACGTCACAGATATAATGGATGTGCCAATAATAATTTGTATTCCTTCGACAGTAAAGGTCGGGTTTGCAGGGCAATAGGATCTGGTGGTAGATGGGGACAAACTGGGGAAGACCAAGGCAAAAGCGAGAGCAGGGTGTTCAGGAGTGATGTCAGGAAATGAATATTAATACAGTTTGTGTTAGGAGCCACAAAATTTTATCAGGCTAAGAGTCCAAATAAAATGTCAACAGTAAGACTCCACGATAAGGTTTCAAAGTTCAAAGTTGATGTATACATCATCAACTATCAACATCATCATCATCAACCCTGAGATTAATTTTCTTGTGGGCAAATACAAAGAAACACTATAGAATTAATGAAAAGACTACCCACAATAAGATAGACAAATAACCAATGTGCAAAAGACAACAACTGCAAATACAGAAAAGACAACGTCAGTAAGACGAAAGAGCTGATTGTGGACCAGGAAGGGTAAGATAAAGGAACACATACCAATCCTCACAGAGGGATCAGAAGTGGAGAGAGTGAGCAACTTCAGGTTCCTGGGTGTCAAGATCTCTGAGGATCTAACCTGGTCCCAACATATTGATGTAGTCATAAAGAAGGCAAGGCAGTGACTATACTTTATTAGGGGCTTGAAGAGATTTGGCACATCAACAAATGCACTCAAAAACTTCTATAGTTGTACCGTGGAGAGTATTCTGACAGGCTGCATCACTGTCTGGTATGGAGGGGATACTGCACAGGACCGAAAGAAGCTGCAGAAGGCTGTAAATCTAGTCAGCTCCATCTTGGGCACTAGCCTACAAAGTACTCAGGACATCTTTAGTGAGCAGTGTCTCAGAAAGGAAGCGCATATTATTAAGGACCTCCAGCACCCAGGGCATGCCCTTTTCTCACTGTTACCATCAGGCAGGAAATACAGAAGCCTGAAGGCACACATCCAGTGATTCAGGAACAGCTTCTTCCCCTCTGCCATCCGATTCCTAAATGGACATTGAAGCTTTGGACGCTACCTCACTTTTTTTAATATACAGTATTTCTGTTTTTGCACATTTTTTAAAAATCTATTCAATATACGTAATTGATTTACTTGTTTATTTATTATTATGTTTTATTTTATTTATTATTGTTTTTTCTCTCTCTGCTAGATAATGTTTTGCATTGAACTGCTGCTGCTAAGTTAACAAATCTCACGTCACATGCCGGTGATAATAAACCTGATTCTGATTCTGAAGAAAATAAAAGCAGACAAAATAATAATAATAATTAATAATAAGCAATTAAGATCAAGAACATATGATGAAGACTCCTTGATAGTGAATCCATAGGTTGTGGAAACGATTCAGTGATGGGAGTAAGTGAAGTTGTGTGAAGCTGTATCCTCTGGTTCAAGAGCCTGATGGCTGAAGGGTAATAACTGTTCCTGAACCTGGTGGTGTGGGTTCTGTGGGTCCTGTGGGTCCTGTACCTCCTTCCTGATGGCTGAGGGGGTAATAACTGTTCCTGAACCTGGTGGTGTGGGTTCTGTGGGTCCTGAGGCTCCTGTACCTCCTTCCTGATGGCTGAGGGGTAATAACTGTTCCTGAACCTGGTGGTGTGGGTTCTGTGGGTCCTGAGGCTCCTGTACCTCCTTCCTGATGGCTGAGGGGGTAATAACTGTTCCTGAACCTGGTGGTGTGCGTCCTGATGCTCCTGTACCACTTTCCTGATGGCAGCAGTGAGAAGAGAGCACAGCCTGGATGGTGGGCTTTCCTGCAACAGTGCTCCGTGTAGATATTCTCAGGCTTTACCTGTGATGTATCCACTATTTTGTAGGCTTTTCCACCCAAGGGCATTGATGTTTCCATACCAGTCAATATACTGTCCACCACACATTGAGAGAAGTAACACTGATGTCACTAACATAAATCAAAGTTTCATAGTAGAGTCAGTGGACGAGCCACACTACAAATCACTTGTGATCGAGATGAGTGGTAGAACAAGCTGGAGGTCTGTTTTGGTGAGGACAAAACCCAATGTCTGCAGATCCACAAGTCTGCTAGAGACTAAAGTCGGTCTGTCCTGGGGTTAGAGGACTATGTACGTGCATGGGTGGCAGGGAGGAAAGAGGCTTGATTTGCTGTTGTCATTTTGTTGCTTCTTGTGTTCTACATTGTTCTGCTGAACATTGTGGACATTCTTGGTTGGCACCAGAACATGTGATGACATTTGCCAGCTGCCCCCAGCACATCATTGTTCTGGTTGTTAACACATTTCCATGTATGTTTCAATGTACAGGTGATAAGTAAATGAATCTGAATGGCTTATTTTTCAAAGTCACAGGGACGTACCGCATGGAAACAGGCTCTTATTGACTATTACTTATCTGTTGTGTATTTAATATTTCAGCAATATTTGAGTAAGTATTCTTTGTTGTTTACAAAATTCATTACTGGTTATACTTGTGTCCATATGCCACTATGTCATAAGTGTGTAATTCACTGAGCATCTCTAGGGCGCCAGTAATTTTCTTTCAATTAGTTTTATGTTTTGAAGTTATGAAACATAAGTGTAATGACAAGGAAGTTTTAAAACAAAACCGAGAAAACTACCTACCTGTTGAAGTGCAGCTAGACTTTCGAGTTTAAAAAAGCACAGCATGTTTTTTCTTCAGAAAGGGGAGAGAAAGTTGTTTGAGTTTTTAGAAAAGGCAGGAAACAGATGAAGTTCATGGGTTCATAATACAATCAGCAGTAGGTAATGCTAATAATAAATAAATGAAAAGCAGAAATAGCTGGCTACATCTGAAAAATAGATGCGTTCGATTGCCCAACAGTCATGTATACTGAGTAAATAGAGCAGTACGTTAAAGCAAGTGGCACAGCCGAAGAGAAATGAATGCCAGTTTTACTATTGCAATAGGCGGAAAAGCATACAGTTACAACTGCAACTTGATTGGAGATCCATTCATAGTTGCATGCAACAGAGTCATTATCTGAAAGTGAATTAAGATGCCACAGCAGTGTTCAAGGATGTAATTGGAAAACTCAAAACATATCCAGGGTAAAGTTGTGTTAAAAGAAAATGCCATACACAGGTTTTCCAAAGCCCATCCAGTTCCTTATAGCACCCATAAAGCAGCAGGTGGGCTAGATCACGTGGAGGCTGCAGGAATTGTTACCGAGGTCGAGTGGAGCCCACTAATACCCCAGCAGTCAAGAAGAATGGGTCTGTCAGGACCTGTGGTGATCACCATCAACCCAGCACTGAAAGTAGACCATACCCTTGCAAATCTTTCTGGAGGAAAACGGTTCAGCGAAGTGGACTTAGCTGAGGAGATGGAGGAGTCTAAAGTCTTTCTCACCACAAACCCTCACAAGGCACTTTATCACTGTGATAGGCTTATTTTTGGAGTAGCATCTGCACCTGCTCTCTGGCAGAAAGCTGTGAACAGGAGCTGCAAGGCTGCCCAAGCTGTCAGTGTTACCTGGATGACATCATTGTTACTGGTGAGGATGACAAGGAACAGCTCCGAAATCTCAAGAAAGTGGTAAAAGCATGAGAAGGTTATGGGCTCAGAGCACAATGTAACAAGCGTGAATTCTTTAACCCACCATTGACACACAAGATTTACACTAGTGTGCTGAGAAAACTCAAGCAATGGTGGCCCCAAGGCCATCAAACATGTCACAGTGGTGGTCCTTTTTAGAATTTGTCAATTACTGTAATGGGTTCCTGCACAACCTGGCTTCTGTACCCCATCTTTTGGACTCATTACCACAGACAGGGAAGAAATGCCAATGGTGAAAGCAGTGTAAGGTAGCTTTCCAAAAGACAAAGGGAATGGCGACATCAGACACTGTAATCACGTTATGATCCACGTTGTATAGTGAAGCTTGCCCGTGACACTTCACCTTATGGTATAGGTGCAGTCCCGTCACGTTACGAGAGATGAAAGTGAACGTTCCAAAGCATTTGCGTCACATTCCCCAGCCGCTGCAGAGAAACTTTACGCAGAGATTGACAGAGAGGCCTCGAGTCTAGTTTGGGATGGAAAACATTTCAAACAGTACTCGATGGGAGAGAGTTTACCCTCATTACTGATCACCAACCACAGGTGTCCACTTTCAATCCAGAGAAGGGTGTTCCACAAACAGAAGCAGTGCGAATGCAGAGATGGGCGCTGTTTCGTGGAGGGCACTATTACAAGATCAAACTCAAGAGGACATCTAATGATGGAAATGCGAGTGATTTGTTCTGTTTACCCTTGAGAAAGGAAATACCTGAACAATTTACAAAAGACACTCCTCTTGACATATTCTCTCTGATGCAAATCAAAACTCTCCCTATTACAGCAGAGATGATCCAAAGAGAAACCAGAAAAGACCCCACACTCTCACATCTACATGAAAACCCAAAAAGACTGGAGTGTGCACTTCCTCCCTTTTTTTAAACCAGCACCGTGTTGAACTTGCCCTTGACAGGAATTGCCTTACATGGTGATGCACCATCAATAACTCACGCTGAGACTTAGGAAGTGAGATATCGGCTTTTATTGACTGAAGAACAACACTACATCCTGGGGAAAATGAGGGAGAGCAGCAGACCTCAGTCGCCTTTATACAGGGGTCTGTGGGAGGAGCCACAGGAGCAGTCAGCAAGGTCTGTGGGAGGAGCCACAGGAGCAGTCAGACAGGTATATCTAGTTCACCACACATGGGGATTGGGAGTTTTTTTGTACCATCCAAGCTGATAGCTAGATGTGGTCAAAATGAAAGCATTGGCTTGAAGTTTGTCTGGAGGCCTGGGATTGACCAGCAGATCGAGCAGCTTGTTTGGGATGCCGGCACGCCCAGAAGGAAGGTGTGCAGAGCTGTCGGTATCACTTCCTGGAGTCCCAGAGTCAACACCTGCAGCCACCGCAGAGGAGGCTCCTGAATGTGTGATTGTTCCACAGTCACGTCTCCCCTCCCAAGTGGAGTGACCCCCACCCCCTCCCCCCCCCACTTGTCAGGAAAGATGTTATCCCACAAGAGTGAGAAATTAAATCTTCAGGCCTGAATGGAACTATTTAAAATTTACAATGCTGTACTTGTATTATATGTAGTACTCTGTATCTCTATGTATATATAATGACTGGAGAGCAATGCATTCTGACCAACAACCAATGTGTAAAAGACAAATTGTGCAAATAAAAAATAATACTAAGAGTGTGAATAGTTGAGCCTTCGAAACTGAGACTGAGTTACACATGCCAGTTTGGAGGCCTGTTAGCTGCTCCTGTTTTCATCTCAGATTTCTGGCATCTGCAGCTGTTGACTTTCGTAAACATTGACCAGGGGCATCAACAATGAGAGGCCGTTCAGAAAGGAGATGAAGGAGCTCGAGGCAAATAACCTCTTCCTGAATGTTGACAAGATGTTTATCGACTTCAGGATAGCTCACAACGCTCCTCCTTTATGCCGGTGGCACAGCAGTGGAAGCTGCGAGCTGGTTCAATCTCCCAGGAGCGCACGTCCTCATGGTCCCAGAACACATCCTCCACAGTCACCAACACCTCTGCTTTCTGGACGTTGAAGAGAGCCAAACTTTGCACAACCATTCTCACGTCATTCTAAAGACGCAGAGAGAATCCTGACGAGCTGCATCGCAGCTTGGTACCGAACCTGCACTGCGGCAGACGGGAAGGCTCTAAAGCAGATAGTCAAAGCTGCTCAACGCATCACAGGAAGAACCTGGAGAGCTGCGGGCACAACTCAGCAGGTCACAGGAACCAGGCTTCCCTCGTGGACTTGGTTTACATTGCCGACTTCCTCTGTAAAGCAGCTAAGATAATCAAAGACCCTGCTGCCTTGACATCTCTCCTATCGGGCAGAAGATACAAAACCCTGAAAACATGCACCACCAGGCTCAAGGACAGCTTCTGCGCTGCTGATATCAGAATATTAAATGGTCCCCTGGATGGACTCCTGACCTCCAAGTTTTTAAATTTAATTTTAAGGCACAATTAGGGTTTAGGGCAATGGATAAAAGAGCGACTATCTCCCATCGCCAGATACAGAGATCACCCAAAAACGAACTTTCATGAAAATCTGCTGGGTAGAGTGCACAACCTCGGCTTGCTGAGGGAATCGGGCCTGCAGTCCTCGGAGTCGGCTGATGCCGGTGCTGGAGTTGGGGATGTTGTAAGCGGTGTGTAAGGAAGGGGAAGTGAGGCGAGCGGGCAGGAGTCCGTGCCAGGAAAAAAGCAAGCCCTAGCCAGCCGGCTCTCCCGTCCATTCTGCTCTCCAATGGACACTAAATTGGACCACATCTGTGGCAACGAAATAGTCGGCTGTGCCTATTGTCTTGTTTATTATTTATTGGAACGCCTGCAATGTTCTGTGTACTTTATGCAGTCCTGGGTAGGTCTGTAATCTAGTGTAGTTTTTGTATTGTTCATGTCGCACCATGGTCCTGAAAAATGTTGTCTTGATTTTACTGTGTACGGTACCAGCAGTATGGTTGAAATGACAGTAAGAAGTGACTTAACTTGAATACTCCTCATTATGGCCTTGCACCTTACTGCCCAGCAGTACTGCAGTTTCTCTCTCACTGTGACACTTTGTTCTGCATTGCTGTTTTGCCTGTACTACCTCAAAGCACTGTCAAAATAAAATGATCTGTATGGACGGGATACAAGAATAAGTTTTAATTTTTCCTCAGTAAATATCATAATATTAATAATGATAAAATCAGGCATGTTGAACAGGTCAGGGATGGCAGGGAAAACAGATACAATAATTGCGTTTAAGAGGCTTCTAGAAAGGCATGAATGTGCAAAGTTCAAAGTGCATTTATTGTCAATGTATGTATACTTTATACAACCTTCAGGTTTGTCTCCCTGCAGGCAGCCACAAAACAAAGAAACCCAATAGAACCGATTAAAAAAAGATGACAAACACCCAATGTGCATTAAAAAAAAAACCCAAATTGTGTAATCACTGAGTAAGCAACTAACATTCAGAGCTGAAGTTCATGAAAGGGAGTCCATGGCCACGAAGCCAGTCATCCGTGCACCTGATCCAGGAGCCACAGCCTCAGTTATGCCCAGAGACAGGTAAACAACACAGAGCTGTGAGCTGAACCCGCCCATCCATACCTCATATCGTGCCTTCTCGCTGGTGACACATGGAGACTGAACACCTTTCGGACCCAGGCTGAACTACAGAGGACGGGGAGGAGATCTGGCCCCTGTACACGTAGCACAGGCCCAGCAGTGTTGGACACGCCCTGGTGCTCACGAACCAGATCCCCAGCTAAGGGTAAATAGCCCCACTGGCTTGAGGGCAGCCTCGGGGGAGACGAAGGCTATGGGAGTAAACCCAGATGGAGTTGAGCCACTAAGGCGACTGGACATCACTGAACATCCTGCAGCCAAGCTGGTGCCAGCATATTGCTTCACTTTCCTTTAGACGACACTGGTGAGACCGAGAAGGGATCTTGTCCACCGGATTTCCATACTTCCTGCCCAGGTTTGTTCCCTGGAGAGGTCACCCCAGTCATTGTCCTCTGAAACAGACGGCAATGGCCAATGCCAGTTGCAGTCGATTTCACTGGGCAGCTCGAGCAAGTTAGCCTGTAATTGCTGTCGGCAGGGGCTGACTCCCAACTTGAAATTGTAACAACTTGTACACGTGCAAGAAGGTGAAGAAAATTTTCATTGGTCACGTGAACATCGTACAGCGAAACGGGTCGTTTGCATCAACAACCAACACAGCTCGAGGATGTGCTGGGGACAGCCTGCGAGTATTGCTATGCTTCTGGCACCAACATAGAATGCCCACAACTCACCGACCCTGACCCGTACATCTTTGGACTGTGGGAAGAGACCAGAGCGCCCTGTCGCCACAGGGAGAACATACAAACTCCTTGCAGACTGCAGGGATCCAACCCCAAACACCAAGCCACATAGAATTTTAATATATTATTAAATTACTGTAATTTACAGCAATTTCAATACATGAAATTTAAATATTTAAATAAATTACAGCTTAAGGCGTCAGAGTTCGGAGTTCAATTCCAACATCCTTTGTATGAGGGTTTGTAAATTCTCAGCGTGAGCAGGGGATTCCTCCCACATCTCACAGACGAACTGTTTAGTAGGTTGATTGGCTAGTGAAATTTGTCCGTGTTTAGGCCAGGGTTAAGTGGGCAGTGATTC
This sequence comes from Hemitrygon akajei, assembly GCF_048418815.1. Lineage (NCBI taxonomy): Eukaryota > Metazoa > Chordata > Chondrichthyes > Myliobatiformes > Dasyatidae > Hemitrygon > Hemitrygon akajei. Next base: position 204,407,340 of record NC_133125.1, read on the forward strand.
TGAAATACTTGAGGCTCATTCACATTGAAAAGAGGATAATCTCCAGGCCTGAGCCAGTAATATTGCATAAACTACACTTGATAGTGGTTTGCAAATATCAAAAACTGTACAAGATGCTATAAACAAGAACACTGAAAAATGACATTGCACAAATTATTTAGAAGTAAAATGTCATGAAGCCGATTGGTAGTCAGATTCCCATTTTATTTATTTATTTACAGATCTTGATAAATGTCACATTCTGAGGTAACTGGACATAGTTTAAGTCATAAACACAATGAATCATCCATATTTACATTAGCACCACTGGGTAAAGGAAATCAACCTTTTTATACTGGGAAGCGTTCCCTGTCCCAATCCTATTGCTGAGATTCAGATGTTTTCTCTGCGGAGGGGAATTTACCTTAACCATGAGATATAGGAAAAGAATTAGGCCATTGATGCCCATCGAGCCTGCTCCGCCATTTCATCACAGCTGATCCATTTTCCCTCTCAGCCCCAATCTCCTGCCTTAAACCCGTGTCCCTTTGTGGCCCGACTAATGAAGAATCTGTTAACCTCCCCGGAACAATAATGCTCATCATCTTTGTAAGACTTGTTAAAAAAATTTAATCAACAAATGTTATTTGCTTTTCTCTCTGGAATTATTTTTGTACTCCCATCTCGCCAACTCCTCAAAAAGAACCTTACTCCATTCGAATGCATCGCCATCAAGGCAATGGTTATGCCCTGCAGCACTTTCGACTCATCTAGTCCGTGTCTATTATTCTGCCTAGACCCATCAACCAGCACTTGGACCATAGCCCTCCATCCCCTTCCCATTCATGAGCTTCTCAAACGTTGAAATTGAACCCCCATCCACCACGTATGCCGTCACCACCCTCTGAGCGAGCAAGTTCTCCTATGTTCCCCCTTAAACATTTCACTCATCTCCTCTTAACCCATGACCTCTGGACTCAGTGGGGAAAAAGCCTGCTTACATTTACCTGCTCTATATCACAATGCTAAGATCTTGTTGGTGAAAGTGGGACCAAACTTCGATAACCACTTTGCCAGTTTTATTCAGGATGTCCGCAGCAGAGGCTTACTGCTACGTCACTTGGCCGCCGGATGTGCTCAGCTCTAGATTCGGCAAATCACCAAAGCCTTGAGCAAAATCCACGACTGGTTTTGTTAACACTCAGCTGCCCAAGAATGCTATTGCCACTTATTGAGCCTCGATTATCTCTCATTACCCATGGAGAACTTGCATTTTGTCCCACCACCTGATTCATCAGCCAGAGTCCCTGAGATTTCATTATGTAAAGATTTTATTTTGATTACTGTCTGCTGAGCAGACGTCACTTTGAGGAGCACCACCTCAGATCTACAGACTAGAATAAAATAACTAAGGGCACTTTGTTCAACTGTTTTTTTTTTTAAAGTCACATAAAATATAGCAGCTTCCAGTGTCTTCATTTTCCGCCTACATCTCTTAAAAGAATCTAACTTCTCAATGGCTTTTCCCACAGTATTCCCAAAGCTCTTCCCTACTGGAAAGGAGTGTTTGGAAAATACCGACTCTAGTGTCAATAGCTAGGAATGGCAAATTTGGTCTTGCCAAATATGATGGCAGATGGAACCCTCTCTCTAGCACACATTGAAGCAGAGGCTCCCAACTCTTTGCTTAATGGTATTGGTCTATGGCATTAAAAAAAGGTTGGGAACCGCTGCATTGAAGACATACTGATGGGTATTCACATCAATAGCCTTCCCATCAAGCTCTTGACCCAAATAAAATATTGAAAGCACCATATTTATTAATTATGTCCTTGTAGACCCGAAGATGCTGTCAAAAGGACCAAGCTCTCATCAGGGAACAAAGTGCACCAGAGCCTTGAGAGGAATGAATCTGACTGGTTAGAGAAATTAGTAAAAGAAAATTTAGAGTTTTATAACATTGATTTCATGTTCAAAGAGGGAAAACCCATTTTTCTATCAGGCAATAAAAATCAATCAACTTGGGAAGAGTTGAAAGAAGATTTCTTTCTGGTAATGATCATTGATTAAGACTCATTGAAATTGCAAACTCTTTTCCCACAAGGTGACAAGAAGCGACAAGGAGACTCTGTGTCAAATGAGTCGAATCTTCATGAATGAAATGGATTCCGTAATGTCCACGTGCCCCTTTTCAAACACCAGGAAGATGTACTTCTCATTGCTCGAGTTGCTGAAGGTTGTCATGCAGGAATAGCCACTTGCACCATTCCAGATCAACATCTCATTTTCCCATGTCTTCCCGTGATTATAACTCCATCTGAGTGTCAGATTTACACCTGAAAGAGGGAAAAAATTAATTGAAAGGTCAGGTATACAAATAGTACATATTTTAACATCCATTTTTATTTTATAATTTATTTATTTAGACATACAACGTACAGTAGTCCCTTCCTGTCCAACGAGCCCAGCAATCTCCAGCAGCCCTGATTTAACCCTAACCTAATCAGGGGACAACTTACAATGACCAATTAGGCTACCCGGTTCATTTTTGGACTGTGGGAAGAAACCAGAGGACGTGGAAGATGCCCGAACATTCCATAGGGAGAACGTACAAACTCCTTACGGAGCTCTGAACTCTGACACCGCAGACTGTAATAGCGTAATGCTGTTATGCTACCGAGGCACCTGTCGAGCTCACAGCACAGCAGAGGAGGGGTATGTTACGAGTCGGATGACCTTCACCTTAGGCAATGCTAACTGGTAATTGGTTCCCCACTATTGACCAAGGTCGCAGGAAAGAAGCAACCATCAAGGACCCAGTTCGGCACAAAGGCAGTAAACTTGCAGTGCAGCAAGCTGAACAGGGCCTGGCCCTGATATCCTGATCTTTTTAATCTGGCCAGGCATTTCAACTGTCCAAATCTTGGGTCACTCCTCGCACTTGGACCTGGGCCCTGCCGCTTTGATATGCTCTCTGGCCCAGGCCCTGCTGCCTTGATTCGGCCCATACCCGACCTTTCCAAATTGGCCCAGAACTTAAATTGATCAAACTTCGGGTCTTTCCACTCTGTCAGGCCCCGCCATCTCAAATTTGATTCAATATCAGAACCAAGCTGATACATCTCCATGTCTGTTCTAGCAAGGGCTGAACGTTGGTTCAATTCCCATTCCTAGGCCCAGGCCCCACCACCTCGATTCGCCCTACCCATGTCCACTCCAGCAAGGGCTGAACATTGCTTCAATTCCCATTCCTAGGCCCAGGCCCCACCACCTCGATTCGCCCTACCCATGTCCACTCCAGCAAGGGCTGAACATTGCTTCAATTCCCATTCCTAGGCCCAGGCCCCACCACCTCGATTCGCCCTACCCATGTCCACTCCAGCAAGGGCTGAACATTGCTTCAATTTCCATTCCTAGGCCCAGGCCCCACCACCTCGATTCGCCCTACCCATGTCCACTCCAGCAAGGGCTGAACATTGCTTCAATTTCCATTCCTAGGCCCAGGCCCCACCACCTCGATTCGCCCTACCCATGTCCACTCCAGCAAGGGCTGAACATTGCTTCAATTTCCATTCCTAGGCCCAGGCCCCACCACCTCGATTCGCCCTACCCACGTCCGCTCCAGCAAGGGCTGAACGTTGGTTCAATTCCCATTCCTAGGCCCAGGCCCCACCACCTCGATTCGCCCTACCCACGTCCGCTCCAGCAAGGTCTGAACATTGGCTCAATTTCTGTTCTTGGGCCCGGGCCCCACCACCTCGACTCGGCATACTCATGCGACACAGCAACTGTCCTGCTCTTTCAAGACTGTAGTTCACACCACTAAAATGCCAGGGCATACAGGCCGTTCAACAGCTCAGCTCCTAAAGGGAAGTTACAAGCTACCGATTGCAGTGATCGTATCTGAGAAAAGTGAGATTAGTACAGTAATTTTATTTTGTTTGCTACCAGCAAGTCTCCCCTGTGCTTCACCAGCGCTCTTTTAAACTAGAATGCCCATAAGAAAATGAATCTTAGGGTGCTATTTGGTGAACATATCTAATTTGATAATAAATTTGTTTGAAACTTATTGACAACCAGACCTACCTTTTCACTGCACGACATCTAGACAGAGCATTCTATACACAAATATATCGAGGTAGTTCAAATGGAGAAAGAAAACTCGCAGAATATGAAAGTCAAGGCAATACATTATCAAAGTACACCATGTACCAACTTGAGATTCATTTCCATGAGACATCGGAGTGGCACTCGGCCCATCGAGTCTGCTCTGTCATTCCATCATAGCCAATGTATTATCCCTCTCAACCCCATTCTTCTGCCTTCTCCCCACGACCTTTGACGCCTTCTTAATCAAGAACCTCTGCCTTAAATATACTCAATGACTTGGCCTGCACAGCCATCTGTGGTAATGAATCCCACAGATTCAAAAGAAATTCCTCATTTCTGTTCTAAATAGATGTCCCTCAATATGTGTCCACTGGTCCCAGACTCCCCCACTATAAGAAACATCCTCTGCACATCCACTCTGTCTGTGTCCTCTGGTCCTAGACTCCCCCACTATAGGAAACATCCTCTCCACATCCACTCTATCTGTGCCCACTGATCCTAGACTCCCCCACTATAGGAAACATCCTCTGCACATCCACTCTGTCTGTGTCCTCTGGTCCTAGACTCCCCCACTATAGGAAACATCCTCTCCACACCCACTCTATCTGAGTCCTCTGGTCCTAGACTCTCCCACTATAGGAAACCTCCTCTCCACATCCACTCTATCTGTGCCCTCTGGTCCCAGACTCCCCCACTATAGGAAACATCCTCTCCACATCCACTCTATCTGTGTCCTCTGGTCCTAGACTCCCCCACTATAGGAAACATCCTCTCCACATCCACTCTATCTGTGTCCTCTGGTCCTAGACTCCTCCACTATTGGAAACATCCTCTCCACATCCACTCTATCTGTGTCCTCTGGTCCTAGACTCCTCCACTATTGGAAACATCCTCTCCACATCCACTATCTGTGCCCTCTGGTCCTAGACTCCCCCACTATAGGAAACATCCTTTCCACATCCACTCTGTCTGTGTCCTCTGGTCCTAGACTCCCCCACTATAGGAAACATCCTCTGCACATCCACTTTATCAAGGCCTTTCAAGATTTGATTGGTTTCAATGAGATTCCCCCCCCCCCCCCCCCCACAATTCTTCTAACCTCTGGAGCGTACAGATGTAGCATCATCAGACACCCCTTAGGAGCTCTTTCATTCTTGGGATCAATCTCTTGAATCTCCTGTGTACCCTCTCTAAATCCAGCTCACCTTTTCTTTGACAAGTGGCCCAATACAAGGGCAGTCTGACCAATGCCTTTTAAATAGATACTTTTGATTTTATTTTTAATTGAATGGTATAATGAAAGACAGAACAAAGAAAATCTTTCACATTTCATAAACTTTTGCTCGCCGCATCCAGTTCAAGCTGTGCAGCAACAAAGGTTATGCATATGCAAACTTTCCGTGGGGTGGAGGGAACAGTGCTTATAAAAGTGAGATAGACACGATTCTTCAAAAGGGTAGCGGGACAATGAAACACTCGAGATCTGTGTGGCACCAACTTCGCACCTCTTTAATAACTGAATGTTGAAATCGTGAAGGGCTCACAGAAGAAAATCAGCTCAATGAGAATTCAGGTACGGGGGAAAGAGAAAGAGGAGGAAGAAATAGACGAGGACACGATAAAGAGATAAATTTAATCTCACTACTTGCAGGTATAAACCTCCTTTGTTTAAATTGCCCCCACTGAACTAAATGCACATAAACTATTACATCATTGTTTCTGGGACCTGGCTGCAGATGTTAGAAAGTAGCAGTTAGCGTAACACTTTATGTTAGCAACCGTGGTTCAATTCACGCCGTTATCCGTAAGGAACTTGCACATTCTCCCCCGTGACTGCGTGGGTTTCCTCCCACAGTCCAAAGATGTACTGGTTGGGGTTCGTAAATTGAGAACATGATATTTTGGCACTGGAAGCATGGTGACATCATGGTCTGCCCAGTTGATTCAAACGACGTATTTCACCGAATGTTTTGATGTATATGTGACAAATAAAGCTAATCTTTAATCTGTACCTTACAGACTGCACTTCAAAAATATCTGCTTGACTTGATGCTTTGGAATATCTTAAGATTTTTGTATCGCCATGCACTTTCTACATTTATTACTTTCTTTTTATTTGGAGAGAGCGCAGAACAGGCCTTCTCGGCCCAACAAGCCACACCATCCCGTTAACCCTAGCCTAACCAGAGAACAACTTCCAATGACCAATTAACCAATTGGTAGGTTAACCAATTAACCTACTAATGTCAGTCCAGGGGCAGGTACAATGGGATATAATGTCAGTCCAGGACAGGTGCAATGGGATATAATGTCAGTCTAGGACAGATACAATGGGGTATGATGTCAGTCTAGGACAGATACAATGGGGTATGGTGTCAATTAACCAATCTTTAGACTGTGGGAGGAAACTCACACTATCGTGGAAAGAACATACAGACTTCCATACGGAGGCTTCTGGAATTGAACTCTGAAGCCTCGCATTGTGATAGCGTTGTGCTAATCGTGATGATACCGTGGCACTAAATATACCTGTCTTTTGCATTGACACAAGGAAACAGAGTTTATTATTTTGGATCTTTACGCAATATGTGGATCTGATGTTAGCTGGAGCAAATCCAGCTATTGTCCGTGCCACCTGTGTTGCCCAGCAAGCCAGTCCCATCTGCCCACCACTGGCCTGTGGCCCTCTAACCCCGTCCTATGCACACCTTTATCAACATGGCTTTTTGATGTTTGTTGCTATGCCCACCCCAACCACTGTTACTGGCAGCTCATTACAAAACCGCTTTGTGTGAAGAAGCCGCACCACGTCCCTGCCTGGGGAAGAAAAGACCACGGGCTTTCAGCTTGTCTTCGCCACTTACGATCTTAGATCATAAGACAAAGGAGCAGAATTAGGCCATTCGGCCCATCAAGTCTGCTCCACCATTCCATCATGGCTGAACCCCATTTTCCTGCTTTCTCCTCGTAACCTTTGACGCCCTGACTAATAACGAACCTATCAACCTCCGTTTTAAATATACCCAGTGACATGGTCACCACAACCATTTGTGGCAATGAATCCCACAGTCACCACTCCTCTGAGCCCTGATGCTCCTCGATTCCCTCACTGTTGGAAATAACCTCTTCACATCCCCTCTTTCCAGACCTTTCAATATTCAACAGGTCTCAGTGAGATCACCCCTTCATTATTCTAACTCCAGCATGCACAGGGAGGCCAGACCCATCAAATACTCCTCATGTGTTAGCTGAGTCTGTCATAAAGTCTTGGCCATCCTATCTGCCCTAGTTTGGACTCGATGGCTGCTGGTTATGATTTACTCCATTCCACAGTACTGTGTACATGGAACAGTGATGATAACACTGTTCAGTGGCATAGCTTTGAAACTCACGTTTAAAACGGTTGGCGGGATTGCTGAAGAAAACGACATTGTTTTTGATCAAGGCTCCCGCCGCTACGGCCGGGTCAATCAGGGTCTCGTCGAAGAACACGTTTTCCACGGGAAGAGTCTCGCAGCCGTCATAGCTCTTCACTATTATTCGACAGCGACAGTGGTAGAAGTTCTGATTCCTTGCGTTGATCACCACAGAGCCATCTGGAAGTTCATAGGGCTGAAGGAAAAAAAAGCACATTCATTGGACAGTAATAACTAAACTTCACAGTCAAATTTATTATCAGAGTACAACCCTGAGATTCTTTATCCTGCAGGCATACTTAGCAAATTTAGAGAACAGTAACTGTAAACAGGGTCAATGAACAACAAACTGTGCAAATATAAATCAACAGCAATAAATAACGAGAGCCTGAAATAACAGAGTCTTAAAGTGAGATCAACAGTTGTGGGAACACTGGAGACAGAATAAGGATAGCTGTCCTCATTGTTCAAAGATGGTTGATGGGTAGTAACAGTTCTTGAACCTGATGGTGTGAGTCCTGAGGGCCCTGTACCTTCTACCTGATGGCAGCTGCGAGAAAAGAGCATAGCCTGGTGGAGAGGATGCTGCTTTTTCACACCAATGTTTCATGTAGATGTGCTCAATGGCTTGTGCCGGCCGACCAGCTTGCTGAGGTGTTTACAAGTATATTTAACCCGTCACTGTTCCAACATGCCTTAAAACCTCCACCATCATCCCAGTGTCCAAAAAATCAGCTGTGAAGTGCCCGAATGACTATCGCTCTGTAGCACTGACACCCATAGCAATGAAATGCTTTCAGAGAATTGTGCTCTCACACATTAAAGCTACAATCCCACCTGATCTGGACAAACACCAGTTTGCCTAGCGGGCAAACCACTCCAGAGGATGCAATCACAACAGCCCTCCACATTGCTCTGACTCACTTAGAGGAACCAAACACTTATGTGAGGATGTTATTTTGGACTTCAGTTCTGCATTTAACATAGTCATCAAACTGAACTGACCACTCTTGGCCTTGGTTCTTCCCTGCGCTCATGGGTCATGGACTTTCTCACAGACCGACCACAGCAAGTCAGAGTTGGTAATCACACCTCCACCCTCATCTAAAAACAGGCACCCCGCAGGGCTGTGTGCTGAGCCCTATGCTCTACACACTCTTCACACACGACTGCACCTCCATCTACAACTCCAACTCCATAATTAAATTTGTGGATGACACCACAGTAGTTGGCCTGATCTCGGACGAGGATGAAACAGCCTACAGGCTCGAGGTGGATCATCTGACGGAGTGGTGTAAGGACAATGACCTGGTCCTTAACACTTCTAAAACAAAAGAGATGATCATTGACTTCAGGAGATCAAAGGACAGAGTACACCCCCCCCCCCCCATATACATGGAGAGGTTGTGGAAAGTGTGGAACACCTAAAGTTCTTTGGAGTTATGTTGTCAAAGCAGCTGACATGGACCACCAACACCTCCCTGCTTGTAAAACAGGCACAACAAAGACTCTTCTGCCTCAGAAAGCTGAAACAGGCCAAACTCCCACAAAAGCTGTTGCTTAACTTCTACAGAAGCACAATTGAAACCATCCTGACCAACAGCACCACAGTGTGGTATGCCAGCTGCACAGCCGCTGAGCGACAAGACCTGCATCGCGTGGTGAAGGCGGACCAGCGAATTGTCAGGATGGAGCTCCCAGGACTGGACACCATCTAATCCAGCAGACTCAGGAGGAAAGCAATCAGCATAATCAGAGACACCACATACCCCGGCCGCTCCCTGTTTGACCCGCTGCCGTCCAGCAAAAGGTTCCGGACACTAAAAGCCAGAACAAATAGACTGAGGAACAGCTTCTACCCCAGAGCTGTGGCCTCCATCACACCACTCCCACAGAACAATGACTGAAACTGTGAGCACACACAAGGACTCAAATACTTGCACTAACGGCACTTTGTGCATTACTGTGACATTCTGGTGCTGTTGCAACTTATTTTCTGCTACTTATCTATTTAATACTGTTTTTCTATCACTGCCTTGTTTTTATCTACCACTTTGTTTGATTGCCTGAGAGGAAGCCAAACAGAGTTTCATTGTACCTATGTATAATGACAATAAAGATCATTCAATCAACAATTCAATTGGTTGGGAGGGTTTTACATGTGATGAACTTGGCCAAATCCACTACCTTTTGAAGGAATTTTCCACTCAGAGGCGTTGACGTTTCTACACCAGACCATAATGCAGGCAGTCAGCACACTTTCCACCACATCTATAGAAGATTGTTAAGATTTTTGATGACATGCCAAATCTCCACAGATGCTTGAGGAAGTAGAGGTGCTGTCGTGCTTTCATTGCAATTATATTGATATGATGGGCCCAGGACAGGTCCTCTGAGATAGTGACACCCAAAGTTACTGACCCTCTCCACATCTAATCCTCTGTACTGCCTCTGGTTTCCCTCCCCTGAAATCTACAATCAGTTCCTTGGTTTTATTGACATTGAGCGAGAGGTTGTTGTTATTACACCACTCAGTCTCCTTCCTGTATGCTGATTCATCACCACCTTTGACGCAGTGAACGTGAAGCTGGATTTCAGACCACAAAAGGCCAGAGAACAAAACCACTGAGGGACTGAGCAATTTCAAATTGTCAGAGAAGTACCGTACTTATTTCTCTTTGTGCCTGAGGTACGAGGCAGCGTAGCGGATAGTGTAACACTATTACAGCACCAGTGGGGGAAGTTATGTCGGGGGTGGGGAGGGGGGTGCGGGGCAAGGGGGTAGACCTGGCCTCCACAGCCATCTGTGGCAGTGAATTCCACAGATTCACCACCCTGTGGCTAACAAGATTCTTCATCTCTGTTGTAAAGGGGTGTCTTTCTATTCTGAGGCTGTGCCCTCTGATCCTAGACACCCTGGATTGGAAACATCCTCTCTACATCCACTCTATCTAGGCCTTTCAATATTCAATTGGTTTCAATAAGACTGCCCCCTCCCCCCTCCATTCTTCTATCCTCCAGTGAGTACAGGCTCAGAGTCATCAAACACCCCTCATTTATTAACCCGTTCATTCCCCGGGGTCATCCTCATGAACCTCCTCTGGACCACCTCCAATCCTTTCTCAGATATAGGGCCCAAACCATTGACCCCCTACAATTTACACGAGCAGAAGGAATTTCACTGCACCCTAGTGTATATGAGAACTAACTATTTGGAATCTAATTCTGAAACTAGGGAAGTTCTCCCTCACGTCTTGTCCAGAGTTCCTTTTCAATTAATACCACTCAGAACACGTGCACCTCACACTTCTCCTTGTGAAACCATCGAAACCAACGAGATAGCAAGGTTGCTTCCTATATTGTGAACACAACTGGCCCCCAGAAGTACGGAAACTGCCAGACACCAGAATAGGCTACAGTAATGAAACCTGATCATATTCTAAGTTGTTCACAAGTCAGTATATATTCTGTGAGTTCCTCCAGCATTCTGTGCATTACTCAAGATTTTCATCACCTTAAGTTACACATGCTTATTTATTTTCTTATTTTTAAACAGATTGTATATGAATTTTTTATTCTCTACCCCAGGTTATTTTTAAAGCAGTGAGCTGTGATTTTGCAAGGGGGAGTGTCAAGATGGCGAATATTAGTGGCTTGGGTTGGAGCTTTTGAAGTTATGGTGTTCACCGAGCTTGGCAAATCTCTTGCAGATGTTTCATCACTAGTCGACATGAATGCCCACATTTATACAGCCTCCCCCCACCCCGTTCTCTTCCCTCTGTCCTGGTTGGCTACCTCTTCATATAACCATATAACAATTACAGCATGGAAACAGGCCATCTTGGCCCTTCTAGTCTGTGCCGAACGCTTACTCTCACCTAGTCCCACTGACCTGCACTCAGCCCATAACCCTCCATTCCTTTCCTGTCCATATACCTATCCAATTTTACTTTAAATGACAATATCGAACCTGCCTCAATCACTTCTACTGGAAGATCGTTCCACACAGTTACCACTCTCTGAGTAAAGAAATTCTCCCCCGTGTTACCCTTAAACTTTTGCCCCCTAACTCTCAACTCATGTCCTCTTGTTTGAATCTCTGTTACTCTCAATGAAAAAAGCCTATCCACGTCAACTCTATCTATCCCCCTCATAATTTTAAATACCTCTATCAAGTCCCTCCTCAACCTTCTATGCTCCAAAGAATAAAGACCTAACTTGTTCAACCTTTCCCTGTAACTTAGGTGCTGAAACCCAGGTAACATTCCAGTAAATCTTCTCTGTACTCTCGCTATTTTGTTGACATCCTTCCTAAAATTCAGTGACCAGAACTGTACACAATACTCCAAATTCGGCCTTACCAATGCCTTGTACAATTTTAACATTACATCCCAACTCCTATACTCAATGCTCTGATTTATAAAGGCCAGCATACCAAAAGCTTTCTTTACCACCCTATCCACATGAGATTCCACCTTCAGGGAACTATGCACCATTATTCCTAGATCACTCTGTTCTACTGCATTCCTCAATGCCCTACCATTTACCATGCATGTTCTAATTTGGATTATTCCTACCAAAATGTAGCACCTCACACTTATCAGCATTAAACTCCATCTGCCATCGTTCAGCCCACTCTTCTAACTGGCCTAAATCTCTCTGCAAGCTTTGAAAACCTACTTCATTATCCACAACGCCACCTACCTTAGTATCATCTGCATACTTACTAATCCAATTTTCCACCCCATCATCCAGATCATTAATGTATATGACAAACAACATTGGACCCAGTACAGATCCCTGAGGCACACCACTAGTCACCGGCCTCCAACCTGACAAACAGTTATCCATCACTACTCTCTGGCATCTCCCATCCAGCCACTGTTGAATCCATTTTACTACTTCAATATTACTACTAACGATTGAACCTTTTAGATGTCTAAAAATTCTCACGCCTGCTTCGTGTTTGCCTGTGCCAGAGCCTCAGAGCCACTGAAATGTGAGGTCAGCTGAAGGAGTAGCCAATCAGGACAGAGGCAAGCGAACGGTGGTGGTGGGGGCGCTACAGAAATACGGGCACTCCCAGAAACACCAACTGAGGATGTCACCTCAACTGGTGACGAATGTCTGCAAGCTAATTGCCAAGCTCAGCGAAGGCCACAACGTCAGGGGGGGAGCGTGTCACCCAAAAACTGCTGTAACACAGAGGCCACCACTATTTACCATTTAAACTGCTTTAAATTCCTACAATTAATGTAAAAGCATAAATATGAATCCTTAAACAAACATCTTACCACAACCGCTCATGGACTGATTGTCCCACTCCACCCGCGTAGCATCCACGTCAGGACCACCAGACTCAAAGAGTTACTTTCCCCAAGCGGCAAGGCTGATCAATACCTCCACTCACTAACCCACCCCTCTGCAACCCCAAACCCGCCCAACACCATTGCGTCATCATTTCCTGTCTGTCATGTTATGTGCAGACACTCCTGTGCCTAGCATCGCTTTATGGACGTACAATCAATTGATGTACAGTATATAAGCTCACTAAAACACACCACGAAGGCAAAAGAGCTCTCCAAGCATCTCCATGAACAGGTCATTAAAAAGCACAGGTCAGGAATTCCCAAGTCACTGAATATCTCTTGGAGTAAAGTTAAGTCAATCATCAAGAAATGGAAAGAAGATGGCACAGCTGCAAATGTGCCTAGAGCAGGCCGACCTCAAAATTGAGTGTGCCAAAAGGGGACTAGCGAGAGAGGCCGCAAAGGGACCTATGACAACTCTGGAGGAGTTACAAGCTTCAGTGGCTGAGATGGGAGAGACTGCACATACAACAACTGTTGCCCGGGTGCTTCACCGGTCACAGCTTTATGGGAGAGTGGCAAAGAGAAAACCACTGTTGAAATAAACTCACATGAAACCTCATCTAAAGTTTGCCAGAGGCACACGAGAGACTCTGAAGCTAGTTGAAGGTGGTTCTCTGGTCTGATGAAACCAAAATAGAGTTTTTTTGGCCATAAGACCAAAAGCCATGTTTGGCATAAGCCAAACACTGCACATCAGAATCAGAATTTAATCGCCAAGTACCTATGCACATACAAGGAATTTACTTCCGGCAGATGTTGTCTCTCTGCTCATAACAATAATAATGATAAATATAAATGAAAATATAGATTATACATACAGGTAGTGCAATCCAAGTAATAGTTAGCCGACAGTTAACCGGCAGTTAACTGTTCAGCAAAGTGACCGCAGTAGGGAAAAAACTTCTCTAGTGCCTCCATCATCAAAACCACACCAACCCTACTGTGAAGCACGTGGTAGTGGGTGCATCATGCTGTGGGGATGCTTCACTGCAGCAGGCCCTGGAGGGCTTGTGAAGGTAAAATGAACACAGCTAAATACAGGGAAATCCTGGAGGAGAACTGTGATTTGGGAGATTGGTTTTCCAGCAAGACAATGACCCCAAGCATAAAGCCAAAGCTACACAGGAATGGCTTAAAAACAACAAAGTTAATATCTTGGAGTGGCCAAGTCAGAGTCCAGACCACAATACAATTGAGAATTTGCAGCCGGACCTGAAAAGGGCTGTTCACTCAGGATTACCGTGCAATCTGACAGAGCCTGAGAACAGAGAAAAACTGCCGTGTCCAGGTGTGCAAAGCTGATAAGATCCAGACTCAAGGCTGCAAGTGCTGCCAAAGATGCAGCTACGAAATACTTATGCAATCAATTACTTTGTGTTTTATATCTACAAGTAATTCAGATCACTTTATAGAGATCTGTTTTCACTTTGACACAACAGTCATTTTCTGTTGATCAGTGTCAAAAAAAAAGCCACGATAAATCCAATGTTGTAAACCAATAAAACATGAAAACTTCCGAGGGGCGGTGAATACAGTACTTTGTACAGGCTCTGTACATAACTAAATAAAACGTCATCCGGACCAGGGAGCACCCACCAAAGATATAAACTAAATATTATACTATAAGTTAACAAAATACAATTCAAGATGCGTGCGGTGAAGTGCAGCACAGTTCCAGTGACGAGACATCGGCGGTGGCAGGGTACTCATTAGTCTCAGAGCCTGAGGGAAGAAGCTGTTACCCAGTCTGACAGTCCTGGTCCCGATGATCCTGTGCCTCCTTCCTGACGGTAGTAGGTCACAGAAATTGTGGAACGAGTGGTAAGGATTCTCAACTATGCTTTAGATCCTTCATCTGCAATGCTCCCGGAGGGGAGGGAGACCCCGAAGATCCTCGGAGCTTTTCACTATCCTCTGTAGGGTCTTGTGGTCCGATGCCTTTCAGTTTTCTTATCACACAATGATGCAGCCAGACAGGACCGTCCCATGGTGCTCCAGTGGTTAGGTGGGCGTGGGAAGCTTTGCATGCTGCAATATCTTTAGAAAGTGTAGACTCTTCTTCATGTCTTCTCCACTACTGAGGGGTTAGTCCAGGTTCGATCGTCGGTTATGTGCACACCGAGGAACTTTGTACTCTTCAATCTCTCCACCGTTGAGCCATTGATGTGCAATGGAGAGGTCGACCTGTGCCTTCCTGAAGTCCACAGTCATCTCCATTGTCTTGTCCACACTGAGGCTCAGGTTGTTATTCTTGCCCCACTTGACAAGGCTCTCTACCTCCTCTCTGTACGTCGACCTATCATTGCTGCTGGTAAGACCAACGCTGTCGTGTCATCAGCGAACTTGGCAGTGCGGCTGGAGCTGGGTCTGGCAGACATTGTTCGCTTTTACACAGGGGAACAGGAAAGGAGACCAGACAATTTTGATATGAACAGCCCTTTGTAAATCAAGCATTCATTATCAGACAGTAGGCGTAGAATGACCAGAAAGAGATCTGGTGCAGCCCAAAATTAACAGCGGAGAAATCAGCCAGGATTTAAATACTGGCCCATATTATTGCTTCATTGACTCAATGTCACAGTGTCCATTGTAGAGTCCAACCAGACACAGGATTACGGGGCCCCGCAGACACAGAAACAGACCCTTGGCACATCTGGCTCACGTTGATCAAGATTCACATTTGCCTGCATTTAGCCCATATTCCTCGAAACCTTTCCAATACAATGACCCTGTCCAAAAACCTTTTAAATGTTGCTTATTTTCAAACAGTTGCATTTATTATCAGAGAATGTACACAGCTTACAACCTGAAATATTTGTCTTCGCGGACATCCACAAAAATCAGAAACACAGAATAAGTGGTAGAAAAAGGTTAGAACTCCAAAGTGCCCTCTCCCCTATCCCCCACAAGCAGCAGCATCAACCTCCCCCTTGCCCCCTACCGATTTCAGCAAAAAGGTATCTGTGCCCAGCAACAAACACACTCATAATTTGTAGTCAACAAAAAAACCTACTGTTTACCCTAGTGGTCGCCAACCTTTTTAAGCCCAAGATCCCCTACCTCAGCCTTAGTGCAAGGCCAGATCGACTCCAAATTGATTAGTTACACGCATGAGCAATGGGGCAGTAAAGACAGGAAGTAAAACCCCACAACCCGGAAGTAGAGATAATGCATAAACACCAGCGGTACCCACCCTTTTTTTCACCCCAGACCGGTTTAATATTGACAATATTCTTGCGGACCGGCCGACGGGAAGGGGGTGGATGTTAAACACGATGGAAATACAGTGATACTCGAAGCAGGTTCCTTATGTCCAGTCTATTCCACAATTTAGTTTTCGCGGCTCTCGGCACTTAGCTGCTGTCTCACACTGCTCATGTTTTTTCCGCTGAAAAAACTCAGCGAGTTCGTCTTTAAGTACAGGCTGCTTGGACTCAGGGTACCGAAGCAGTTTTGAGGGCTTCATTGCCTCATTAGACAGCCTCCCGCCTGCCCGCCCACCGCCTTGGCCAGGTGCGGCTGGTCATGGGTGGGGTGAGAGGACAAGATCGGGGCCGGAGGTCCCTGTACCGGGGCCGTGGCGGTCGCAGTCCGGAGAGAGCGCCCAAGCGAGGAGAGAGACAGGCCCGCGCCCCTTGTAGGAGCTATCGGCCAACAAAAGTTTGTATCAGCAGATCGCAGCGAAGTAGCTGCTCTGATACTTACGAAACCTTGAGCCCGAATTAGGTCGTCTGCGAATATTTTAGCACCGGGTTCCCCACGAACATTCGGTGTGCTAAACGGTTCAGAGGCGGCGCCCACCTGTCCGCGCTCTGGGCCAGTAGCATCGGCGCTTCCCGCCGGCCGCGCTCCGGGCCAGTAGCAACGGCGCTTCCCGCCGGCCGCGCTCCGGGCCAGTAGCATCAGCGCTTCCCGCCGGCCGCGCTCTGGGCCAGTAGCATCGGCGCTTCCTGCCGGCCGCGCTCCGGGCCAATAGCAACAGCGCTTCCCGCCGGTCGCGCTCCGGGCCAGTAGCATCGGCGCTTCCCGCTGGCCGCGCTCCGGGCCAGTAGCATCGGCGCTTCCCGCCGGCCGCGCGAGGGGATCACTGCATTTAGGCAACTGATGACCTCGCGTGGGTTCAAGTTCAACAGTGGGCGTGACAGGGAGTGAGGAAAGGTGCGGCTGACTCGTATCGTTTCCTCGCGGCCCGGTGGGTGGGGACCACTGAAGTACACTGTGTAGTGCGGAGGAGCTACACGCATGTGCACTGGGCAGAAAGAACGGAATGAAAACCCCGCAACCCAGAAACAATCTCTCAGCAATATTTGTGTATTTCTTTTTCTTTTTTTCCCCCGGGATCTACTGGGAAAGTCTCAAAGATCGACCAGTCAATCGCGATCGACTGGTTGGTGACCACTAGTTTACCCGATATGTGGACATGCCACAGGCTCTTTCTCTCAGAGATATCGCCCGTTTTTCATATCGAGCGGGGAGACGACAGTCGCTGTTTCGGTGTTACAGTCTGCCGTGCTGCTGCTTTATGCCGAGATTCCTGATGCAGCAAGCTCTCCCTCAGTCCAGAGAAAGAGAGAGAATGTGACCGCTCGACCACAGAGACCTCTATCCATACATCTGCCGCAGCGAGATCCCCACGTTCCTCCTCCCGCGACGCATCAGCTTGGCCTGGAATCGGTCGTACCCTGGAGGTGCCATCTTCCAAGCTGCATATCTGTTTCAACCACTCGCAGCTCGTTTCAGACCATGACCAGCCTCTGCGCGTAAGCGTTGCCACTCGGCTTTCTGTTAAATCTCTTCCCTCTTGCCTCAAATCTTAGACCCTGATACCCAAACCCTGAGGAAAAGGACTGTACTCATTCAGCCTACCTATGCCTCTGCTAACTTGATACAACACTACAGGCTCACTTCTCATTGTCCTATGTTCAAATAGATAAAAACCCCCTTTTTCATTTTAGAGATACAGCAAGCACTGCACCAGTCCATGTCTGCACTACCCACTTGCACCGATGTGACCAATTAAACGTACGTCTTTGGACTGCAGAAGGAAGCTGGTGCACTCGGAGAAAACCTACAAGCTTCTTACAGACAGCGGCAAGAACTGAACCCGAGTCGCTGGCGTTACACTAACTGCTAAGTTACCATGCTTGTTCAAACACTTTGCATAACTCAGCCACACAAGACCCAGTAATGTCTTTGTAGATCTCCACTGCACTTTTCCCAGCATCTTTCCTTTAGCACAGTGGCCAACAAACTGTATCCGAAGTTCAGCCTAAACCAACCCCGCTCACATCCCCAAGTCCACCATTTTAAAACTCCAACACCTCAGCTCGCCTGCCTCATTTTCCCCTCCACAGGCCCCCATACACACCACACATCCCGGCATTAGTACCTGGTTCTCGTCCGGGTTAAAGTCGCTGTATTTCTTCGGCTGATTGAATGGAATTCCCTTCAGGCTCCCACCATTCCTCCAGGTCTTGCCATGGTCGTCACTCAGAATGCAGAATATCCCGTCTCCCTCAATTGTTCCGTGCCCGCAGGCGATCAAGCGGCCCTTGTTCGGCTGGTACTTTTTCTGTAGGAAGCCATCATTGGAAAGTTTGAGAAATTGCCCAGAGCTGTAGACTTATGTGAACTTGCCTAGTGGGAAAGTGAGAAAGCCTAATTTGTGCTGGGAATGTGTTTAATTTTAATCAGTACCCTGTGGTGGGGCTGATGGAAAACCTCAGACAGTGCCTTTACCATATGAATTCTACAGCCTTTGAGACAACACTCAGCAATTGATTCTTTTACCTTGTTCTACCTGAATGCACAGTGTAATGAATTGGTCTGTACGATCAGTGTGCAAGACAAGCTTTTCACCATGCGTGTGACAATCAGAACGATTTTGGAGCACATAAGCAGAGTGCAGGAGGTCCACCATGTCTATAGCAAACACACTTGCCTGCAGTACACGGTGAGGAAGGCAAAGGCAACGTTAGCTTTAATTCGCGAGGACTACAAGAAAGAAGAAAGTTGTAATGTTTCACAAGGCATTGCTTAGACTGCACTTAGAGTATTAGCAATTTTGGGCCTGATATCTGAGAAAATACGTGCGGGGACTGGAGGGGGCCCCAGAGGAGGTTCATGAGATTGATTCCGGGAATTAAATGGTTAAAGTACGAAAAGAGTTTGATGGCTCTGGGCCTATACTCAACTGGAGTTTAGAAGAATGAGGGGGGAATCTCATTGAAACGTACCAATATTGAAAAGACTGGATAGAATGGATGTGGAGAGGATGTTTTCTGTAGTGGTGGAGTCTAGGACAGAGGTAGTCCGTTTAGAACGGGGATGAGGACGCAGGATTCTGAACAAGTGGAAATCATTGTCACAAGTGGCTGTGGAGGACGATTCAACAGGTATTTAAAGCAGAGGTTTACAGATTTTTGGTTAGTAAGGATGTTAAAGATTACAGGGAGAAGGTGGGAGAACGGGGTTGATGGGGATAATAAATTAGCCATGATGCAATGGCGGAGCAGACTCAATGGGCTGAATGGCCTAACATCTTACGGTCTAACATAAAGTCTATACAGCATGGAACCAGGCCCTATGGATCCACTGGTCCACACTGACACTGCAGCCCATGGAGTGATCTCATCTGCTCCCATTTGGACCACAGTTCAGGAAACATCTCCGATGCACTTACCTCTATGGCATTCAGAAGTTTCTAATATGTCTGACTCTAAATATACACCACCCCTTGTGCGAGGAAGCTGCTCCTGATATCCCTTCTAAATCTCTTACCTCTGATCCTACACCGATAACCACTCAGTTTAATCACCTCCTCATTGGGAAATAAAAGACTATGTGCTTTCACTCCCTCGTGACCTTGAAAGCCTCTGTCAAGTCAGGAGGGGGAAAGGGGAAGAATCAGGTACTAGAGAGACCCCCTGTAGCTGTACCCCTGACAATAAGTACTCCTGCTTGGGGGGGGGGGGGGAAGACGGCCTACTTGGGGTAGCAACAGTGGCCGTGCCGCTGTTGTGGCTCAGAAGGGTAGGGAAAGGAAGAGAGAGGCAGCAGTGATAGGGGACTCTATAGTTAGGGGGTCAGACAGGAAAGAAACTCGGATGGTAGTTTGCCTCCCAGGTGCCAGGGTCCGGGATGTTTCTGATCGCGTCCAAGATATCCTGCAGTGGGAGGGAGAACAGCCAGAGGTCGTGCTACATATTGGTACCAATGACATAGGTAGGAAAAGGGAAGAGGTCCTGAAAAAAGACTACAGGGAGTTAGGAAGGAAGTTGAGAAGCAGGACCGCGAAGGTAGTAATCTTGGGATTACTGTCTGTGCTACGTGACAGTGAGAATAGGAATAGAATGAGGTGGAGAATAAATGTGTGGCTGAGGGATTGGAGCATGGGAGAGGGATTCAGATTTCTGGATCATTGGGACCTCTTTTGGGGCAGGTGTGACCTGTTCAAAAAGGATGAGTTGCACTGGAATCCCAGGGGGAATTAATATCCTGGAGGGGAGGTTTGCTAAGGCTACTGGGGAGAGGTTAAACTAGAATTGTTGGGGAGGGGGTGGGTATCGAAATGAAGAGAGTGGGGAAGAGGCGGTTGGCTCACAAATAGAGAAAGTTTGGAGACAGTGTGTGAGGAAGGATAGGCAGGTGATAGAGAAGGGATGCGCTCAGACCAACGGTTTGAGATGTGTATTTTAACACGAGGAGCATTGTGAACAAAGCAGATGAACTTAGAGTGTGGATCAGTACTTGGAGCTATGATGTGGTGGCCATTACAGAGACTTGGATGGCTCAGGGGCAAGAATGGATACTTCAAATGCCGGGTTTTAGATGTTTCAGAAAGGACAGGGAGGGAGGCAAAAGAGGTGGGGGCGTGGCACTGTTGATAGATAGATAGATAGATACTTTATTCATCCCCATGGGGAAATTCAACCTTTTTTTCCAATGTCCCATACACTTGTTGTAGCAAAACTAATTACATACAATACTTAACTCAGTAAAAAAAAAAAAAAAAATATGATATGCATCTAAATCACTATCTCAAAAAGCATTAATAATAGCTTTTAAAAAGTTCTTAAGTCCTGGCGGTTGAATTGTAAAGCCTAATGGCATTGGGGAGTATTGACCTCTTCATCCTGTCTGAGGAGCATTGCATCGATAATAACCTGTCGCTGAAACTGCTTCTCTGTCTCTGGATGGTGCTATGTAGAGGATGTTCAGGGTTTTCCATAATTGATCGTAGCCTACTCAGCGCCCTTCGCTCAGCTACCGATGTTAAACTCTCCAGTACTTTGCCCACGACAGAGCCCTCCTTCCTTACCAGCTTATTAAGACGTGAGGCGTCCCTCTTCTTAATGCTTCCTCCCCAACACGCCACCACAAAGAAGAGGGCGCTCTCCACAACTGACCTATAGAACATCTTCAGCATCTCACTACAGACATTGAATGACGCCAACCTTCTAAGGAAGTACAGTCGACTCTGTGCCTTCCTGCACAAGGCATCTGTGTTGGCAGTCCAGTCTAGCTTCTCGTCTAACTGTACTCCCAGATACTTGTAGGTCTTAACCTGCTCCACACATTCTCCATTAATGATCACTGGCTCCATATGAGGCCTAGATCTCCTAAAGTCCACCACCATCTCCTTGGTCTTGGTGATATTGAGATGCAGGTAGTTTGAGTTGCACCATATCACAAAGTCCTGTATCAGTTTCCTATACTCCTCCTCCTGTCCATTCCTGACACACCCCACTATGGCCGTGTCATCAGCGAACTTCTGCACATGGCAGGACTCCGTGTTATATTGGAAGTCTGATGTGTACAGGGTGAACAGGACCGGAGAGAGTACGGTTCCCTGCGGCGCTCCTGTGCTGCTGACCACCGTGTCAGACCTACAGTCTCCCAACCGCACATACTGAGGTCTATCTGTCAAGTAGTCCACTATCCAATCCACCATGTGAGAGTCTACTCCCATCTCCGTTAGTTTGTGCCTTAAGATCTTGGGCTGGATGGTGTTAAAGGCACTGAGATAGTGTCGCGGCTGCAGAAAAGGAGAAGATTGCCTACTGAGTCTCTGTGGGTGGAAGTTAGGAATAGGAAGGGGTCAATAACTCTACTGGGTGTTTTGTTTACAGACCACCCAATAGTAACAGGGACATCGAGGAGCAGATAGGGAGACAGATTCTGGAAAGGTGTAATAATAACAGGGTTGTTGCGGTGGGAGATTTTAATTTCCCAAATATTGATTGGCATCTCCCTAGAGCAAGGGATGGATGGGGTGGAGTTTGTTAGGTGTGTTCAGGAAGGTTTACTGACACAATATGTAGATAAGCAGAGGCTGTACTTGATCTGGTATTGGGAAATTAACCTGGTCAGGTGTCAGGTCTCTCAGTGGGAGAGCATTTTGGAGATAGTGATCACAATTCTATCTCCTTTACAATAACATTGGAGAGAGATAGGAACAGACAAGTTAGAAAAGCGTTTAATTGGAGTAAGGGGAATTATGAGGCTATCAGGCAGGAAATTGGAAACTTAAATTGGGAACAGATGTTATCAAATGTTCAGGGTATATTTGTGTGGAGTTCTGCATAGGTACGTTCCAATGAGACAGGGAGTTATGGTAGGGTACAGAAACCATGGTGTACAAAGGCTGTAATAAATCTAGTCAAGCAGAAAAGCTTACAAAAGGTTCAGAGACCTAGGTATTGGTAAAGATCTAGAAGATTATAAGGCTAACAAGAAGGAGTTTAAGAAGGAAATTAGGAGAGCCAGAAAGGGTCATGAGAAGGCCTTGGCAGGCAGGATTAAGGAAAACCCCAAGGCATCCTACAAGTATGTGAAGAGCAAGAAGATAAGGTGTGAAAGAATAGGACGTATCAAGTGTGACAGTGAGAAAGTGTGTTTGAAACTGGAAGGAATAGCAGAGGTACTTAATGAATACGTTTCTTCAGTATTCACGATGGAAAAGGATTTTGGTGATAGTAGTGATGACTTGCGGCAGACTGAAAAGCTCGAGCATGTAGATATTAAGATAGAGGATGTGCTGGAGCTTTTGGAAAGCATCAAGTTGATTAAGTAGCCAGGACTGGATGAGATGTACCCCAGGCTATTGTGGGAGGCGAGGGAGGAGATTGCTGAGCCTCTGGCGATGATCTTTGAATCATCAATGGGGATGGGAGAGGTTCCGAAGGATTGGAGGGTTGCAGATGTTGTTCCTTTATTCGAAGGAGGGAAGAGAGATAGTCCAGGAAATTATAGAACAGTGAATCGTACTTCAGTAGTTGGTAAGTTGATGGAGAAGATCCTGAGAGGCAGGATTTACGAACATTTGGAGAGGCATAATATGATTAGGAATAGTCAGAATGGCTTTGTCAAAAGCAGGTTGTGCCTTACAAGCCTGATTGAATTTTTTGAGGATGTGACTAAACACATTGATGAAGGAAGAGCAGTAGATGCAGTGTATATGGATTTCAGCAAGGCATTTAATAAGGTGCCCCATGCAAGGCTTATTGAGAAAGTAAGGAGGTGTGGGTTCCAAGGGGACATTGCTTTGTGGATCCAGAACTGGCTCGCCCACAGAAAGCAAAGAGTGGTTGTAGACAGGTCATATTCTGCATGGAGGCCGGTGGCCAGTGGAGTGCCTCAGGGATCTGTTCTGGGACCCTTCATGATATTTATAAATGACCTGGATGAGGAGGTGGAAGGATGGGTTGGTAAGTTTGCTGATGACACAAAGGTTGGAGATGTTGTGGATAGTGTGGAGGGCTGTCAGAGTTTACAGCGAGACATTGATAAAATGCAAAACTGGGCTGAGAAGTGACAGATGGAGTTCAACCCAGATAAGTGAGAGGTGGTTCATTTTGGTAGGTCAAATATGATGGCAGAAAAAATTATTAATGGTAAGACACTTTGCAGTGTGGAGGATCAGAGGGATCTTGGGGTCCGAGTCCATAGGACACTCAAAGCAGCTGCGCAGGTTGACTCTGTGGTTAAGAAGGCATACGGTGTATTGGCCTTCATCAATTGTGGAATTGAATTTAGGAGCCGGGGGGTAATGCTGCAGCTATATAGGACCCTGGTCAGACCTGACCTGGAGTACTGTGCTTAGTTCTGGTCGCCTCACTACAGGAAGGATGTGGAAACCATAGAAAGGGTGCAGAGAAGATTTACAAGGATGTTGCCTGGATTGGGGAGCATGTCTTATGATAACAAGTTGAGTGAACTCAGCCTTTTCTCCTTGGAGCGATGGAGGATGAGAGGTGAACACAGATGCCTTGTGCAGGAAGGCACAGAGTCGACTGTACTTCCTAAGAAGGTTGGCGTCTGTAGTGAGATGCTGAAGATGTTCTATAGGTCAGTTGTGGAGAGCGCCCTCTTCTTTGTGGTGGCGTGTTGGGGAGGAAGCATTAAGAAGAGGGACGCCTCACGTCTTAATAAGCTGGTAAGGAAGGCGGGCTCTGTCGTGGGCAAAGTACTGGAGAGTTTAACATCGGTAGCTGAGCGAAGGGCGCTGAGTAGGCTACGGTCAATTATGGATAACTCTGAACATCCTCTACATAGCACCATCCAGAGACAGAGAAGCAGTTTCAGCGACAGGTTACTATCGATGCAATGCTCCTCAGACAGGATGAAGAGGTCAATACTCCCCAATGCCATTAGGCTTTACAATTCTACCGCCAGGACTCAAGAACTTTTTAAAAGCTATTATTAATGCTTTTTGAGATAGTGATTTAGATGTATATCATATTTTTTACTGAGTTAAGTATTGTATGTAATTAGTTTTGCTACAACAAGTGCATGGGACATTGGAAAAAAGTTGAATTTCCCCATGGGGATGAATAAAGTATCTATCTATCTACCTGATAGAGGTGTATAAGATTATGAGAGGCATTGATTGTGTGGATAGTCAGAGGCTTTTTCCCAGGGCTGAAATGGTTGCCACAAGAGGACACAGGTTTAAGGTGCTGGGGAGTAGGTACAGAGGAGATGTCAGGGGTAAGTTTTTTACTCAGAGAGTGGTGAGTGTGTGGAATGGGCTGCCGGCAACAGTGGCAGAGGCGGATACGATAGGGTCTTTTAAGAGACTTTTAGATAGGTACATGGAGCTTAGAAAAATAGAGGGCTATGGGTAAACCTAGTAATTTCTAAGGTAGGGGCATGTTCGGCACAGCTTTGTGGGCCGAAGGGCCTGTATTGTGCTGTAGGTTTTCTATGTTTCTATGTCACTCATCAGTCTCCTGTGTTACAGGGAATGAAGTCCTAATCTGCACAGCCTCTCCTTGTAACCCAAGACCTCTGCAACTTGCTCATTCAAGAGCATTATCATTGCTTGCCATGAGGAGGCTTTTCTCATGCTGGAGGAGAAACACCTTATCTTCTGTCTGGCTTGCCTGCAACCTGACAGCATGAACCTCGATTTCTCCAGGTTCCGGTAACATTTTGACCCCTCAACCTTCCCTCTTTTTCAATTCCCCACTGGCCTCTAACCTCGTCTCCTCCCTTGCGTATCACTTCCCCACAGTGTCCCTCCTCCTTCCCTTTCTCCTAGTGTTCATTCTCTTCTCCTATCAGATTCCCACTTCTCCAACCTTTTGTCTTTTCGACTTATCACCTCCCAGCTTTTTACTTCATCTCCCCACCTCACCTGGCTTCACCTATCACCTTCTCGCTAGTCCTCCATCTGCTCCGCCCAGCTTCTTATTCTGGCATCTTCCCTGTTCCTTGCCAGCCCACATGAGGGGTCTCAGTCTGAAATGTCAACTGTTTATTCATCTCCATAGATGCTGACTTCCTCCAGCATTTTGTGTGTGTTGCCATGGTATTATTGTTTCCTCCAGTTAATTTGTTTCTTACGTCTCCCAACAGACAGAAACCCAATGTTTTTCGTTTCAGTGGGTATCTGCTGAGTGACATCTATCAGCAGTGTGAATAATCTTTAAGCTCTGGCAGATTGTATGAAATACATTTTTCATTCTTGCAATTTTAACTATTGTTAACTGTTCTCTTAACTTGTTTTCCAATCTGATTTCATCATCGTAAATGTTTTGTGTATAGACCAATATCACCCCAACTCTTCAAAAGTGCAACTTGGCAGTAAAGACAAAGGAGCAGATTTAGGCCATTCAGCCCATCAAGTCTGTTCTGTCATTCAACTGTGGCTGATTTATTTGCCCTCTCAACGCCATTCTCCTGCCTTTGACACCCCGATTAATCAGAAACCTAGCAACTTCCGCTTTAAATATCCCCAATGACTTGATCTCCACAGCTGCCCGTGGCAATGAATTCCACAGATTCACTGTCCTCTGGCTAAGGCACGTCCTCCTCCTCTCCAGATGCCATGGAGCCACAGTCTCCGCTGAGGTCCCGGCTCAGTGTTAGCTACTTTTATTTCTTTAAAACACTTTTAAAGTTCCATGAATGCTATCTTGCTATTCCTCTTCTGGACTATTTAATTACTTTTTCATTGCAACTTAGAGAATTTCCTTTAATGTTTTGCACTAAACTGCTGGCACGAAACAAATTTTACAACTTATGTCACTGGTACTAGACCCGATTCTCACTCCCCCTTCATCCTTTCACGTTAATGGGGTTATACAGCAAATCTCTGCAGCTGTACCGCAGAGAGCAATCTGACTAGTTGCATCGCCATCTAGAACGGAGGGGCCACCGCGCAGGATCGGAAAAATCTGCCGAGTATTGTAAACTCAGCCAGCCCCATCACGGGCACCGGCCTCCCCTTCAAGGACATTTCCAAAAGACGATGACTCAAGAAGACGCAATCCATCATTAAAGATCCACCACCACGCAGGACATACCCTCCCCTCATCCCTACCATCAAGCAGAAGGTACAGGATCCTGCAGGTGCACATTTTATGTTTTAGTAACAGCTCTTCCTCTTCCCCATCGGATTTCCGAACTGTACATGAACCTGGAAACATTACTGCACTATTTTTGGTCCCTTTTTTTGCACTCATTTCTCATTAATAATACATTTTATGTATTTCACTGTACTGCTGCCACAAAACGGCATATGCTGCTGATAATATTCTGGTTCTGGGGATTTACAGAAATGGGCGTTTGATGGCTGACACGGACCTAATAGAACTAAGAGCCTGTTTCTCTGCCATCTCCCTCCCTCCCTCTCTCTCTCACACCCCCCCACATCCAGCTCACCTGGATTCCATATCCGGGGCCCGGCATGAACGCCTTCAGCCCGAGCACACTCGACAGGTTTCTGGGTTTGCTCCACGTCCGCCCGTCATCGATGCTTTTGATCAGGAGCGTGCTGGAGACATTACAATGGTAGTAGTGGGCACATGTCGTGAAAATGATAAAGATGAAGCCCATCTCCTCGTCGACCAGTATCACCCCCAGGTTCAGGCCGTCCAGCTTTGAGCCGTCGTTGTCCAGGAAGGTGGTTGGACTCCAGGTGACACCTGGTGGAGACATCAAGAGATGTGTTGGGAAGTGGAATCTTTTAGCAAAGGAGTTCTGCACAGTACAGGTCCTTCGACCCACGATGTGGTGCTGACTCCAAACCCTCCCCTCCTACACAGCCCTCCGTTTTCCTATCATTCACAATGTCCTTAATTCCTCTTCAATGTCCTTAATGAACCTGCATCCACCACCCCTACAGTGCGATTAGTGCACCTAACACTCTCTCTGTAAATAAAAACTACCTCTGACATCCCTCGCCCCTATACTTTCCACCAATCACCTTCAAATCCAATTGTATTAACTATTCCCATTCCCACTCTGGGAAAAAGGCATTTATGATGTTTATCTTTTTGAATAACTATCAAGTCACCTCTTGTCCTCCTTCGCTCCAAGAAGCAAAGTCCTAGTTCGCTTAAACTAAGCTAAGCTCATAAGACATGCTCTCTAACCTAGGCAGCATCCTGTCCTCCTCCACTCCAAAGATGAAAGCCCGAGCTCACTCAGCCTATCCTCATAAGTCACGCACTCTAATCCAGGCAGCATCCTGGTAAATCTCCTCTGTACCCTCTCTGAAGCTTCCACATCCTTCCTATAATGAGGGGATAAGAACTGAACATAATGCTCCAAATGTGGTCTACCACGGTTTTATAGAGCTACATTACCTCATAGCTCCCGAACTTAATCCTCCAACCACTGAAGGCCAATGCACCATGTGACTTCGTAATCTCCTATCTACACATACAAAAGCTGGATGAACTCAGCAGGTCGGGCAGCATCTGTTGAAATGAGCAGTCAACGTTTCAGGCCGAGACCCTTCGTCAGGACTGAAGGAGGGGGCAGGGGCCCTATAAAGAAGGTGGGGGGAGGGTAGGTGCCAGGTGAAAAACCAGAGGAAAGATCAAGGGGTGGAGGGGAAGCAGGAGAGGTGAAGAAGGAACGCAAGAGGAAAGCACTATGGGTAGTAGTAGTAGAAGGCAGAACCATGAGGGAGGTGATAGGCAGCTGGAAGAGGAGGCCAAGTGAAAGTGGGATGGTGGAAGAGAGAGGGAGGGAATTACCGGAAGTTGAAGAATTTAATGTTCATACCAAGGAGCTAGAGACTACCCAGACGGTATATGAGGTGTTGCTCCTCCATCCTGAGTTTGGCCTCATCATGGCAGTAGAGTTAATCTCCTATCTACTTGCTCAGAAGTTTTTACAGACCTGAACTCCAAAGATCTGCCTGTTCTATTACATTGCAATGAATTCCACTGTTTTCCTTGTACCCTGCCTTCAAGTTCAACCTCCCAAAGGTTATCACTTCACACTCTACCAGACTGAACTCCATCTGCCCCGTCAGCTCATTTCTACATTGTAAACTACGACAACCTTCTACACTATCCACAGCACCACCAACTTTAATATCATCTGCAAACTCACTAACCCTACTCTTTCACTTCCTCGTCCAATTCATTTATAAAAAGAGAAGGGAGTGCCAGAACAAATCCATAAGACCACAAGATATAGGAGCAGAATTAGGCCATTTGGTCCTTCGAGTCTGCTCCACCATTTCATAATGTTTGATCCATTTCCTCTCAGCCCCAATCTCCTGCCTTCTCCCCGTAACCAGTCATGTCCTGACCATCATCCTCTGCCTTAAATACACCCAATGACTTGGCCTCCACAGCTGCCACAGATTCACCACTCTAGCTAGAGAAATTCCTCCTCATCTCCATTCTAAACAGACGTTCCTCTATTCTGACATTGTGTCCTCTGGTCCATGACTGTCCTGCCATAGGGAACATCCTTTCCACATCCACTCTATCGAGGTCTTTCAATATTTAATAGGTTTCAATGAGGTCACCCCTCCTTCTAAATTCCAGGGTGTACAGACTTGGAGCCATCCAACGCTCCTCCTAGGATGCCTTTCAATCTCGGAATAATTTGCGTGAACCTCCTTTGAGCCCTGTCCAATGCTGACACATCCTTTCTTAGATAATGGGCCCAAAACTGCTCACAATACTCCAAGTGCCTTATGAAGCCTCAACATTACATCCTTGCTTTTATATTCCAGTCCTCTTGAAATGAATGCTGACATTAGATTTGCTGTCTTCACCACTGACTCAACCTGCAAATTAACCTTAAGGTAATCCTGTATAAGGACTCCCAAGTGACTCAGAACTGACCAACAGGCAGAATACACTCCATTTACTGCCCCCACAAAGAACACAGACTTCAAAAAGCATCTCTAATTTCTCAGTGCCCATTAGAGACAGGCAGGCCTTCGTCAATTTGGCCCATTCCAAGTCTTTTTGGGGTTGCCCACTTTGCCACAGTGAACTAACACACAATAGACAAGCAAATGCCACCCAGGTCAGAGTGCAGCTCCAGACTGGGCTGTTTAAGGACCAGTTTGGGAGAGCAGGACTATCAAAGCAGAATCGGAATATCACCATGACAACCCAGTCCTGCATCTTTCCCCATCAACATGCCACTGGTTCTTTTCCGATAACACACCAACGTCATTCAAACTGATGCAGTCAGCGGGGGGGGGGGGGGGGGGGGGGGAGATGTGCCAATGGCTTGATTGCAATGCAGAAACAGACCAACCACTATTGCAGCACTGCATTGCAAGGACAAGAGCAATGCTGTTCACCTTGCATCACTGCAGAATGTCAATTCATGCAATTCAGGAAGAAATGCTTACCATTGCTAATGGTTACCACAGAACCTTAACTGGTTGACTTATGTCTTTAAGGGAAGAATTATCAGCCATCCTTGCACACACGCGATGGTTGAACCACGAGAACGTGGTTCATTTCTAACCACATCTGAGATAGCTCCACAGCTGATTCAGTCTGGACATCCCAGAACGTGTAATCCATGGCCTTGCTTTTTGCAATACTATCTCCCAAAGATCAAATATTAAAGATTAGCTTTATTTGACAAGTTCACATGTGCAGAGTCGAGCATCGAACTAGCAACTCGACCTCATCAAACAGACAAATGCAAAAAAAAATTAGCAAAGTTGCCGCCCAATACGCCTAACAGCAAGGGGAGGAACATTTTATTTGCCACATACAGTGAAATTTGTCATTTTGCATGCGCACATCTTATTAACCCTACCCTGTACGTGGGAGGAAACTGCAGCACCCCGAGGCAACACACTCAGCCACATGAAGAACATCATAGCCCCCTTAGAGTCAGCAGCAGGAAGTGAACCACCATCTCTGACATTGCAAGAGCGTCACGCTAACGACTACACTACCTCCACAATTACCCGGAGGAGAACAAAGGACGCTTACATTTTTTGAGTTGACTAAGAAAATGCCTGAGGGCTGAGTAGGCGAAACACAGTCTTATCTCGACGGCACGAAGGTGCAGTTCGTACTTCTGTTTCTACGGCAGCGGAGGCGCTGATTACAATACTTACTGGAGTAACCAGAGGACAGAAGAAATTCCCCTCTGGCCACACCAGTGACCAGTGAGGTAGGTATCACCGTCTACCCAGCGCGCGTTTCCTTTTCGAAATGTCACAACGTCTCTGCCGGTCAGACTCAGATTTGTTTATCACCTGTACATCGAAACAAGGTGAAACGTGGCACGCACACCATGTTCAGCAGAACAACAACAACACACCAACAGAAATCAACTGTGCAGATTCTGGAAATCCAGAGCAATACACACACACAAAACTCTGGAGCATCTATGGGAATGAATAAACAGTCAACATTCCTTCGCGGTCCAGAACTGGGGTCTCGACCTGAAACATCAACAGCAAATCGCACTCACTCACAAGCACGGTATAGGCATCTGTTAGTCTCGTGAGACCATGGATTTACGCCTTGGAAGGTTTCCAGGGCGCAGGCCTGGGCAGGGTTGTATGGGAGACCGGCAGTTGCCCCAAGCTGTAGGCCTTCCCCTCTCCACGCCACCGATGTTGTCCAAGGGAAGGGCACTAGGACCCATGCAGCTTGGCACCGGTGTCGTCGCAGAACAATGTGTTGTTAAGTGCCTTGCTCAAGGACAACACGCTGCCTCAGCTGAGGCTCGAACCAGTGACCTTCAGATCACTAGACCAATGTCTTATCCACTAGGCCACGCGCCAACACTACACAAGCACAGACAGGTCCTCCAATCCCAGGACAGGTACCCGCTGGCCTCCAATCTCCTAGCCTGAATACATCGGGCTTCAGATTTCCACAGCCCGTGACACAGGTGCCTCGATTTCCTGACTTGACAACTTCAGTCTTCAACCTGTGCTATCAACCGCAGGACTCGCCATTCACGGGACTCTGAACTCCAGACTCGCACGGGTTTCTAACCCTGGGGCTTGCTGCCCCAAGTCCGCTCAGACTCGTAGAGTCGCAGCCATGTGGCCTCCAAGTAATGGGCTCACCAACTTTGGTCTTTGACCACCTGGACCTTCAGTCCTGGGACTCACTGACCCGGGGGAACTTGCCAACCTGATCAGGATGGCAGACTCTGCATCACCACTCACCTAGTCACACACGGTTCCCCTTCAAAGTGTTAGAACTTTTCTTCAGATCGAAGACCAACATCATTTTAACTAAAACACTGTGTGAAGACGTGAATGAGGAGCACTTGGTGGCTCTGGACCTATACTCGTTGAAGGTTACAGTGCCCTGTAAAAATATTCAGCCCCCAACCCCTTGTTCACATAAATGAATTTGGATTTGGATGAGCAAAGTGAGGGTTTTGTGGCCAAGTTTGCAGACAGGTGGAGGGGCAGATAGTGTTGAGGAAGCAGGGAGTCTGCAGAAGGATATGGACCGACTGAGAATGGGGAAAGAAGTGATGATGGAATGTAGTGTCGGGAAATGTATGGTCATGCATTTTGGTAGAAGGTACAGAGGTGTAGACTGTTTTCTAAATGGGGAGTAAAATTCAGAAACCTGAGATGCAAAGACACTTGGGAGCCCTTGTGCATTATTCTCCAAGGGTTGAGTCGGGGGTGAAGGCGGCAAATGCAACATTAGCATTGATTTCAAGGGTCCAGAACATAAGAGCAAGGATGTAATGCTGAGGCTTTATAAGGCATTGGTGAGACCACATTTGGAGTATTCTGAAACGTTTTGACCCTTTATCTAAGATGTGCTGGCAGGGTCCAGAGGGGGTTCACAAGAATGATTCTGGGAATGAAAGTGTTAATGTATGAAGAGCATTTGATGGGGCTGGGCCAGTATTCACTGACGTTTAGTAGAATGGGGGGGGGGGGGGGATTTCATTGAAACCTATCGAATTTGAAAAGCCTAGATAGAGAGGACGTGGAGAAGATGACTCCTCTAGTGGGTGAGTCAAGGACCAGAGGGCACAGCCTCTGAATACTTTTTGCAGGAGAGATGAGGAGGAATTTCTTCTGCCACAGGGTGGCAAATAAGTGGAATTCAATGCCACAAACAATTGAGCAGGTGATATCTTTGAGTATATTTAAAGCAGAGGTTGCTAGGTTCTTGGTTAGTCAGGGTGTCAAAGTTTACGGGCAGAATGGGATTGAGAGGGATAATCAGCTACGTAGGAATGTCAGAGCAGACTCGATGGGCCAAATGGCCTAATTCTGCTCCTGTTTATTATAGACACATGCCAATGATTTGCTGGAGCAGTTCAGCACAGTACAGACCCTTCGGCCCACAATGTTGTACAAACAGGTGGAGGCAAGGCAAGAAGGCAAGTTCATTCCCTATTTAACTATTGAAATAACAGGGTGTAAGTCTACAGGGCCAGTGTTCTGTTCTGGGTGTCAGATGTACGATTTCCAATGGACTATCAGCCTCCCCGATGGCCACATCTGCACCAAGTGCATCAAGGTGCAGCTCCTTAGAGACTGTGTTAGGGAACTGGAGCTGCAGCGGGGTAGGGGTAATGGCAGGGGTAGGCAACCAAGGCTGACAAGGAAAGTTAAGGACTGCATAAAAGCTAAGGAAGGGGCAAATAAGGTAGCAAAAGTAGTGGGAAGTTGGATGATTGGGAAATTTTCAGAGGGCAACTAGAAAGGTGAAATGAAGAGATGAAATATGAAAGCAAGCGAGCTAATAATATAAAGCAGGACACTAAAAGTTTTTTTTACAATTATATGAAGGAGTAAAACAGAGGCGAGTGTTGATATTGGACCACTGGAAAGTGATGCAGGTGAGGTAGTGATAAGGGACCAAGAAATGGCAGATGAACTTAATGGGTACTTTGCATCAGTTTTCACTGTGGAAGACGCTAGCAGTGTGCCAGAGGTCCGTGAGTGTCAGGGAACAGGAGTGAGTGCCATTGCTATTGCAAAGGAAAAAGTGTTAAGGAACTCAAAGTCTTAAGGTGGATAAGTCACCTGGACCAGATGGACTCTTCCAGGGTCCTGAAAGAGGTTGCTAAAGAGATAACGGATGTATTGGTCATGATCTTTCAAGAATCACTTGATTCTGGCATGGTTCCAGAAGACTGGAAGATTGCAAATGTCACTCCTCTCTTTTAAGGAAGGAAGGCAAAAAAAAAAGGAAATTATAGACCAGTCAGCCTAACCGCCAAGATTGGGAAATTGTTGGAGTCATTATTAAGGATGAGGTTTCAGGATACTTGGATTTCAATAATGGAATTGATGGCTTTGTGGCAAAGTTTGTGGATGATATGAACATAAGTGGAGAGGTGGGTAGTGCTGAGGAAGCAATGTGGTTGCAGCAGGACATAGACAAATTGGAAGAATGGACAAGAAAGTGGCAGAATAGAATAGTGTTGGGAAATGCACGATCATGCATTTTAGTAAAACGAACGATAGTGCGGAATATTATCTACATTGGGAAAAGGTTCAAACATCAGAGGTGCATGGAGTCTTAGCAGTCCTTGTGCAAGACTCCCAGAAGGTTAATTTATAGATTGAGTCTGTGGTAAAAAAGGCAAATGAATGTTGGCATTTATTTCAAGGCGAATACAACATAAAAGCAAGGAGATAATGCTGAGCCTGTATAAGACACTAGTCAGGCTGCACATGGAGTATTGTCAACAGTTTAGGGCCCCTTATCTCAGAAAGGATACGTTGTCATTGGAGAGAGTCCGGAGGAGATTCATGAGGATGATTCCCGGAATGAAGGGGTTAACATATGAGGAGCATTTGGCAGCTTTGGGACTGTGCTGACTGGAATTTAGAAGCATGCAGGGGATCTCATTGGAAGGACTAGAGAGAGTGGATATGAAGATGTTTCCTACGGAAGGGGTCTCCAGAAGTAAAGGGCACAGCCTCAAAACTGAGGGAAAACCAGAGATAAGGAGGAATTTTTTTTAAGACAGAGAATATTGAATTTATGGAATGCTCTGCCACAGACTGTGGCGTAGGGCAAGTTCATGGGTATATTTAAGGCTGAAGTTGATAGTTTCCTGATCAGTCAGGGCATCAAAGGATGTGGCAAGAAGGCAGGTGTGTGGGGTTGAGTGGGATCCGCGATCCGGATGATGCAAAGCTGGAGCAGATTTGATGGGCCGTATGACCTAATTCTGCTTCTAATCCGTATGGTCTAACCTTTGAATTTGTTCCAAGTTTAATCTGATCTCCCCCTCCCTCCACTTTTGTATCATCCATCTGCCTATCCAAGAGCCTCTTAAATGTCCCTGATGTATCTGCCTCTACCACACCTGGCAGCACATTCCACACACCCACCACTCTGTTTTAAAAAAAACATACCCCTTGCACCACTGCTCCCTATACTCCAAACACCTTAAATTTATGTGCCCTTGCTGTAGTGGTAGTTAATAGTGTTAGCCACCCCCACAAGGGAGGAGTTCACATACTGTACAAGCAGGGTTATCAATAAAAGTTCAGTTGCCTATCCTGCATGCTGGCGTCTTGGTGTGCTCTGCACTATCCCTCAATATTAACACAATGCATGCCGCCCTGGGAGAAAGTCTGTGGCTATGCACTCAATCTAACCTCCTTCTCATCTTGTACACCTCTATCAAGTCACCTCTCATCCTCCAAAGAGAAAAGCCCCAGCTCAGTCAACCTTTCCTCATGAGACACGCTCTCTAATTAAGGCAGCATCCTGGTAAATCTCTCCTGCACTCTCTAAAGCTTTGACATCCTCCTATAATGAGGCAGCCAGAACTGAACACAATACCCCGAGTTTAATCTAGTCTAACCAGAATTTTATTGAGCTGCACCATTACTTTGTGGCTCTTGAAATAAATCTGCCAAATAAACAGCCAACACACCGTCCTCCTTCTTAACCACCCTATCAACTTGCACTGCAACTTTGAAGGATCTATGGACATAGACCTCAAAATCCCTCTGTCTCTCCAAAGGTCTCAGAATCCTGCCATGAACCCTGTCCTTTGCCTTCACGTTTAACCCTCCAAACTCAAGTCAAGACACTTTTATTGTCATTTCAACCATAACTGCTGGTACAGTACACAGTAAAAATGAGAATGTTTTTCAGGACCATGGTGTTACATGACACAGTACAAAAACTAGACTGAACTACGTAAAAAAAAAGACACGGAAAGCTACACTAGACTACAGACCTACCCAGGACTGCATAAAGTGCACAAAAACAGTGCAGGCATTACAATAAATAATAAACAAGACAATAGGGCAGTAAGTTGGTGTCAGTCCAGGCTCTAGGTATTGAGGAGTCTGATGGCTTGGGGGAAGAAACTGTTACATAGTGTGGTCGTGAGAGCCCGAATGCTTCGGAGCCTTTTCCCAGACGGCAGGAGGGAGAAGAGATTGTATGAGGGGTGCACGGGGTCCTTCATAATGCTGTTTCCTTTGCGGATGACTCAAACTCAATGGCTTTATACTTTCCCAGAGCATTCAAACAGGCTATATGACATAGGAGCAGAATTAGGCCATTTGGCCCAACACATCTATTCCTCAGGCACATGAATGGGGAAAGGTTAAGAGGGACAAGGCCCAAATGGGACTAGTTATCGAGGACAACTTCATCAACGTAGATAAGCTGCACCATATGACCAATTTTCATGCTGCATAATTCTACGATGACTGACTGCAAGGCTGTCAGGGTATTTCAATAAAACACAGGCACAAGCCCCAGTAGCCAGGAGGCATTTTGGGTAAAGAATAAGACTCTGTGATTGAGATCTACCCTCCATACCCAGTTGGGCTCATTTGTAACCACAGAACCATCAGTGACATTGCCTTTAAGCAACCACTTTGAAATGGCTACTTAACCTGGGAAAATCTTTGCTGGATTGACAATATGAACATTTTTGAAAGTGAATTTTTTAAAAAGTGGTCCATTAATTAAGGCCATCATTGAGGCAAAGAATCCTTCAGCACAACCTCCCCTCATTCTCCTATGCTCCAGGGAGAGAGGTGCCAACCTATTCAACTTTTGCCAATAACTCAGGTCCTGGCCATATCAGAAGGAAGACAAAAGCAGGACCTTCATTCCTTACTGAAGGACAGTGTTTACCCATTCACCTTTATCAGTGGACGTGCGGACGGCAATGAACTTGGCACCAATGTCAGCCGACGAAAATTTTCTTGCCTCGGCCACGGCAATGAGTTTATTGGAGGGGGTGATCGCGATGAGTGGAACCCTGAAGGTGTTGACTTTGCCAATGGCACCCTTGATCCACAGCAGCTGTTCATCTTCAACGATTGGGTGGATCTGGAAGAAAAGGTGGAAGGATAAATTACACTGGACAATGAAGATTTTGCCTCCTGAATACTTTGGCAGGTATCATGGATTTTAGAGCGCCGATCACGACGATCACCATGAACTTCCCCTATCACGCATCGTTTTTCTGAAATTGCCTATATTTGTTTTACAATTCACAACTCAAGTCAGTTAAAATGTTGCCCACACTCTAAGCTGAAACGTTTTCTACCTTGTCCAGGTATGCTCAGGCAGGGTGCATGCTACATAGCAGGATAGATCTCAGAAAGGCTATACATTTCCCTGAAGGATTTTGCTACTTGAGCCAGACCTTCCCCAGAACACCCGATACCAAGATTAAGAAAGCCACACACACAAGATGCTGGAGGAACCCAGCAGGCCAGGCAGCATCCATGGAAAAAAGTACAGTCGACGTTTCAGCCCAGCATTTTGTGTGTTGCTTGGATTTTCAGCCTGTGCAGATTTTCTGTTTGTGCCAAGATTAAGGAAGGCATTTTTGTTGGTCCACAAATCAAACAGGTTACCAATGACAAAGTAATTCTAGTAGGGCCGGGGATAATCGCATGGAAGGCATTCAAGGACGTTGTTGAAAATCTTCTTGACAACTACCGAGCTTCAAACTACACACAGCTGGTTACCAACATGCTTCAAGCATACAAAACCATGAAGTGCAACATGTCACTAAAGATTCATTCTCTGCATTCCCATTTACCACTTCTTCTCTTGGTGCCTTGCTCACTGATTATTGTTGGACAAAAGGGAGAGCCTCAGACACAGAGTACAAATGAAAATCATCAACATTTTAACTTAGTTGAACTATTGCAAAGCATCAGCACCCTTATGCAATTAAACACATTATATTCAATAAAAGTTAATTTCTTGTTTCTCCAAATTCCTATGTGAAGTAGTTCAGAATTATTTTTGTGTTCAGTTTCAAGTGGTCTATCATAAGCGGACTGTGAGAAATGGACAGTACAGTGGCATAGCTACCAGTCATATAGCACTACATCATAAAACAGGCCCTTTGGCCCATCTAGTCCATGATAGGCCATTATTCTGCCTAGTCTCATAGCCCTCCACATTCATGCACCCATCAACAATTCTCTTAAACGTTGCAATTGAACCTGCATCCGCCACTTCCGCTGGCAGCTCGTTCCACACTCTCACCACCCTCTGAGTGAAGAAGTTCCCCATCAGGTTCCCCTTAAAAATTTCACCTTTCACCCTTAACCTATGAGCTTTAGCTCCAGTCTCAGGTAACCTCTGCCACTGTGTCCAAGGAGTTTCTCATTTCTCCCTGTGACCACACTGGTTTTTCCCCAGGTGCTCTGCTTTCCTCCCACATTCCAAGGACGTACGGGTTAAGTTGTGGGCAAGCTATGTTCCTGACGGAAGCATGGCAACACTTGTGAACTGCCCCCAGCACATCCTTAGACTCGGCTGGTCATTGACGGAAATGACATACTGCATTGTGTGTTTCAATGTACATATGACAAATAAAGCTGACCTTACTTGTAACCTCAGTGGAAAATACCTGCTTGCATTCCCCCTGTCTATATGGCTGATAATTTTGTATGTCTCTCTCAAATCTCCCCTCATTTTCCTGCACTCCAGGGAATGAAGTCCTAACCTGTTCAACCTTTCTCTATAACTCAGGTGCTGAGGTCCCCGCCACACACTTGTAAACTTTCTCTGTACGTTTTCAATCTCATGATGATATCTTTCCTGTGGGTAGTCTTACAGAACTTCAACATAAACGTCCCAACTCCTGCACTCAATGTTCTGATTTAAGGCCAAGGTGCCAAAAACTCTCTTTAAAACCCGATCTATCTGTGGTACCACTTTCAAGGAATTATGGATCTGTGTTCTCAGATCCCTCTGTTCTACCGCTCTTCTCCGTACCTGCAGTTCACTGTGCAAATTCTTACCTTGGTTTGTCCTCCCAAAGTGCAACAACTCCCACCTGCCATTTTTCAGCCTGTTTTCCCAGCTAGTACTTGTGCTGTTAACTCAAAGATCCCGAGACCCAGGTTCAATTCTGACCTCTGCACGCGCAGAGTGGAGATTCCCATGACCATGTGGGATTCCCCCCTTCTTCATGCCCCACCCTCTTCCCATGTCAATAGGCAATAGGTGCAGGAGTAGGCCATTCAGCCCTTCAAGCCAGCACCGCCATTCAACGTGACCATGGCTGATCATCCACAATCAGTACCCCGTTCCTGCCCTCTCCCCATATCCCTGGACTCCGCTATCTATAAGGGCTCTAACTCTTTCTCGAAAGCATGCAGAGAATTGGCCTGCACTGCCTTCTGAGGCAGAGCATGTCCTGAAGATGTAGTTAAACCGGCAGCTCTAAATTGCCCCTGGTGTGGAGGAGTGGGAATAAATTATGGGGAAGAAACAATGTTGACGGGTTATTCCCTTCTGAAGTTTAAAGTAGATTTTACTATCAAAGTACATGCACATCACCACATACAACCCTGAGATTCCTTTACCTGCCGATGTGCACAGTAAATACAAAGAAACAGAAATGAACCAATGAAAAAGGACACAGTGCAAAAGACAATAAACGATGCAAAAACAAAACAACAACAGGTCGATGAGGGCTGTACGGTAGTGTAGTGGTGAGCACAACACTTTACAGAACCAGTGACCAGAGTTTAATTCCTGCTATTGCCTGAAAGGGGTTCTCCCCGTGACACGTCGGCTTTGCTCTGGGTCTCCAGATTCCTCCCACAGTCCATAGATGCATCAGTTGACAGGTTAATTGGTCAGTGTAAATTGTCCAGTGACAAGGCTAAGGTTACATTGGGTTGCTGGCTGGTGTGGCTCGAAGGGCCTGTTCTGCACTATATCTCAATAAATTTTTTTTTTAAAGTAACAGTAATACTTCAAATATTGAAATAGTTTAAATAATAACTCTGGAGGACCTGAGTTACAGGAAAGATTGAATAAGTTGGGACTTTATTGCTTAGAACATAGAAGACCGACAGGAGATTCAATTCAATGCAGGTTTAATTATCATTTAACCATACATGAATATAGCCAAATAAAAGTGTGTTACCATGGGGTCAAGGTGCAAAGGCACGTTACCAGTCACACACAGTAAGCACAGAAGATCACAACCATGCAATAAGAATCCCAATGCGCCACCTCCCCCACCCCCCACGATGCTGAGGCTTGATGCCCAGACCCCGCACCTACAAGCTAACAAACCCATACAGGATGTCAGTAAAACACAACAACAGAGTATGCATGTGTATAGACCAGAACCCCCAGTGCACCATCTGTCGACTGGCCCCCCCCGATGGCCTGCTAGGCAACACCATGGCTTTGAGGCCCAGTCTTCGCCTCGCGCCTGACTCACATTGGGCGGGACTACAACTGGAGGTCATGCGTTAAGGGTGAAAGGTGAAATGTCTAATGGGACCGTGAGGGGGAATTTCTTCACTCAAGGGTTTGGGAGT
The DNA here is from genome assembly GCF_048418815.1 of Hemitrygon akajei. Taxonomy (NCBI): domain Eukaryota; kingdom Metazoa; phylum Chordata; class Chondrichthyes; order Myliobatiformes; family Dasyatidae; genus Hemitrygon; species Hemitrygon akajei. Next base: position 204,447,734 of record NC_133125.1, read on the forward strand.
GTGTGGATGACCACCAGCTCTAGTAGTGCATGCAAGCTCGATTTCAACGTTTATTAGAAGTTTGGATAGGTACTGTACAGGGATGGTAGCGAATGGAAGGCTCTGGACCAGGTCCAGGTAGATGGAAGTAGATAGTTTAAGTGGTTCAGCATGGACTAGATGGGCCAAAGGGCCTGATACTGTGTTGTACTTTTCTATGATGGTTCAGGAGCAACCTCCATAGTTGCATCTGGACCTCCAGCATTTTCTGCGCGATGATCCACCTGTTTGCGTCACTACCTTCCAACAACCCCTGCTACCTCAGCCGAGGCTGAAGACAAGGCATTCAAGCCTTAATGATGCTCAACCATGGCCCAGCAGATCACCTGATTATGTAACACCTGTCCCAGGAAAACAGAGGCTCACCGACACTTAAGAACAGCTGACGGATTTTACAACATTAAACACTTTTGCCAAACGATCGGACAAAATTCAGCCAACTTCCAGAAACAGTCAACATATTGACCCTCGTCTTCAAATCAAATTGGCTCCGTATCGGGTCCATGATTTCACTGCTCCTTTTCTCACTCTATAGACTCCGTGTCCAGCTCCTGAGTAAATACAAATGCAAAAATATCTATTTAAGATCTCTCCCACTTCTTTTAGCTCCACACACAGGTTACCACTCAAATCTTCCAGAGGATCAATTTTGTCTCTTACATCACTGTAGAATCTCTTCGCATTCTCCTACATCTTCTCTCCTAGGGTAAACTCCTGCGTTTTTAAAAATCCATTCCGATATATTAATCCATGGCCTCTAACCTACTGTTGAGATGACACCACACCTCAGGTTGGAGGATCAACACCTTCTGAGTAGCCTTGAACTTGATGGCATCTGAAACTTCCAGTAATGCACCCCCCACTCCCTTCACCATTCCCCATCCCCCTTTCCACTCTCTCACTATCTCCTTGCCTGCCCATCTTTGGTTTTCCTCCCCCCTCTTCTTCCTTCCGTGGCCTTCTGTCCTCTCCTATCAGACTCCCCCCTTCTCCAGCCCTGCATCTCTTTCACCAATCAACTTCCCAGCTCTTTACTTCATCCCTCTCCCTCTCGATTTCACCTATCATCTTGTGCTTTTCTCTCCCCATCCCCACCTTTTTAAATCTACTCATCTTTTTTTCTCCAGTCCAGGTGAAGGGTCTCGGCCCAAAATGTCGACTGTACATTTTTCCAAGCTCCCTGACCTGCTGAGTTCCTCCTGCATTTTGTGTGTGTTCTCCTTCGTTTAGCCCTCCTGATTTCTTTAAGCGTTCTCTTGTAGTTCCTATATTCCGTAAGTACCTCATTTGTTCTTACCTGCGTAAACCTTCTGCACACCACCTTTTTTCTCTTAATCAGGGGCCTCAATATCTCTTGAAAACCAAGCTTCCCTAAACCTGCTGTCTTTACCTTTTATTCAGCCAGGCTCATACATACTTTGCTCTCAAACTTTCACTTTAGAGGGTCTCCAACTTACCAACTACACCTTTGCAAGATTATTTCTGATACCATCAAAATTGGCCTTTCTCCAATTTAGCATCTAACCCATGGACCAAACTACCTTTTTCTATATTAACTTTGAAAATAATACATTATGATCACTAGACTGAATGTGTTCCCCCGCACAAACTTCTGTCACCTGCCGTAAAAGGACAACCCTTTATTGTGAGGCTGCGATCTCTGGTTTTGGACTCTCACACTATTGTAAACAATCTACCTGCACTGCAATTCCTTTGTAACTTCAGGACTGTCCTGGTGCAAGTTTCCACCTGAAATGCCAACAGTTCCTTTTCTCCTTTAGATACAACTCGACCTGCTGAGTTCCTCCAGCAGACTGATTGCTGCTCTGGACTCCAGCATCTCCAGTCTCCTGAGACTCTAAGTAGAATATAATGTCAAGGTCACCGAGGAATCACAATGCAGGTAGACAAATGGACAGGGGAATGGAAGCTGTCCTCGAGTGTTGTGGTGTGTGCTCCCAACCTTTTGCATCTTCAGCCTGGTTGAAGGAGAGAAGAGAGAATAACTCGGGTTCGGGTGGGAAGTATTGCTATTGGTTTATTATTGCCTTGTACACTGTTCAAGCAGATCGGATCATCGTAGAGTGCATTGGGCTAGAAGACGACAAAACAATAACAGTGTAAAAGTTACAGAAAGAGTCCAGTGCAGGCAGACGATAAAGTGGAAGACTGTGAGGCAGACTGTAAGGACAACAGTCCATCTCATCGTACAAGAGGTCTGCTCCAAGTCCGATAGCAGCTGTCCTTGAGCTTGGTGAGACGTGCTTTCAGGATTTTGTGTCCTCTGCCCGATGGGACAGGGGAGAACGGGCAGGTGGAGTCTTTCTTTATGCTAGCAGTGAGAAGTGAGGATAGAGTCCACGGAGGGGAGGCTGGTTCCTGTGATCTGCTAAGGTACGTCCACAACTTTCTGCAGTGGCTTTTGCTTTTGGTTACGGGCAGACCTGGCTATTTTCCCCAAGGCAGTGGGAAGTATGGACACAGCCAATGAGGAGTTTTACTCGAAGGCTGATTGGTATTCATCCCTCAAACACCACCACGAGACAGATCAGCTGCTCAGTACCTGAAGGATTTTGCTGGGTATATTGCCCGCTGCATCTCATTCATTCTCAAGGCAAATCAAGTTTAATTATCATTCAATCATACATAGGTACAGCCGAATGAGACAAAGTTCCTCTGGGGCCAAGGTGCAGAACATACAAAACAGTGCATTCAAAATAGTGAGCAAAGAAGCATTCTCACATGAAAAAAAACATATAATCAAGTCCAAGGCCCTGACTGACATGCCCTGCAATTGACGGCACCGCCTCCTGGCAGTGCGCAGCCACACGCGATCTAGCTGACGTCCCACCGCTCGAACATGGGAGACGCCAGTCCCCAGCCGAGCGCTGACGCCACGCTGCTCCGCCTGCAGCAGCAGGCAAGTCTGCGGCTTGAGGCCTAGTGCTCGCTACAACGGAGATGTGTTTATTTGGCACCGAAGCATTTTCGGATAGAGGTCACCATAGCCACTATCCTGTTCAGGTACAGGTTTAATCACACGTTCACACCCTAACCCATTGGATCCTGATCATTTTGCAATCCTCCAGGCCCCCACCTTCCTGTGGGTGCACATCACTCTTTCAGTGTCCAGTGGCGTGTCTCAGCAGACTCTCCCCTGACGGGGTACCAGCTACCCAGCATGTCCATCACCTGGCTCCTCCTTGCTGTGTCAGCAGGGATCCCGCCTCCAGACGTATACAAGAAAAACAGAGGAAGAAGAGAACAATACCGTAAATTCCGGTGTATAAGCCGGAAATTTGGCCCTAAATTCTGGTCCTAAAATTAGGGGGTCGGCTTATACAGAGGGTGCCAACTATGGAAAAACGAATACCCAGAAGACAGGTCGTATATATTGGCTGCTTTTGAGTCAAATTGGTTACACTGTTGAAGCAAGAATTGTTTGGTTTGTTTAAACTCAGATCTAGTGGCTGGAGCACAGACGTCACACCACCGGGGATGAGCACGGACGTCACACCACCGGGGATGGGGAGCACGGACGTCACACCACCGGGGATGGGGAGCACGGACGTCACACCACCGGGGATGGGGAGCACGGACGTCACACCACCGGGGATGGGGAGCACGGACGTCACACCACCGGGGATGGGGAGCACGGACGTCACACCACCGGGGATGGGGAGCACGGACGTCACACCACCGGGGATGGGGAGCACGGACGTCACACCACCGGGGATGGGGAGCACGGACGTCACACCACCGGGGATGGGGAGCACGGACGTCACACCACCGGGGATGGGGAGCACGGACGTCACACCACCGGGGATGGGGAGCACGGACGTCACACCACCGGGGATGGGGAGCACGGACGTCACACCACCGGGGATGGGGAGCACGGACGTCACACCACCGGGGATGGGGAGCACGGACGTCACACCACCGGGGATGGGGAGCACGGACGTCACACCACCGGGGATGAGGAGCACGGACATCACACCACCGGGGATGACTGCAGTGTCCGTATTTTCAGCTTCCAGTGCTGCTTTTGTCTCACCTGACAAGTGCATTTTGAACATGTCCCAGACAAGTAGCGACTTTTCCTCACATACAAACGAGCTGGATGAACTCAGCTGGTTGGGCAGCATCCGTTGAAAGGAGCAGTCAATGTTCTGGGCCGAGACCCTTCGTCAGGACTGGAGGGAGGGGGCAGGGGCCCTATAAAGAAGGTGGGGGGGGAGGGTGGAAAGCCAATCAGAGGAAAGATCAAGGGGTGGGGGAGTGGATAGGCAGGAGAGGTGAAGAAGGAATCTAAGGGGAAAGCACTATGGGTAGTAGAAGAAGGCAGAGTCATGAGAGAGGTGATAGGCAGCTGGAGGAGGGGACAAAGTGAAACTGGGATGGGGGAAGGGAGAGGGAGGGAATTACCGGAAGTTGGAGAATTCGATGTTCATACCAAGGGGCTGGAGACTACCCAGACGGTAGATGAGGTGTTGCTCCTCCAACCTGAGTTTGGCCTCATCATGGCAGTAGAGGAGGCCATGTATGGACATATCCGAATGGGAATGAGAGGCAGAGTTGAAGTGGGTGGCAACCGGGAGATCCTGTCTATTGTGGCGGACGGAGTGGAGGTGCACGACGAAGTGGTCCCCCAATCTGCGTCGGGTCTCGCCGATGTAGAGGCCGCCGCACCGGATGCAATAGACGACCCCAACAGACTCTCAAGTCTGCCTCACCTGGAAGGACTGTTTGGGGTCATGAATGGTGGTAAGAGAGGAGGTGTAGGGACAGGTGTAGCATTTACGTTTGCAGGGATAAGTACCAGGTGGGAGATCCATGGGGAGGGACGTGTGGAACAGGCAGTGTGGAGGGAACGAACCCTGCAGAAAGTGGAGAGGGGTAGAGAGGGAAAGATGTGCTTAGTGGTGGGGTCCTGTTGAAGGTGGCGGAAGTTGCAGAGGATAATATGCTGAATCCGGAGGCTGGTGGGATGGTAGGTGAGGACGAGAGGGACACGGTCCCTGTTGTGGTGACGGGAGGATGGGGTGAGGGCCGAAGTGCGGGAAATGGAGGAGATGCGGGTGAGGGCATCTTTGATTACGCCAGAAGGGAAACCACGATTCTTAAAGAAAGAGGACATTTGAGATGTCCTGGAACAGAAAGCCTCATCCTGGGAGCAGATGCGGCGGAGACGGAGGAACTGGGAATAGGGAATAGCATTTTTGCATTGGGCAGGGTGGGAAGAGTTATAGTCGAGGTAGTTATGGGAGTCAGTGGGTTTATAGAAGATGTCAGTGGACAGTCTGTCTCCAGAGATGGAGACCGAGAGATCGAGAAAGAGGAGAGAAGTGTCTGAGATGGACCAAGTGAATTTGAGGGCTGGGTGAAAGTCAGAGGCAAAGTCGATGAAATTGACGAGCTCAGCATGGGTGCAGGAAGCAGCACCAATGTAGTCGTCAATGTAGCGAAGGAAAAGTTGGGGAGCAGTACCAGTATAGGTTTGGAGCATAGACTGTTCCACATAACCCACGAAGAGGCAGGCATAGCTGGGGCCCATGCGAGTGCCCATAGCTACACCATAGCAACTTTTCCTTCCTGACACCTTCAGGATGTCGACGCCACACCTCTTTAACCCACTTCAAGCAACCCGTTTCGTCCATCCAGCAGTGTTCTTGCACGTAAACAACATCCCGCGGGAATTTTCTGAGCAATCTTTGTTTTTTTTGTCTCAACACAAGATCGCATCTATTCATAAATCAGGTGCACCAACTTCGCATAGCTTTGAAATTTTCGCTGACCTCACGGTGTTTTTCGGACCATTTCAACGCTTGAACTCGAATAATTTCTCTGGTAACAATGTATCCGGACGATCGTGGGGGATTCACCCACTCTAAAACTTACTCTTCCAGTTTTAGCCACTGACATGTTTTCCCGCGGATTGCACATTTCGGCTTTGGCACTTCCCTTAGCGTGTCCTCTGCCTTTCTCCACTCTCTCTCGTTTACACTAAACTGCAGGATTATTCGTTCCTTTAGCAAAATCAACAACCCTCAGCTTGAAGCCAGCATCATATCGCATTTGTTTTAATCTTTTGTACATGGTGGTCGCAAACTCAAAACTGAATAGATGTACTGATCCCGCCACCTCGTATTATGTTTTAATGAGATTACGATGGGCGCTAAATGGTTTCACGGGGGTTACATTTCAGAGGATTCTTTTCCATTGGAAACCTAATCAAAAATTTCCCTTCCTGATTTATTTAAGGCCTGTTTTCTTAGCAGGTACCGGTTCACAAAATTTCTGGGGTCCGGATCAGGCAAAGCTGAGTACCAGCATGTGAGATCTTGTGATCTTTTCTGATTAAATCAAAAACCTCTACAAAAGGGGTTGGCTTAAACAAAGGTAACATGAAAAAGTCACTTTTTTAACCTTGAAAATGGGGGTCGGCTTACACACTGGGTCAGCTTATACTCCGGAATATACGGTGAATCAGAATCAGGCTTATTATCACTGGCACGTGTCATGTAATTGTTAAGTCAGCTCAATGCGTTACCTGATAAATAAATCTACTGTGATCTGTCTGTCTCAAAGGACAATGGGTGATCATCCTAACAAGCCTGGGCAGAAGTTATGGAGAGCTGAGATGCCCAGTTGTCATTAATGCCCCTCTCAGCCTCACCAGAGGGAAGCTTATGAAGCATGATATTTGGCACCGGCTTGGCCGCAGAAGCTGCCGGAAGGATGTTCAATGACAGGCCTGTGTGCTATGTGTGCCGGGGCCAGACCTCCTCCCCATCCTCTGTAGTTCAGCCCGTATCCAAAATAAAGCAATGTATAAAAACAGCGCAAAAACAGAAATAATATACATTAAAAAGTGAGATAGTGTTCATAGGTACTTCGCCCATTTAGGAATTGGATGGCAGAGGGGAAGAAGTTGATCCTGAATTGCAGAGTGTGTGTCTTCAGGCTTCTGACAGTAACAATGAGAAGAGGGCATGTCCTGGGAGAGGGAGGTCCCTAATAATGGACGTCACCTTTCTGAGGCACCGCTCCTTGAAGGTGTCTTGGCACTATGGAGGCTAGTACTCAAGATGGAGCCGACTAATTTTACAACATTCTGTAGATCCTTTCATCCTGTGCAGTAGGCCCCTCCATACCAGACAGTGATGCAGTCTGTCAGAATGCTCTCCACTGTACACCTGTAGAAATGTGAGTGTTTTTGTTGTCAAACCAAACTCCTAATGAAATATAGCCACTGTCTTGCCTCCTGTACACTGGAGTCAGGTTGGATCCTCAGGGACCTGAAATTGCTCACTCTCTCCATTTCTGATCCCTCTGTGAGGACTGGCTCATGTTTCCTTGTCTTGCCCTTCCTGAAGTCCACAATCAGCTCTTTCGCCTTACTGACCTTGAGTGCAAGGCTGTGTCATGTAAAAAAATAACTCTGACCAAATCTACGATAAAAATCAACCTACTAAATACCTAGATTAAAGTGGTATGACACCAGCTGCAGAAAAACTAAGCAGCTTCTAGAAAAATACTGAAAAGCAGTTATACTACAATCAGTGCATAATTCCTTGAAGAATTACACATATACACTCAATAGCCACTTTATTAGGTACAGGAGTGGAACCTGGTGTCACACGTACTGCTGTAGCTGATCTACGTCATGAAGTGACATGCTCAGAGGCAACCGCTGTAACGTGCGGGTATCTGAATTACCATTGCCTAGCTCTTCGGGTAGATGGAGATCGTCAGCCTGGGAAGGCAGTCCATCGAGGAGAGGGAAAACTCTGATTTCAAGCCTCCGCTGCCTTGTGGCCATACCCACTCATGGGCAAGGCGTTGGGAGTAAAATCTCAGGACAAATCCGGAGCTGGAGTTCCTAAGGCAGCGGATCCGACGTTGCCTTCAACCTCGTTCCGGCAACTCCTGAGACGACACTGGTGCCAAGCTGTATTGGCGCTTGCCCTTCCCTTGGACAGCATCGGTGGCGTGGAGAGGGCAGACTCACTGCTTGGGCGACAGCCGGTCTTCCACATGGTCTTGCCCAGGTCTGCGCCCTGGAGAGGAATGGCTTTCCAGGCGCAGATCCACGGTCTCGCGAGACCAACGGACGCCATCACCTCCTGTCAGCTTGAACCACTGCAGTCAGTCTCCTCCGACTCTCATTAACCAGGCAATTTCACCCTCAGAACTGCTACTCACGGCATGCTTTTCGTTTCTCACACCATTCTCTGTAAACTCTCTCACAGATTTCTATAGCTGTACCACGGAGAACATGCGAACTGGCTGCATCACAATCTGGTATGGGGTGGGGGGTGGGGGGGGGGGGGGGGGCGGGGTGCTAACACACCGGATCAGAAAAAGCAAACTTGTCAGCTCCATCACAGGCACTGACCTCTGTGGTATCCAGGGCAACTTCAATGAGTCACGCCTCAAAAAGGCGGCATCCTTCATTAACGACCTCCTTCACCCAGGTCGTGCCTTGTTCTGATTGCTACAGTCAGGCTATCCCATCTCTGAATGGGCATTGAACCCATGAACACGACCTCACTACCTTTTAATTTTGATTTTTGCACTACATAACTATTCAATATATACTTACTGTAATGCAGCTCTTCTCGATTATGTATTGCTTTGAACTGCTGCCACGAGGAAACAAATTTCATGACATGTGGTGGTGGTATTAAATTGGATTCTGAACTGTAGAGACTGTTGTGCTTGGAAAGATCAGCAGTTTGTGAGATACTCAAACACCCCCTCTAGCACCAACAACCATTCCACGTTCACTGAGTCAGCAGGGTCACTGAGATTATTCCCCAGTCAGCTGTTTGGTCAGAACAACAACCGAACCTCGTGACCACATCCGCATGCTTTTATGCATCGAGTTGCTGCCACATGATTGGTCGATTAGATAACTGCATTAACGAGCAAGTGAACAGATATACCTAATAAAGTGGTCACTGAATCTCTTGCATATAGACAATTATATAAAAATACAAATATAGGAAAGTTAAACTGCAGAGAAAAATAACAACTCTACAGCCTAATCCAACAAGCCAAAGCATAACACAGCAAGCAGTGTCAGCTATGGTCACACTATTGCTTTGCAAACTTCAAACATTTTATTACTTTATTAGGAGGCAATAAACAATACGTTCTGGACAATCTTATTGGGCTGTGATGTCATTTTAGGGGTCACTCAGTCCAAATTGTGATTGCTTTTTCTGTACTCCTCTGTAATCTGCAACTTATCATGTTTTTCTAATAAACATCACCTCATACTTCTCTGTAGTGAACCCCATTTGTCAGATTTCTGCCTAGCTCAACAGACCACTGACGAACCCTCACAGTTATCAGGAAGAAAGCTGTATGACCAGCTTTGGTACAGATTGCAAACTCCTTAGTCAGGTCTAAAATTTCATAATCATTGCATGGGTGGACACACCATTAAAAGCAGGAGACTCAGCACTAAAGCCCATGACCAACAGCCTTGCAACGACAGAAATTCAAGAGACTCAGCACTAAAGCCCATGACCAATGAAGACTCCCCTTGCCCAGCTTATTCGATGGCCCGTTTAGTGAGACTGCCAATAACACATGACCTCAGTAACATTTTCCTGCGATCCTCAGCTTGTATTAATGACAGAGTCTCCCCAAGCCTCTTGCATCAAGTGCAAGCCTCTTGCATCTCACAGAGCAAAAACACCATGGATGAGGGATCCTGCTGCATCTTTACTTTTCTGTAAATAAATATTTTTCCGCAAGCAGGTGAATATGAAGGTAGCATCTGGTAACGTCATAATAAATTATAACGTGATAATTAAATTACTTCAAACTGTTAAACTTTGGATACAAATTCTTCAGCCCAACCAGTCCATGCACGACCCTGGTGCTCACCCAATTTCCTGCATTCGGCCCATATCCCTCAAGATCTGCCCCTCCACCTACTGTCCAAGTGTTTTTTTCCAATGGCATTGTTACCTGCCCCAACCACTTCCTCTGGCAGGTTGTTCCATACACTCTGCACATTCCAGTCCTGTACAGTCAGCCCCTTATGTGGGCACAGGCAGAGTAAACCACCACCCCATCTCCACTCTGTTAAGCCCCATCCAAAGTTCACGCACTTCAGTAAGATCTCCTGAACTGAAGAACATGGGCCCAATTTGCTTAATCTTTCCTCAGACGTGCCAAGTCTGTCACCAGCACAGTTAGGCCTCAAAGCCACATACACTTTATTAGGTACACCTGCTCATGTGGTGGCAACTCAATGTGTAAAAGCATGCAGAAGTGGTCAGAAACAGGTTTAATGTCACCAACACGTCATGAGGTTTGTTAACTTTACAGTAGCAGTATAATAAAATGCATGATAAAGAGAAAAACCTGTAGTATGTATATGTGTATATACATAAACATAAATTAATGCCATGAAATAACAGTACACTGCATATGGTTCAAGGAATTATGAATCTTAACTAAAGGGTTGGTAAAGAATAACAAAAAAGGGCCCATTTTAATTAGACTGTCAAATGCGCACAAGGTGGCGCCATCTTGAACTTCTCTGTCACTCATGTGCTGGGCCCTCGATCTGCGCGAATATACACACCACCTTCCGACCGTCACTCGCAATCCACCTCAAACCAATGGGTCTCCCAGTGGATCAGATGCTACCACAGCGTCTTAACTCTCCATCTCCCGCCAAACAAAACCCCCCAAGTCCAACCTCAGCGTCCCTCGCCAGAGAAACCTCCTCATCAACTCGACCATCCCAAATGGATGGCACACATTTCTCCTCATCTCTCATCTTCAACAAGCTGAAAAGAGAGCAGGTTGCTCTTACAGAGCTGCCAAAATGAAACGCATACAGCACAACAGTAAAAATGTGAACCAGGGCGTTACATATATATGTCCATTAAATAGTTCAGTTAAAATAAGTAGCCCAAAACAAAAACTTACAAAGTGGTGAGTTAGTGTTCACGGGTTCAGTGTCCATTTAGGAATCGGATGGCAGCGGGGAAGAAACTGTTCCTGAATCGCTGAGTGTGTGCCTTCAGGCTTTCATACCTCCTGCCTGACGGTGACAATGGGAAGAAGGCATGCTCTGGGTATAGCGCCAAGGCAGTGATGGTCAAGAGGTTCAGTTGCTGTTCAGACGAGTCATCAGAATAAAAAAGAAATGTTACTGTAAGTGATTTTGACCATGGAGTGCTTGTCAGTGCCAGATGTGCATCTCAGGAACTGCTGATCTCCAGGCGTTTTCATATACAACACTCTCTAGGTTTTACAGAGAATGGTGTAAAAAAAATACAGAGAGTGGCCATCGTGTGGACAAAAGCACTTTGTTAATGTGAGAGGTCAGACTGGTTCAAGCTTACAGGAAGGCAACAGTAATGCAAATAAGTACAACAGTGACATGCAGAAGAGTATCTCTGAATGCCTATGTTGGGCCTTGAAGAACACAAACATACATTCAGTGGCCACTTTATTGGGTACAGGAGGTAGGAAATAAAGTGGCTATTTAATGTATTCATGCACCATTAGTTATGGTCCTTCACTGTAGCACACGAGACACAGACACACACACACACACTCTCTCTCTCTCCCTCCCTCCCTCTCAATGCTGGAGGAACTCAGCAGCTATGGAGAGGAATAAGCAGTCTATACTTTGGACCAAAACCTTTTCCTGCAATGTTTGTGTTTTTTTTTTCCTTTCCAGGCATGCTACCTGACCTGTTCAGTTCAACCAAAAAAAGCACTGCAGGATTGCACAGTACATTATTGGTACACAACTATTAGACATGGACACCATCTACACTTCACAATGTCTATGGCGAGCTCGCAAAATCGTGATAGACTCATCCGACCACAGCAATTACCTATTCAATGTCCTGTTGCCCAGCAGGAGATACAGAAATATCTCCACACAGACATCCAGACTGAGAAGCATATTTCCCCCCAGGGTTGCCGTGCAACTGAACAATGCACCCCACCCCACCCACCCATAGGCACCACAGGCAATCTCCAAGTACAACACATGGGCATAATTATTAATACTATATTTTATGTACAGTCATTGTATTTCATAACACTTATGTACAACACTTGCCTGGGGCAGCCACTGTTTTTTTACATTTTAAGAGTTTTTGTTATTAATTCAGTTTTAACTTAGATGTCACTCTACGTAACTCAGACATTATTTTAAAATTTGAATGTAGTCATTGTGTTTTTAATAATTGAATTGCCAGTGTGCAGTTTAGCTCAGAATGCAGCAACATTGCAATCTCGTGCTCAGCAATGACAATAAAACTCTAACCGGGTTCCTCCCCCATTTTGTGTGCGCGCTCTGGATTTGCAGCATCTGCAGAATCGCTTGTGTTTCTTCTGTAGCACATGATGTGGGCCTGCTCTTATCAGGAGTTCTTTGGTCAACAAGATATGCAGATGCATCAGAATTATCTGGTCACGACTCTCTAACCAACAGCCATATTGTTCAGAATACAAGAGGAGACCTCATCCCACAAACACCTGACTCTCTCTACACCCATGACTATATGGCTAGGCACAGCTCAAGTTTGCTGACGATAGAACTCTTGCTAGCAGAACATCAGATGGTGGTGAGGAGACGTACAGGAGTGAGACAGATCAGCTGGTTGAGAGGTGTCACAGCAACAACCTTGCACTCCACATCAGTAAGACCAAAGAATTGATTGTGGACTTCAGAAAGAGTAAGACGAGGGAACTTATGAGTTATAATTATAATCATATACGTTTGTATATTATATAAGAGTTATAAATTATATAACTTATAAGAGTAAGGAGGTGTTGATGAGGCTCTATGGGGCACTAGTGAGACCCCATTTGGAATACTGTGTGCAGTTTTGGGCCCCCTATCTTAGAAAGGATGTGCTGATGTTGGAGAGAGTTCAGAGAAGATTCACTAGGATGATTCCTGGAATGCAGGAACTAACATATGAGGAGAGTTTGTCGGCTCTTGGACTGTATTCATTAGAGTATAGAAGAATGAGAGGGGATCTCATAGAAACATTTCGAATGTTGAAAGGGTTGGACAGAGTAGATGCAGAAAGGCTGTTTCCCTTGGTGGGTGAGTCCAGGACAAGAGGTCACAGTCTTAGAATTAGAGGGTACCCATTTAAAACAGACATGAGGAAAAAATTTTTTAGCCAGAGGGTCGTGGATTTATGGGATTCATTGCTACATACAGCTGTGGAGGCCCATTCATTGAGGGTGTTTAAGGAGGAGATTGACAGGTATCTAATTAGTCAGGGTATCAAGGGATATGGGGGAAAAGCCGGAAATTGGAACTAGATGGGAGGATAGTTTAGGTGGGGGATGAGGTGGGGTGTGCACTGCACAGGATCAAAGTAAGCTGCTGGAAGTTGTAAACTCAGTCAGCTCCATCATGGGCACCAGCCTCCAGAGTATCCAGGACATCCTCTAGGAGCAATGCCTCAAAAAGGTGACATCCTTCATTAAAGACCACCATCACCCAGGACATGCCTTCTTCTCATTGCTACCATCGGCATGGAGGTACAGGAGCCTGTACACACAGACTCAATGATTCAGGATCAGCTTCTTTCCCTCTGCCATCAGAATTGTGAATGGACGATGAGCCCATGAACATAAACTCACAACTATTCTTTTCTTTTTGCACTACTCATTTAATTTAACTTTTATAATGTATTTACATATACTTCTTACTATAGGCAACACGAGTGAATCTGCAGATGCTGGAAATAAATGCTGGCAGAACTCAGCAGGCCAGACAGTATGATGAAGGGTTTCGGCCCGAAACGTCGTCACTACCTCCTCCCATAGATGCTGTCTGGCCTGCTGAGTTGAGACAGCATTTTGTGTTTTTATTTATTTACTTCTTACTATAATTTAGTTTTCATGATATATTGCAATGTACTGCTGCATAACAAACTTCACGTCATAAGACAGTGATATTAAACCTGATTCTGAACTGAACTGAACATTCATTCGTACTAACCCCATTTTATTTGCTCCAACAACCCTTCGAAGTTCAAAAAGTTCAAAGTAAACTTGTTATTGAAGTACATCTATGTCACCATATACAACCCTGGGGTTCACTTTCACTCGATAAATCCAATAACCATAATGGAATCAATGAAAGACCCCACCCAACAGGACGGACAAACAACCAACGTGCAAAAGTCAACACACTGCGCAAATAGAAAAAAAACAATAAATATTGAGAACACGAGATGAAGAGACCTTGACAGTGAGTTTACAGGCTGTGGGAACGGTTCAATGATGGAGCAAGTAAAGTTATCCTCTCTGGTTCAGGAGCCTGATGGTTGAGGGGCAATACCTGTTCCTGAACCTGGTGGTGTGGATCCTGTACCTTTTCTCCTGACGGCAGCAGTGAGAAGAGAGCAATGCCCCTCAGACAGAGCTAGAGGGACCGGGGTATTGAGGAGGTTGTATAGGCTAGGACTTTATAGTTTGGAGCATGGGTGATGGCACGGAGCTGTACAAAATGATGAAGGATATAGACAGGGTGGATGAACACAGATTAGGAAATGAAAAACTGGACGGCACAGGTTTAAGGTGAGAGGGCAATGATTTAATAGGAATGCGGTGGAGGGGGTAGTCCGTATATAGAATGAGCCATTAGAGGAAAGTACGGTGTTAACAGTGGTGAGAGTACAAGGAGGAGACAGAGAGCCGAGTGACATGGTTCCCCCAAAGTCAGAAAAATTTAAGAGCTAATCATTGACTGTAGGAACTGGGGGGGATGGCGCACGTCCGGCTATTCGCAGCGTGTTGTAGAGGTCTTAGGAGTGACTATCACCAGCAGCCCGTCCTTTCTAACCACAGACACCACAGGCAAGAACACTCATCAGTGCTTCTACTTCCTCAGGCTGCTAGTGCAATTTGGCCAGTCCCATTTCACCCTCACAACATTTTATTTTAAATTGACACACCAGAGAAAGCAGCCTATCCCATGCATTATGGCCTGGTACAGAACTACTCTGTCCAGGACGGGAAGCAGCCGGACCGGTTTGTGGGTGCTACTCAGCACATCACGGAAGTTAGCCTCTCCTCCAAGGTCTCCAGTCAAAGCCCCAACCAACCGAGACATTCGCTTGTCTGCCCTGTCCCACTGCTCTGAAGATACAAAACCCTGAAAGCACATACTACCAGACCCAAGGACAGCTTCTCTCCCACTGCTAGCACTGAACAGACCCCTAGTACGATAACTAACAGCCTGTTACGCTGCTGGAGTTTTAGGGCAGCAACGAAGATCCTCCATCTCTGACTGTGTCCAGGGCTTCCTCCTAGTTTTCACTACTGTCAGCCCTGCAAGTCCCGGCTGGAGACTCAGGAATACCACCACACACAAGGTAGGATTCTTCATTGCTGTTTTCATAACAGTTCTGCTTGACAGTCAGGGTTATTAGCCGAACCCCCCCACCCCCCCACAGAACATGGAAGGCCAGTGGATCCTTTTTACTCTGGCCTCTACCCTTTGACCTCTTTGGCATTGGTGACCCTTCCAAGAGTCAAAGCACAAAGCCCCAACTCCAGCCAACATAGCTCTCCGGTTCATTAGGGCACACAGGCCTCCAAACCACGACAAGGCTGTGGTCTCGCATGATAAGATCTAGTCTTAACCTCACGATCTATCTTGTTACGGCCTTCCACCTTATTGTCCGCCTGCACAATACTTCATTCTGCATTCTGTTAACCGCTTCTCCCTTGTAACAGCGATGTACCGATGTGATGACATTATCTGTGCAGATGTTATACAAAACTTTGCCTCAGAGACATTAATAAACCATTTACAATGTAGGCCACCTTCTCAATGCTGAGAAACTGGTGTACAGGGATCCCCTGGGCCTGCAGAACACCGATGTGGATGTATCACGGCCTGGTCTGGAAACACCCATGCCTAGGCACAGACAAGTCTACAGAATGCGGTGGATACAGCCCAGACCATCACAGGAAAAGCTCCCCCCACCACCACTGAGCACTGCCACAAGAAAGCAGCATCAACGACGACCCCCACCCCTCCCACCATCCAGGCCGTGCTCTCTTCTTGCCAGACGTATAAAATCCTTCGGCCCCACACCACCAGGTTCATCAACAATTACTACCCTACACCCCTCAAGCTCCTGAATCAGTGTGGACAACTTCACTCACCTCAACACTGAACTGACTTCACAACCTCTGGACCCTACAACTCAGTATTGTTTGTTTATTTTTTTAATTAGCATGATTTTTCTTCTCAACGCTGGTTGTTCATCGGTCTTTGTTATTTATAGTTTTTCATAAATCTTACTGTATTTTTTTCCTGTAAATGTCTGCAGGAAAATGAATCTTAAGGCAGTACATGGTCTCATACTTTGACATCATTCACTCGCTCATCAGTTTAAAAATGTTCCTCATTTCTATCACATTCCGTCTGCCACGTGGGAAGGATGGCGGAGTTGACACAGGTCTCTACCAAGGAGATGTAAGGTGCTCCTTCCTTCCGCCAGCTGCAGGTCACCCTAGGCCAGGGTGCAGCTCCTGCTTAGCCCCCTGATCAGAGTCACGTGAAGCAATGAGAGCAGATGGCGGATGGCCAGGCCCAGAAATTTACCATCCCTTCACAGCCCAGGGCAGATTTTATCCAGGCCCAGAAATCTACCATCCCTTCACAGCCCAGGGCAGATTTTATCCAGGCCCAGAAATCTACCATCCCTTCACAGCCCAGGGCAGATTTTATCCAGGCCCAGAAATTTACCATCCCTTCACAGCCCAGGGCAGATTTTATCCAGGCCCAGAAATTTACCATCCCTTCACAGCCCAGGGCAGATTTTATCCAGGCCCAGAAATTTACCATCCTTTCACAACCCAGGGCAGATTTTATCCAGGGCAGATTTTATCCAGGCCCAGAAATTTACCATCCCTTCACAGCCCAGGGTAGATTTTATCCAGGCCCAGAAATTTACCATCCCTTCACAACCCAGGGTAGATTTTATCCAGGCCCAGAAATCTACCATCCCTTCACAGCCCAGGGTAGATTTTATCCAGGCCCAGAAATTTACCATCCCTTCACAGCCCAGGGTAGATTTTATCCAGGCCCAGAAATTTACCATCCCTTCACAGCCCAGGGTAGATTTTATCCAGGCCCAGAAATCTATCATCCCTTCACAGCCCAGGGCAGATTTTATCCAGGAAGGTAAAGCAATGAGGTCCTGAAGATAGAAAGCAGAGAAGCAGGACCTCCAGGGTGGCTGCCTATGCCACGCACCAGTGAGAGTAGAAACAGGACAATTTGGCAGATAAATGTGTGGCTGAGAAGCTGGTGCAGGGAGCAGGGCTTCAAGTTCTTGGATCATTGGGATTGCTTCTGGGGGAGGAAAGACCTGTTCAAAATGGACAGGTTGCACCTGAACCCGAGGGGAACCAATATTCTTGTGGGCAGGTTTGTTACAGCTGCTCGGGAGGGTTTAAATTAATTTGGTACCGGGGTGGGAACCAAAATCAAGGGATTTAGGATAGGACGAATGGTAAAAAAAGCAAAGACAGCATGCAGTCAGACTGTCAGGAAGGGCAGGCAGGTGATAGGACATAATCGCAGCCAGCAGAGTGAGTAACAGTGCATTAAGAATGCGGAATCAAAAGTGTAGCAAATACAGTACTCAAAGTGTCATATCACAATGCACGGAGAATAAGAAATAAGGTGGACGATCTTGTTGCACTATTACAGATTGTCAGGTATTGTGGTTTTATGTTGTGGCCATCACTGAATCGTGATGTTGGGAGCTAAATCTCCAAGGTTACGTGTTGCGTTGGAAGGAAAGGAAGGTAGGCAGAGAAGGTGGTGCGGCCCTGCTGATAAAGAATGGCATCAAATCAGTAGAAAGATATGATACAGGATCAGGAGAAGTTAGAACATTGAAATTTACAGCACATTACAGGCCCTTCAGCCCATAATGTTGTGATGACCATGTAACCTAGTCTACAGACTACCTAGAATTTCCCTAGTGCATAGCCCTAGGGTTGAGCTAAGCAACTGTAAGGGTAAAAGGACCCTGATGCAGTTATATACAGGCCTCCCAACAGTAGGTGGGATGTAAACCACGGATTACAACAGCACATAGAAAACGTGTGTCAAAAGGCCAATGTTATGATAGTCTTGTGAGATTTTAACATGCAGGCCCATTGGCAATATCAGGTTGGAAATAGATCTCAAGAGAGAGAGTTTGTTGAATGCCTATGTGTATTTTAAGTGTAGTTTGTTGTTGAATTGCTAAGGGGATCAGCTTTACTGGTTTGGCTGTTATGTAATAAACTGGAGGTGATTAGGGAGCTGAAGTTAAAAGAGCTCTTAGGAGACAATGAAAATATGACGAGTTCAAATTGAAATTTGACAGGGAGAAAGTGAAGTCAGTCATAGCAGTATTTTAGTGGAGTGGTATGGGAGAGGAGCTGGCCAAAGTAAATTAGAAGGAGATGAGGGATGACAACAGAGCAGCAATGGTCTGAGTTTCTGTGAAAAATGAGGAAGGTGCAG
The DNA here is from genome assembly GCF_048418815.1 of Hemitrygon akajei. Lineage (NCBI taxonomy): Eukaryota > Metazoa > Chordata > Chondrichthyes > Myliobatiformes > Dasyatidae > Hemitrygon > Hemitrygon akajei. The sequence goes on from NC_133125.1 coordinate 204,466,323, forward strand.
GTTAGATGCACCAAAAACAAACACTCAGAAGGTGCAACCGCAGCTGACCAGGGAAGTCAAAGCTAATGTAAAAGCAAGAGAGAGGGCATACCACAAAGCAAAAATCAGCAGGAAGACACAGGATTGGGAAGCTTTTTAAAACCCTCCAGAAAGCCACGAAAAGAATCATCAGAAGGGAAAAGATGAAATATGAAAGCAAGCCGGTAAACAACATCAAAGTGGACGTAAAAACTTCAAGTATGTAAAAAATAAAACAGATTAAAATGAATATAGGTCCGCTAGAAATTGAGGCCAGAAAAATAGTAGCATAGGTGCAGGTAGCATTGAAGAAGCAGGGAGTCTGGAGAAGGACTCAAGAAAGATTGGGAGAACAGGCAAAGAAGTGGCAGCTGGAACACAGATTGGAGATGTGTATGGTTAAGCACTTTGCAAAAAGGAATAAAGGCACAGACTCTTTTCTAAATGGGGAGAATACTCAAAATCAGTTGCAAAAGGACTTGGGAGTCCTTGTGTAGAATTCCCAAAAGGTTAACTTGTAGGTTGAGTCGGTGGTGAAGGAGGAAAATGCAATGTTAGCATTCATTATTAGAGGCCTAAAATATAAAAGCAAGGATGTAATGTTGATGCTTTATAAAAGGCACTGGCGAGACCTCACTAGGAGTTTTGGGCCCCTTACATGATAAAAGATTAACAGGAGGCATTAGAAAGCCTCCACAGGAGGCCTACGAGAAAAACTCCAGGACTAAAAAGGTTAACATATGAGGTACATTTGATGGCCCTGGGCCTGTTCTCACTGGAATTCAGAAGAATGAAGGGGATCTCATTGAGACCTACTGAATATTGAAAGGCCTAGATAGAGTGGATATACAGAGTATGTTTCCCGTAGTGGAAGAGTCCAGGACCAGAGGGCACAGCTTCAGAATAAAGGAACTTCTATGGTCCAAGGGATAAAGTCCTAACCTGTTCAATCTTTCCTTGTAACTCAAGTCCTCCAGTACTGGCAATATCCTTGAAAAAAAAGCATCCTTCTCTTTACTTTTTCAACCTTCCTCCAAGGGGACCACAACCTTGCCCTGGGTTGAAAGCTTGCATGCCTCAATGACCTGAAGAGTTATGCGGGCTGGAGTCTGGGCACTGAACTTCGGCTCTTGGTAGGGTCACCCATGCCAAACGGTAGAGGCCAGACTAAAACTGGCCCGTGGTCCACCAGGTTCAGGAGTGCAGCTCAGCACTAACAACCCTGACTGGAAAACCAAAATTGTTATGGAAACAGCCATGAAAAGTTCTTCTACATCCGAGTGTTAAGGTATTCCCAAGTCTCCAACCAGGACTTGTATGAGTGACAGTAGTGAAAACAGATAAGAAACTACTGATACAATGAAGAAAGTTCTGAACACCGGCAGAGATGGAGGACATCCATCGCTGCCCTAAAAGCTAGCGGCCGTAACAGGCAGTAAGCCTTTCAGCCTTATTTACATCGTTCCTGCAGGTAGGTGACAAAAGTTGCACATAATACTCCAAATTAGGCCTTGCCAACATCTTAGACAACTTCAACATAATATCCCATCTCCTGCACTCAATACTTGGATTTATGAAGGTCAATGTGCCAAACACTTTCTTTACGACCCTATCGACCTGTGACACCACTTGCAATGGATTATGGGCCTGCATTCGGAGATCCCTTTGTACTCCCGCACACCTCAGGGCCCTACAGCTCAATGTGTTGGTCCTACCAAAGTGAAATACCTCGCATTTCTCCTAACAATTCCATCTGTCGTTTTTCAGCTGATGGAGATCCTGCTCCAAGACACGAAGCCTTCCTCGCTATCCACTAAGCCCCCAATCTTCATGTCATCGACAGCTTTGCTGATCCAGTTAACATGGACATGGATGACAGACAACAACATACCCAGCTCTGATCCCCACGGCACACCACCAGACACAGTCAGTTGTAACTATGACATTATGGCCACTAGTTGCAAAGTATTCCCCTGCACAAACTTTGTCACCTGCCCTACATGGTCATCCCTTTATTGTGAGGCTGTGCCCCCTGGCCTAAGATCCTCACGTTATTGGAAACATCCTCTTCAGGTCTAACTGTACAGCTATGCGATTTCCCTGCAACTGTCCTGATGCAATTTTCAACCCGAAGCATCAACAGTTCCCTTCAGCCCACAGAGTTACAATGTCATTGTCAAAATCATTGTCAGGATTTTCTCTTTTTTTTACAAAAGAAATGAAACCTCTCATGGAGCCGACCATTGATGGAGCACCATCAGTACAGAGGCCTACACAGTTCCCACGCTGAGCCCTGGCACAGCAAAGCTGTGTTCAGTATGTCTGTTGCTTCAGATTCCAGCGTCTCCAGTCTCCTACGCTCCAGGGAATAACCTATTCAATCTTTTCCTGTAACTCAGCTCTTCAATTCCCGGCAAGTTTTCTGTACACTTTTAATCTTATTGACACATTTCCTGTAAAAACTTCCTCAAAATGCCCAAGTTAAATTAGGCCAGGCCTCGATGATAACCAGCTGACGGCTGTAGGGTGGCTGACCTGGAGAGAGTGTGTCTATCACCAGGGCCATGTCACCTGCTGTATCATGGCCACTCCCCTAGTTCTCGTCTCACCTCAGTGGGCAAAACCCGCTTGCATTTTCAGTATCTATATCTCTCATAATTTTGTACACCTCCATCAAAACTCTATCCAAACTCCTCTTAAATATTGAAATCCAGCTTGCATCCCTCACTTGTGTCGCCCACCGCAAAGCTGACAGGATCATAACCACTTCGCTTTCCTGAACCCTTCTGCAAATTATTCAGAATTCATTTTGCTCTCCAAGATGACAATTTCTTTTACTCCCGGTCACCTCTTCACCTGCTGAATTCTTGCTGAAACGGATTTAAAACTCCCCTTTACTTGCCATCCGCGTTTTAACCCTTTCTTTTCCTTTTAACTTTTTGTCCCGCCCCCACCCTCTGTATGCCTCACCCCTCCGTACTCCCCATACCGGAACTAACCCACCTTACACTTATTCCCCACCCTCAGTAGCCCTCACCCCCTACCTTTTGTTACCCCAGTACTCCCAACATCTGTGCCTCTACCCCTCACCCCTCCCCCCCTCCCACCCTCTGTACTCCTTCGGATCTTCTGCAATCTTTTGGCGGTCACCGTTTGCAGCGAGCTTAACCGTTTGTCACTCTCCCAACGAGGGGAACACATGCTCCCGCCCTGCGGTTTGTCCCACTCCCCCCGCGCTCACCCATACAATTCTCCACCCCTCCCACACCCAGGCCCTCACCTGAACCTGCAGCACCGCGCAGGGTAACAGCAGCAGCAGGCAGGCAGCGGCCCACAGATACAGCCCCCGGCCGGCTGCCGATGCGCTGTGACCGCCCGGCCGCCCCTGGTCCATTCTCCGCGGCGGACGGGTTCCAGCAGCCCGATCCTATCAGTGGTTCTGCCGCAGCGCCGCTCCGCGCCGCCGTCTTAACTCATTGTTACGTCCGGTGACCTCCCCTTGTGGGCGGGACGGCAGCGCAGGGAACGTCTCACAACCCCGCTGGAAGGGCACCCTGCCGCCGGCACACTCGCACCCCAAGTCCGAGCTCGTCCTCGCAGTCTGTAGATATCTTTAAAGATTCAACGACCCCGTCTCCAAAGCAGCCGCTGGAATTCCCCCCCCCCCCACCACACAGGCTGGAGTCTCAGTATGCGCTGGTAATACTCAAAAAGTTACCTTCCCAAGCAGTCAAGATGGAGAGTCTCGGCCCGAAACGTCCTTTCCATAGATGCTGCCTGGCCTGCTGAGTTCCTCCAGCAGTTTGCGAGTGTTTCTTTACCCCAACCACTAAGGCCGATCAACAACCCCCTCCACTAACCCACAGTTCCTGCCAGTCACCTTGTGTGGAAATAGCCCTGTGCCTAAGAGTCACTTTATGGACATAGAAGCAATGTATAGAAACTAGCTGATGTATTTACATTTATTGTGCTGTTCTTTATTGTTTCTTTTTGTGTGCGCTGCACTGCATGCAGAGTAAAAATTTTGTTCCCCTTTACGCTTGTGTGCTGGAAATGAGAGGGCCCGACCCAGTGCCCTTTATCCTCAGTGTTTACGGCCTGAAGTGTGCTACAGATAATGAGGCAGTGTGGCCACTGATGGAATCAATAACTGTGAAAGCTCATTTGCACACAGCTCCTCTGACTGACAGTCCATTGATAGGGGTATTGTTTCAGGGCAATCTCAGGATAAGGTTTAATACTGGCATAGATAATGAAACTTGTTGTTTTGAGGCAGCAGTACATTGAAATACATAATAAAATCTATAAATTTTAATAAGAAATATATATTAAATTGAATATCCTCTCACCACAGGCTTGAAATCAGTTTGCTGTTACTGTGAATCGAACCCAACAGCAACATAACTTTACAATGCACGGGCATAAAAGTTTGAGTGCCCCTTTAAGGAAAAATGAGGCCATTCACTTGCATGAACACGGACACACCTAAGCAAATTTACTGATCACGAGGAAGCAATAATGTAACTCACACCTGTGTAGATTTAAATTGTATTGACAAAATACTGAAAACACAGCCCAAGTGAAACGCAAATAAATAAATGTGCAACATTCAAGGACAAGGCGTCGAACGCTCTCCAAGGTTGTGTGATAACTAACTAACTAGAAGTTCTCTGTGAGACCATTGTCCACATGAGGATTTTCTGACAGCAGTATCTGGCCTTCCAAGTGGGCTCAATGAGCGTCTCACCATGTTCTTCACTCATGTTTGTCGTCCCTCGTGTTGTTTTCAGGCGGTTGGCAAACCAGTTTTAAGGTGCATTACCGCCGCCTACTGGACTGGAGTGTGGATCGTTTGATAAACATGAGGAATGGAAAGAATTGCATTCCGTAAATTCTATATAATAAACCAGAGTCTTTCAGATACTTCATGATATAGGTCCGTATTTCTCTTGAACTCCCACCTAAAATGTCTTCTATACCCACAGCAGTTTTTTTGTTTATCTGAAGCGCTCCTATCATCTTCACTCTTTCTCTTTCATACTTCTTACATTTTATCAATACATGTTCAACTGTTTCTGGTTGATTACAGTTGGATGTTTCCCTATAATGCATAATGTGTAACTAAGACTTGTGTGACCAATTCTTAAACGACTGATGATCACTTCTATCTTTCTATGCCCACCCGAGATTCTTTGGTACCTGACTTGCCTTTGTATTTTGTACCGTTGTCTCCCTGTTTCACTCTCATCCCAGTGCTTCTGCCATGTCTCCTCAACGCTTTTGACTTTCATTTTGCTTAGAGGGATCTGGACCTCTATTATAGACAATTTGAGTGATTGTTTAGCTATAATGTCCACTTTTTCATTACCCTCCACACCACAATGAGCAGGAACCCAAAGGAGGCTTACTTCCACCCCATTTTCAGTCGGTGTATACAACTTGCATAGAATCTCCAATAAAATATCCTGTCTACTTTCTGATTTTCTTGATTTGATAGAAGTTAATGCAGACAAACTGTCTGAACAAATTACAGCCTTTTTGACATTATTTTCTTCTATCCAAGATAACGCACTCAATATTGCCATTAATTTGTCGTCCCTCTCTAGCTCCCTCCAGAAAATGGCTACCCTGATCCTGCTAGAATGTTCCAGGGCATCTTATTGGCCAAGTGTTAACAAGACAAATCCAGCTGGCTAATTCAACAAGTCCAACTTACCAATCAACTGAATTACTCGATTGTGTAATGTAACTAAAGGAACACGTTGCATTTTCAGAAAATCTGCAGAAACTAAAATACCCAACAGCATAACTGTATTAATAAAACAAAGCATGGTATTAAGGCAATGATATTACATATACAATTAAATAACCCACCCCTCCACACCCTTAATGCAACTTTGTGTTTTTTTATCTTACAGTGCTGCATCAAATCCAAAGATTATTCTGTTGTTTTTTTACACTTGTCCACTGGATATGACATTAAACAGTCTGGAATCTTTGATTCTAGTGCAAAGAAAAGTGTACCTCACTCTATTGTGCTCATGGGTTCACTGCCCATTCAGAAATCTGATGGTAGAGGGGAAGAAGCTGTTCTTGAAGCATTTAATGCGAGTCTTCAGGCTCCAGTGCTTCCTCCTTGATGGTAGTAATGAGAAAAAGGAAACGTCTTGGGTCCTTAATGATGGAGTCCCCTTTTGAAGGCATCCGCGATGCTGGATGGAGCTGCATGGGGCAATTTTCAAACTAATGCTGACATATATTGTATACCAGAGAGAGCAGATGACCAACCTACTGAGTCACAATGCAGAGAAAGAGGCTCTGCTAGGCCTACGCAACCACACCCTTTCACATTGACTGGTTGTCAAACGTTCCACCTTCCCATCAATGCCTCTGACCCTACCACGCAACCTGCACACTACTACAGAGACACTACTATCGAGTACAGGAGGAAGAACCCGGGGTCCATGAGCCAGTCCTCATTAGTGGTGGCGAGGGCTATGCGGGAGGGAAGGATTAAATTGATCTTAGAGCAGGTGAAAAGGTCTGCACAATATGGTTGGCCAGAGGGCCTGTACTAATAAACCAGCTATAATCATTTGTTGCTATAAATACCTTCATGAAAATGCATTTTCTAATCCACGTGAACTGGAAGCCAAACCTTCTCTGCCGAGAATTGCTCAATCACATCAGCGCCCTCTCCTGTTCACTCTGCGACATGACTTTTCTCCTGGTAGCGTAATGGTTAGCACAATGCCATACAGTACCAGCGACCTGGGTTCAATTCCCACCGCTGCCTGTAACGTATTTGTACATTCTCCCCGTGAGCACACGAGTTTCCTCTGGGTGCTCTGGTTTCCCCCCACAGTCCAGTTGGTAGGTTAATCGGTCATTGTAAATTATCCCTTGATTAGGCTAGGATTAAATGAGGGGGATCGCTGGGCAGCGTGGTTTGAAGAACCTACTGTGTTGTTTAACCTACTCTAAATTCAACCTAACCCTTCTTTCCAAGATAGGCCCCCCTGTTTTTTTCATCCACATGCCTATCTCAGATTCTTGTAACTGTCCTGAAGCATCTGCCTGTACCATCACTCCCAGCACACCGTTTCAGTCTCTGCGGGAACAAAACTGCCTCTGTGTTCCCCCATACATTCTCATCTGATCACCTTAAATTTATGCACACTGGTATTAGCCATTTCTGCCCTGGGGAAAAGTCTCTGGCTATCCTCTCGATCCACATCTCTCATCTATCGCCCTCTCATCCTCCTTCGCTTCAAGGCCCTAGTTCACTGAACCTGAAAGACATTCTCTCTAATCCAAGCAGCATCCTGCTAAATATCTTCAGCACCCTCTAAATCGTTCCCATCAGGTTCAACTTCAATTGTCATTCAATACTCGTGAATACAACCAAAGGAGACAACATAGAGGCAGCATCCATGGAAATGAATAAATAGTCGACATTTCAGGAAGAAGGGTCTCTGAAACGTCGACATTTCCAAAGACGCTGCCTGGCCTGTTGAGTTAACTCCAGCATTTTGTGTGTGATAGCTTGTCTTCTGCTGAGTGAACACTGGGGGCAGCACATACTCCTGCATGGACGCCTGCACTGCTTGGCTTTCTGTTCACTCTGCTTAATGATTCCCGCCCCCCCCCCCCCCCCATCCCCTGGAATGACAATTGAAGTTGAATTAATTTCAAGACAACCAGAATATAAAAGCAAGGATGTAATGTAATGACTTTATAAAGCACTGGTGAGGCCTCACTTTGTGAGCAGTTTTGGGTCCCTTATCTTAGGAAGGATGAGCTGAAACTCGAGGGGGTTCAAAGGAGGTTCATGAAAATTATTTCAGGATTGAATGGCTTGTCATATGAAGAGCATTTGATTGCTCTGGATCTGTATTCACTAGAGTTCGGAAGAATAAGTGGTGACATCACTGAAACCTATCAAATGGAGAAAGGTCTTGACAGAGTGGATGTGGAGAGTAGGTTTCCTATTGTGGGAAAGTCTAAGATCAAAGGACACAGCCACAGAATAGAGGGGCATCTTTTTGGAGTGGAGATGAGGTTGAATTTCTTTAGCTAGAGCGTGAGGAATGTGGAATCCTTTGCCGCAGGCAACTGCAGATGCCAAGTCTTTATGTATACTTAAGGCAGCTGTTCATAATTTCTTGATTTAACATCTGAAACGTCTCCATCCAAGCAAGGCTGCAGGCCCGGATGGTGTCAGCCCCAGGGTGCTCAAAGCCTGTGCCCCCCCAGCTATGTGGAGTACTTCACCATGTCTTCAACCTGAGCCTGAGTCTCCAGAGGGTTCCTGTGCTGTGGAAGACGTCCTGCCTCATCCCTGTACCGAAGACACTGCACCCCAGTGGCTCCAATGACTACAGACCGGTGGCATTGACCTCCCACATCATGAAGACCCTGGAGAGACTTGTTCTAGAGCAGCTCCGGCCTATGGTTAGGCCACACTTAGACCCCCTCCAGTTCGCCTATCAGACCCAACTAGGAGTTGAGGATGCCATCGTCTACCTGCTGAACCATGTCTATGCCCACCTGGACAAGCCAGCGAGCACTGTGAGGGTCATGTTTTTTGACTTCTCCAGTGCGTTCAACACCATCTGCCCTGCTCTGCTGGGTGAGAAGCTGACAGTGATGCAGGTGGATGCTTCCCTGGTGTCATGGATTATTGATTACCTGATTGGCAGACCACAGTATGTGCGCTTGCAACACTGTGTGTCAGACAGATTGGTCAGCAGCACTGGGGCTCCACAGGGGACTGTCCTGTCTCCCTTTCTCTTCACCATCTACACCTTGGACTTCAACTACTGCACAGAGTCTTGCCATCTTCAGAAGTTTTCTGATGACTCAGCCATAGTTGGATGAATCAGCAAGGGAGATGAGGCTGAGTACAGGGCTACAGTGGGAAACTTTGTCACATGGTGTGAGCAGAATCATCTGCAGCTTAATGTGAAAAAGAAGCTGGTGGTGGACCTGAGGAGGGCTAAGGCACCGGTGACCCCTGTTTCCATCCAAGGGGTCAGTGTGGACATGGTGGAGGATTACAATTACCTGGGGATACGAATGGACAATAAACTGGACTGGTCAAAGAACACTGAGACTGTCTACAGGAAGGGTCAGAGCCGTCTCTATTTCCTGAGGAGACTGAGGTCCTTTAACATCTGCCGGACGATGCTGGGGATGTTCTACGAGGCTGTGGTGGCCAGTGCTATCATGATTGCTGTTGTGTGCTGGGGCAGCAGGCTGAGGGTAGCAGACACCAACAGAATCAACAAACTCATTCGTAAGGCCAGTGATGTTGTGGGGGTGGAACTGGACTCTCTGACGGTGGTGTCTGAAAAGAGGATGCTGTCCAAGTTGCATGCCATCTTGGACAATGACTCCCATCCACTCCATAATGTACTGGTTAGGCACAGGAGTACATTCAGCCAGAGACTCTTTCCACTGAGATGTAACACTGAGCAGCATAGGAAGTCATTCCTGCCTGTGGCCATCAAACTTTACAACTCCTCCCTCAGAGTGTCAGACACCCTGAGCCAATAGGCTGGTCCTGGACTCATTTCCACTTGGCATGATTAACTTATTATTATTTAATTATTTATGGTTTTATATTGCTATATTTCTACACTATTCTGGGTTGGTGCAGCTGTAACGAAACCCAATTTCCCTCGGGATCAATAAAGTATGTCTGTCTGTCTGTCTGTTTGTCTATTAGTGAGGACATGAAGAGAATTTGGGGCTGGGAGGAAAATTGGATCAGCCATGATGAAATTTTGGAGCAGATTCAATGGGCCAAAAGGCTTAATTCTGCTCCTATATCTTATGGTCTTCTGGTCTACTAAAGCACCCACGTATACTTGTACATATTCATGAAACATACCCAATGTCCTGTGGGCCTGTTGGTCTGTATTTTTTAATTGTTGTCTTGTCTAGAGTTGTTAAACTCTTGTGCTTTCTGTTCAATCTTATCAAATTTATCTTTACTAGCACAGGTTTTCTACATAATGTGATTATTTAAAGCAGACTCCCAATTAGCACTTAACAGGTGGTCCTTGATTTCTGGAAATGATTCGTCTTATTCTGTCACTGAGTCGAGCCACTGATTTCTGCTGCAGTCCCTGTGAATAAACTGTTTCTGTTTCTATGTGGGAATCTGTTGTTGTTCCTCTAGACTTGGGATCAGTTGTTTGCGCACATCGTGACACCCAATGACTTATCCTCCACAGCTGTCTATGTATCGAATTCCACAGACTCACCAACCTATGGCTAAATAAATTCCTTCTCGTCTCTGCTCTAAATGGATGTCCTTCTATTCTGAGTCTGTGCTCTCTGGTCCTAGATTCTCCTGTTATTGGAAACATCCTCTCCACATCTATTCTATTTACAGTACTGTGCAAAAATCTTAGACATACATATGTGACCTTTGTGAATTTTCTCCTTTTTTCATTGTGATATATAATTGATTATTTGAAAGCACAAGCACAGGAGATTCTACAGATGCTGGAAATCCAAAGCCACACATTCAGAATGCCGAACTCATCTTTCTTTTCCCATTTCAGGACCAAGCAGGTGAGCTGAAAAGGTATATCAAAGATTCAAATTAAAAATACATAAATCACACAACCTTGATATTTGTCTGCTTGCAGTTAACCACAAAGCAAGAAACCCAAAGAACCCAGTTAAAAACCACGAACAGCCAAATTGCAGAGAAAGAGAATGTTTTTGTAGGGACTGCAGCATTTAATGGTGATCACTGCCATCACTTGAGACTTATACTCTGTCTTTTAAAATCAGAGAGGGTCCTGCAGATATTTGTTGGTGACGGATCAGCTGCCTCTGGGGATATTCTAAGGACATTTACAGTACGCAGCCTGGAAGAAAGTGTCTGGGAGCATCAGCCCTTGTGGGAGACCTTTGATATATTCTTTCTTATCCACATTTAGAGAGTAACATAATAGGCCCATCAGGCCCACTTACACTTGTCCCAGTTACCAACATTACATCAATAGTGATCATAAACACAAGGGGTTCTGCAGATGCTGGAAATCCAGAGCAAAGTACAAAAAGTGCTGGAGGAACTCAGCAGGTCAAGCAACATCTATGGAGGTGAATAAATACTTAACGTATTGGTGGCAGAGGGAATGGTTTGAGTATCTCAGAAATTGCTGATCTCCTGGGATTTTCACACGTAAGAGTTGAGTTTACAGAGAATGGTGCAGAGCAATAAAACATCCCAGCACGTGGGAGTTCTGTGGGTGAAATCACTTTGTTAATGAGAGAGGTTAGAGGAAAATGACCAGGAAGGTTCAAGCTGAGAGGAAGGCAACAGTAACTCGAATAACCATAACAACCGAGGTGTGCAGAAGAGAATCTCAAAATGCACAGCCTGTTGAACATTGACGTAGATGGGCCACTGTAGAAGGCCATATACCCACACACAATATCCTCTCCAGATTTCCCTAACCGCCTGCTTTATTACTAAAATAGTTTCAAGAGCAATTGCACTAAGTTAATTGTTAGCCATTGTTTCACACTCCATTTATTCCCAGTCCATTTCTGCCCTTCTTTAGAGTACCCAACACTCTTCCTTTCTGTTTCAATATGATATTCCCCTGGTTAAGATCATAAGACACTGGAGAAACATTAGGCCATTGAGTCTGCTCCGCCATTTCATCATGGCTGATTTATTATCCCTCTCAACCCAATTTTTCTGCCTTCTACCTTTAATGGCCTTAACAATCAAGAACCCATCAAACCTCCGCTTTAAATATACCCAATGACTTGGCTTCCACAGCAATGAATTGCATCGGCTCACCACCCTCTAGCTAAAGATACTCCTCCTCATCTCCAGTCTAAAGGGATGTTCTATTCTGAGGCTGTGCCCTCTTGGTCTTAACCTCCCCCAATATAGACCTCTCTTCTTGGCCTTTCAATATTCCATAGGTTTCAATGAGGTTGTTGCTCTTTCTTCTGAACTTGAGTGATGCACCATCAAGAACTCTAGGACAGGGGTGTCATACTCATTTTAGGTCACGGGCCGGATTGAGCAAAATGCAGTTTCATGCGGGCCGGATCAGTCCGACGCGTGCGAACGCAGCTTTCGTTGCCTCCATTTTTTCAGCCTGCTCTCATGTGTCTCAGTCTCTGCTATAACTACAAAGTGTTTCACTTTACAAATTCCGTTTCTTATGAAGAAGACTGCCGAATAAACACTAAAAACCCTGAAAACCTGGTACCTGAATAAACTCAGCATTAGCCATATCATACGCCATAGGCGCTTCGATTACTGGGGCCAGCTTTAATAGTAATTAGATATTATCTCGTGGGCCAAAGATAATTCCACCGCGGGCCGGATTTGGCCCGCAGGCCTTGAGTTTGACATATATGCTCTAGGAGACTGGAAGTGAACATAGGCTTTTATTAACAGCGAAAAGGGAGCACGACATGTCGAAGACTGAGGGAGGTGCAGTGCCCCCAATCGCCTTTATCCAGGGGTCTGTGGGAAGAGCCACAGGAGCAGTCAGCAGAGGGGCGTGTCCAGACAGGTATACATAGAGTGAAGCGGACCCAGAGCCATCAAACGGTCGATACGTTAACCCTTTCATTCCCGGGGTCATTCTCCAATGCCAACACATCCTTTCTTAGATCAGGATCACACGTGCTCACAATACTCTAGATGTGGTCTGACCATTGGCTCATAAAGCCTGATTACATCCCTGATTAGTGGCTAATCACCCTTCGGCTTTTCTGAGGTTAGTTGGAACAGCCAGGGGTGCTTATCCCCGAATACTTCGAACAAAATCGTAATTCTTCAGGCCGGTACAGTATTCATGCACCGTTGCGGCACACCTGGTGGACAGTCGCGGTATTGCAGCAGCCCCGCAATACCGGAAAGTGAAAACATCGTAAATCCGGAGGCATCGCTGGTCAAGATGGCTTCGAAAGATCAAATCGACAGTTTAACCGAGGACGTAATTTGCCCCATTTGCCTGGATTTCTTCAGCAATCCGGTGATACTGGAGTGTGGACACAACTTCTGCCGCTCCTGTATCACACTATATTGGGAAAGTACGGAGAGGGACACTTGTCCGGAATGTAGAGCGAAGTTTGCAGACACCAGTGTCAGGGTCAACTGGGCTTTGGGGAGTCTCTCCGAGAAAGCACGGAAGCTAAACCTGAATCCAAAAGAGAAGAAAAGTAAATTTCACTGCGAGGAACATGAGGAAGAATTAAAGCTGTTTTGTGAAACAGACAAGAAACTGATCTGTGTGATTTGTGTGGCTTCGCGAGAACACAGAGAGCACCGCTTCCTGCCGATTAAAGAGGCCGTTGAAATCTGTAAGGTAAAAGAAATCAAGATTGATCACCGTATTACTCGTTATTTTGTTCTAACAGCCCCACTCCTATGTTACATTTTTCTCAAACTTAATCCTAGGATCAGATGAAATCCTTTTTACAATCTCTCACAAAAAGGAAATCAGCAATGGAGGAATTAGAGCAGCAACAGACGGAGAAGATTTCTGACATTCGGGTGAGGTCTCGGGTTTTAATTTTATAATCTTGTATAACTGTGCCCCCTTTCCACAGTCGATAATATTAGCCTTTAACTTTCATTTGACAGAAACAGTCGCACATCCTTCAATCCCACATCACATCCCTGTTTGCTGAACTGCGCCAGATTCTCACCGAGAAAGAGCAGCGCTTACTCCGAGATCTCAGGGACGAAGAGGAGAGGCTTCTGAATACTATGGAGAAAAATCTTCGCCAGATTCAAGAGAATTTAGACTCTGTTCAGGCGGAGCAATCATATGTGAAGGGATGGATAGACCAAGAAGATAGTATGATCTTACTGAAGGTGAGAATTTGTCTGACATGAATGCAACTTTTCTCAGAAATTAAGAGAAGAAAGTGTTGGAGCCAGTCAGCTGCTGATGCAGTATGTGTGGGGAAAATTAACAGTGTTGGTTTTGGCTCGAGACTTGGCAGCAGTGCCTCCATCGGTTTCCTTTCCGTGTATGGATCTAGTGTGAGGGGCTTGTGTCATAGAAAACTACAGGTCCTTAGGCCCATCTAGTCTGTGCTCAACAGTTTCCCTGCCTAGTTCTATTGAACCGAACTTGGATGATCATAGGCATTTGATAAGGTACTCCATGCAAGGCTTATTGAGAAAGTAAGGAAACATGGGATCCAAGGGGATATTGCTTTGTGGATCCAGAACTGGCTTGCCCACAGAAGGCAAAGAGTGGTTGTAGACGGATCATATTCTGCAGGCAGGCCGGTGACCAGTGGTGTGCCTCAGGGATCTGTTCCGGGACCCCTACTCGTGATTTTTATAAGTGACCTGGATGAGGAAGTGGAGGGAAGGGTTAGTAAATATGCTGATGACACACAGGTTGGAGGTGTTGTGGATAGTGTGGAGGACTGTCAGAGTTCTCAGCGTGACATTGATAGGATGCAAAACTGGGCTGAGAAGTGGCAGATGGAGTTCAACCCAGATTAGTGTGAGGTGGTTCATTTTGGTAGGTCAACTATGATGGTGATAGTATTAATGGTGAGACTCCTGGCAGTGTGGAGGATCAGAGGGATCTTGGGGCTGAGTCCACAGGACACTCAAAGCTGCTACACAGGTTGACTCTGTGGTTAAGAAGGCATACAGTGCATTGACCTTCATCTATCATGTGATTGAGTTTAGGAGCTGAGATGTAATGTTGTAGCTTTATAGGACGCTGGTCAGACCCCACTTGGGGTACTGTGCTCATTTTTGGTCGCTTCACTACAGGAAGGATGTGGAAGCTATAGAAAGGGTGCAGAGGAGATTTACAAGGATGTTGCCTGGATTGGGGAGCATGCCGTATGAGAATAGGTTGAGTGAATTCGACCTTTTCTCCTTGGAGAGACGGAAGATAAGAAGTCACCTGATAGAGGTGTATAAGACAATGAAAGTCATTGATCGTGTGGATACTCAGAGGGCTTTTCCCAGGGCTGAAATGGTTAGCATGAGAGGGCATTATTTTAAGGTGCTTGGAAGTAAGTACAGAGGAGATGTCAGGGGTAAGTTTTTTACGCAGAGTGGTGAGTGTGTGGAATGGGCTGCCGGCAACGGTGGTGGAGGCGGAAACGATAGGGTCTTTTAAGAGACTCCTGGATAGGTACATGGAGCTTAGAGAAATGGAGGGCTATGGGTAAAGCCTAAGTAGTTCTAAGGTAGGGACATGTCTGGCACAGCTTTGTGGGCCGAAGGGCCTGTATTGTGCTGTAGGTTTTCTATATTTCTATAACTCTCCCATAAGAACTTCTCTTAAATGTTGCCATCGAACCCACATCCTCCACTTGCATTGGCAGCTCAGTCTCCACCGGCACTGTACTCGGAGGGGGGTGGTTGCCCTTCATCTTCCCCTGACCACTTGCCCTTTCACCCCTAGGTCGGTTCTCTCCCAACTTCAGTGGAAAGTGCCTACCTACGTTTACAGTATCTCTACCCCTCTGTCCATAAACTAATTTGGCAGGGGGATGGGGACCAGAGTGATAGGGTTGAGGGTGGGACAATTGGTATGCAAGTAGATGCAGTGTGTAGTGAGAATGTGAGGGAAAAGACAGGTAGATGATAGGGGTAAATTGCTGTCAGTGGGATGAGGTGAAGAGTAACATGAGGGCAAAATGAAAGAGTGATGAATACAGGACTGAAGGCGTTATAGAGTTATAGAAAAGTACAAGCAAGGAAAATGGCCCTTTGGCCCAGTCTCATAATACAACCCCCACCCAGGTATTCCTTAAGCATTAATCACAATCGACATTGATAATAGAGTGCTAATTAATATTAGGCAGCTAGACGTGTTGATGTCACGAACATGAACAACACACGAAAACGATGCACTCAGGTTTGCTTTATCATTTCATTGAATCGTAGCATCGTAGAAGATTACAGAACAGAAGCATCTGTTCTGAAATCTGGCCCATCTAGTCTGTGGAAGCTTTAAATCTGCCCAGTCCCATCGACCTGCGTCTGGAAATGTAGCCAACTGTACCCCTCCCGTCCATGTGCCTATCAAAACTTAAATGTTGAAATTGTAAATCCCATTCACCACATCCACTGGCATCTCGTTCCGCTTTCTTAGTGAAGGAGTTTCTCCTTTCACCCTTGACCCATGACCTCTAGTTGTAGTCTCACCCAAACTCAGAGGAAAAAGCCTGCTTGCATTTGCCCTATCTATACCCCTCATAATTCTATATACCTCTATGAAATCGCCCCTGAATCTTCTACGTTCTAGGGAATAAAGTTGTAACCTATTCAGTCATTCCTCATGACTCCAGTCCCCCAGACTGGATGACGTCTTTGTAAATTTTCTCTGTACTCTTTCAACCTTATTTACATCTTTCCTGTAGGTAGATGGCCAAAACTGCACACAATTAGACCAATTAGACCTCATCAATGACTTATACAACTTCAACATAATATTCATCTCCTGTACTCAATATTTTGAGTTATGAAGGCCAATGTGCCAGAAGCTTTTTTTATGACCCTATCTACCTGTGGTGAATTATGGACCTGTGTTCTCAGATCCCTTTGTTCTACCACACTGCACAGCACCCCGCCCCTCACTGTGCATGAACTAACCTGATTTGTCCTGCCAAAGTTCAACACTGTACACTTGTCTGCATTAAATTCGATTTTTCAGCCCAGTTCTTCCATCTGATCCAGATCTGGCTACGTGCTTTGATAGTCTTCCTTGCTGTCCTTGACATCCCCAGTCTTGGTTTTATCCACAAATTTGCTTACAGTTAATCACATTATCATCCAGATTGTTGATAAAGATGACAAATGACTGTTACGTACCCTGTAACTGGGTGTCAGACCAGCAGAGATAGAAGTTTCTGTTGGAGTCTGGTGGTACTGTATTTAAAGGTGTTTATTCATAAAAATAAGCAAAACCATATCAATAATGCAAATATACATATAACACAAGGTAGCAGTAATAAACCTAAAAGTGTAGGAATAATAATAATAAGCAATAATAAACAAGCTCTATCGATGTCTAGGGGTAAATGAATTGTCATAGAATATATAGTTCAGTTCATGAGTGCTGAGGTAGTTATGCTTGTTAAGTTGTAATCGTTGGAGAGAGAGAGAGAGCGAGCGAGAGGTAACAGCTACAACAGCCAAACCTTCCTTTGCTTTCTTAATCCGTCGTATCGTTGTGGCCATTCAGTTATGACCCCTCTGGTCTTCAGCCAGACCGTTCTTCTGTGGTGGACTCGTCACTCTGGCATGAGTGGACACACACACACGTCCCCACCGGCCCTGCTGTAACACTGTGAGTTTTACTGACCGATCTCCTGGTTCGGTCTCTGAAGCCCCCACCTTTCTGTGGGTTCCCAACACTCAATCAGTGTCCACTGGTGTGTCTGGAGGGTATCTCTGCAGACCTGTCTTTTATCCCTACCAACGGGGACTCAGCTGTCCATCAATCCTGAATGACTGTCCATCAAATCAGGCCACTCCTTCAGTCCACTGAGGAATGTTATTGAGCAAACTATTGTCCTTGCAGCGAAACAGTAAATAATTCAAAAGGAGTCACAAAACAGTTAATCAGCAGTCTCCCTTTCTCTCTTATCTGTCGCAGATGTTCTTGCCGGTTTTTCGTCTCTCTTTCTCATGGTCAGCATAGCAACAGTAATGGTTCGTGGTTCTCGGGGGGGGGGGGGGAGATGGTTAACTCTTTACCCCATTGTCCATCAGGTCTGTTCATCACTCATAACATAACAATGAACCCAGCACTGATCTCTGTGGCACTACAGGCCAGCCTCCCAAGTGGGACCTTGTCAAATGCCTCGCTGAAGTCCATGCTTTGCCTTCCTGGTAACCTCTTTGAAAAACTCTGAGGTTGTTTAGACACAGACTACCATGCACATAGCCATGCTGACAATCCACAATCCATCCTTGTCTGTCCCAATATTCATCTATCCAGTCTCTTAGAAGACCTTTCAATAACTTTCCCAATACTGATGTCAGGGTCACTGGCCAATAATTTCCTGGTTTATTCTTAGAGCCTTTCTTAAACAGCAGAACAACATTAGCTATCCTCCAATAATCTGGTACCTCACCTGTTGCTAAGGATGATTTAAGTATCTCTGCTAGGGCCGCAGCAATTTCGGCACTGGCCTCCCACGGGGTCTGAGGGAACACGTTGTCAGGCTCTGGGGATTTATCCACCTCAAAACAGCAAACACCTGCTCCTCAGTAATCTGTGTTGGGCCTATGAATGCTGTGCTGCCTTGCTTCTATAGAATTGCGTGTATCTGCCAAGTAAATACAGAGGCAAAAAAGATGCATTTAAGATTTCCCCAATCTCGTTTGGCTCCACACATAGATTAACATCCAGCGGACCAATTTTGTCCCTTGCAATCCTTTTGCCCTTAACTTATTGGCAGAAGCCTTTAGGTCTGACTCCGAGAGCAACCTCATTGCTTCTTTTAGTCCAGTTGGTTTCTTTCTCAAGTGTTCTTTTGCAATACCTGCTATCCACCTCCCTTTTGTTCCTCAACCAGGACCTCAATATCTCTCGAAAACCGTTTCCAAAACCTATCATCCTTTTATTCTGACGGCACATAAAATATTCTCAAAAATTCACTTTTGAAGGTCTCCCAGTTACCAAGCACACCTTTGCCAGGAAACAGCCTGTCCCAATACACACTTGTCAGATCCTTTCTGATACCATCAGAATTGACCGTTCTCCAATTTGGAATATCAACACGAGAACCAGACCTTACCCGTTTTCATAATTATCTTGGAACTAACGGCATTATGGTTCCTAGAAGCAAAATGTTACCTTACACAATATTCAGTCACTTGCTCTGTCTTATTTCCTAGTAGGAGATCAAGTATCGTACACTCTGTCTATGGGACTTCTATGTACTGATTAAAGAAACTTTCCTGAATACATTTTACAAACTCTATCCCAACTAGTCCAAGTCAATACGTGAAAAGTTAAAATCGCCTACTATTACACCCTTATGTTTCTTGCAACAGTCTGCGATCTCTCTACAAATTTGTTCCTCCCAATCCTGTGGGCTGTTGGATGGTCCATAATATAGCCTTATTAATGTGGCCATACCCTCATTTCCACTCACAAATCCTCACTAGTCAACTTCTGCAGTCTGTCTTTCGTGACGAAGCACTGCTGTGACATTTCCCCTGACTAGTACGCCACCCCTCCTCCTTTAATCTCCTCCGCTGTATCACGCCTAAAACAACAGAACCCCAGAATATAGAGGTGCCAGTCCTGGAACCAAGTCTCGCTATTTCCGCAATATCATAATTCCAGGTGTTGATCCACGCCCTGAGCTCATCTACCTTTCCTACGATACTTCTTGCATTGGAATCTATGCGACTCAGAACGTTAGTCCCACCTTGCTCAACCGTTTGATTCCTGACGTTGTCTGAGGTCTTAACAACGTCTGTCTCCACAACTACTCTATCAGTTCTGGCACGCGGGTTCCCATCCCCCGACAACTCTAATTTACTCTCCCCCATGCAGCACCAGCAGGAATGAATGCAGTATACATATTAAGGTAGATGATCTTGCAGCGTAGTAGAGATTGGCAGATACAACATTGTGGGCATCACTGAATCGTGATTGAAAAGGCATCACAGTAGTGCAATGTTGTTCTAGCACGGGGCATTGTGCAGTTCGGACTGCAATTCTGCACTGTCTGTAAGGAGCCTGTATGTCCTCTTTGTCGAGTATGTTGGTTTTCTCCGGGTCCTCTGGTTTCCTTCCATAATCCAAAGACATACCGGGTAAATTGTCCCGTGATTACGATAGGGTTAATCGGGTTTGTCGGGGGTTGCTGGGGCAGTGTGACTGGATGGGCCAGAATAGGTTACTCTGCACAGTCTCACTAAATAAAGTACATAAAAAATTGTACCTGAGAGCTCAACGTCCAACAATACAGAATGTAATGAAGAATGCAGATAGGCAGAGGGGTGGGGTGGTTCGGTTAGAAAAAATGACATCAAATACTTAGTAAGAGGTGACATAGGGCTGGAAGATGGAGAATCCTTGTGTGTTGAGCTAAGAAACTGCAAGGGTAAAAAGACCTTGATGGGTGTTATATTCGGGCCCTCGAACTGTAACCCAGATGTGGGGTACAAATTACAACGGGAGGTCGAAAAAGAATGCAAAATTCTCAATGTTATGATGGTCATGGGGGATTTCAAAATGCAGGTGGGTTTGGAAAAACCGGTTGGTGCAGTATGTCAGGAGTGGGAATTTGTAGCATTTAGAGCAGCTCGTGGTTGAGCCTCTAGGGTCAAGGCAATTCTGGACTGGGTGTTGTCCAGAATTTGATTGGGGAGCTTAGGGTAAAGGAACCAGGAAGAAGTAATGATCATACAACTATAAAATTCACCTCGCAGTTTGAGAGGGAGAAAATAAAGTCCGATGTATCAGTATTACAGGGGAGTTAAGGAAATTTCAGATGAGCTTGCCAAAGTTGATTGAAAGGGGACACTAGCATTGATTGGGAATCTTTCGAAACCAGCAGAAGGCAACTAAAAAGCCATAAGGAGAGATAACATGAAATATGAAGGTAAGCTCGCCAAAAATATCAGAGTTTTTATCAGATATATAAAGAAGCGTGAGTGGATATCAGAATGCTACAAGTGACGCTGGAGAGTTAGGAATGGTGAATAAAAAAGGGTGGATGAACTTAATAACTTAAGAAGTATTTTGTGTCAGTTTTCACTGTGAAACATAGAAAACCTACAGCACAATACAGGTCCTTCGGCCCACGATGCTGCGCTGAACATGTACGTACTTCAGAAATTACCTTGGGTTATCCATAGCCCTCTATTTTACTAAGCCCCGTGTTCTTATCCAGGAGTCTCTTACAGGACCCTATTGTATCACAAAGTGGAAGACACTAACAGTATGCCAGAGTTCCAAGAGCGCGGGGCAGGTGAGTGTATTTGCTATTACTAAGGAGAAGGTGCTTGGGAGGATGAACATAGATAAATCACCTGGACTGTACCCCAGGGTTCCGAAAGAGATAGCTGAAGAGATTGTGTCAGCAATAGTAATGATCTTACAAGAATCACTAATTCTGGAATACTTCCGGAAGACTGGAAAATTGCAAAGAGTACTCCAGCGAGGAAGGCAGAAGAAAGGAAGTGAATAGGCCTGTTAGCCTGACTGCCGTGATTGGAAAGATGTTGGAGTCTATTATTGAGGGTGGGGTCTTGGGAGACACTTGATAAAGTACACATAGTTTCCAGCAGGATTTCCTTAAGGGAAAATCTTGCCTGTCGGAATTCTTTGAGGAAATAACAGACAAAATATACAAAAGAGAGTCAATGGATGTTGTTTATTTGGATTTTCAGAGGGCCTTTGTCAAGGCGCCGTATGAGACTATTTAGCAAGATAAGAGCAGATGATATTACAGGAAAGACACTAGCATGGATGGAAGATTGGCTGACGAACAGGAAGCAAAGAGTGGGAATAAAAGATAGATAGATAGATAGATACTTATCCCCATGGGGAAATTCAACTTGTTTTCCAATCTCCCATACACTTGTTGTAGCAAAACTAATTACATACAATACTTAACTCAGTAAAAAAAAATTAAGAAAAAATATGATATGCATCTAAATCACTATCTCAAAAAGCATTAATAATAGCTTTTAAAAAGTTCTTAAGTCCTGGCGGTTGAATTGTAAAGCCTAATGGCATTGGGGAGTATTGACCTCTTCATCCTGTCTGAGGAGCATTGCATCGATAGTAACCTGTCGCTGAAACTGCTTCTCTGTCTCTGGATGGTGCTATGTAGAGGATGTTCAGAGTTTTCCATAATTGACCGTAGCCTACTCAGCGCCCTTCGCTCAGCTACCGATGTTAAACTCTCCAGTACTTTGCCCACGACAGAGCCCGCCTTCCTTACCAGCTTATTAAGACGTGAGGCGTCCCTCTTCTTAATGCTTCCTCCCCAACACGCCACCACAAAGAAGAGGGCGCTCTCCACAACTGACCTATAGAACATCTTCAGCATCTCACTACAGACATTGAATGACGCCAACCTTCTAAGGAAGTACAGTCGACTCTGTGCCTTCCTGCACAAGGCATCTGTGTTGGCAGTCCAGTCTAGCTTCTCGTCTAACTGTACTCCCAGATATTTGTAGGTCTTAACCTGCTCCACACATTCTCCATTAATGATCACTGGCTCCATATGAGGCCTAGATCTAGGCCTTTTCTAGCTGGCTGCCAGTGAATAGTGGTCTTGTTTAGTGTTGGGACTGCTTCTTTTCACATTATATGTCATTGATTTGGATGGCAGAATTAATGGCTTTGTGGCTAAGTTTGTGGAAGGTATGAAGATAGGTGGAGGGCTAGGTAGTGTTCAGGAAGCAAGGAGTCTGCAGAAGACTTAGATTGGGAGAATGTGCAGTGGCAGATGGTCTATAGTGTGTGGTCATGCACTTTGGTAGAAGAAATAAAGGTGTAGACTAGTTTTTAAACTGGGAGATATTTCAAAAATCAGAGCTGCAAAGGGACTTGGGAGCCCTTGTGCAGGATTCTCTAAAGGGTAACTTGCAAGTTTCACAGGTGGTAAGGAAGGCAAACGCAGTGTTAGCATTCATTTCAAGAGGACTAGAATATAAAAGCAAGGATGTACTGCTGAGGCTCTATAAGGCATTGCTCAGACCACACGGAGTATTGGGAGCAGTTTTGGGCCGCCAATCAAAGACAAGATGCTCCAGCATTGGAGAGGACCCAAAACAGGTTCATGAGAATGATTCCAGGAATTAAAAGGTTAACATATGAGGACCATTTGAATGCTCTGGACCTGTACTCATTGGAATTTAGAAGAACGAGGTGGGATCTCATTGAAACATCGAATATTGAAAGGCCTTGATCGAGCAGTTGATGAGGCTGTATATCCTATAGTGGGTGTGTCTAGGACCGAGGGCTCAGCCTCAGAATATAGGGATAGTCATTTAGAACGGAGATGAGGAGGAATTTCTTTAGGCAGAGGGTGGTGAATCAGTGGAATTCATTGCTGCAGACGGCTGTGGAGGCCAATGTTCACTCTGATTTGTAATGACCAGTGTGCAGAAAATCTTGTGCTTTGCAATTTTTTCCCCAGTGATAACATGTGCACACTGAATAATTCCTTTAATAAAAATAGTATAAATAAGCCAGCTCTTAAATTTGAAGACGAATCATTGCACACTCCACGTTGTCAACACCATTTGCATCAGAAACCAGTAAAGGAAATGGGATTGTGTATGAAAGTGGAACTTTGCTGACATGCCAACAATGTAGAGGGCGACAACTTTTTGTCCGCAGTTTAAATTCCTTTGTGCACTCGTAGCAAAAGATGTGTGCACGTGCACCTTGGAGGGAACATTGGTGGAGGCCAAGTCTTTGAGTATATTTAAAGCAGAGGCAGAGATTGGTTCTTGATTAGTCAGGGCATCAAAGGTTACAGGGAGAAGGCACGAGAATACGGTTGAGAGGGATAAGAATTCAGCCAAGATGGAGTGATGGAAAAGATGTTAACGGGTGAATGGCCTACTTCTGCTCCTGCATCTTATGGTCTATCACAGTGGTCCCCAACCACCGGGAGCAAAGCACATGCTACCGGGCCGCAAGGAAACGATATGAAACAATATGAGTCAGCTGCACCTTTCCTCATTCCCTGTCATACCCACTGTTGAACTTGAACTCACGCGAGGTCATCAGTCGCCTAAACGCAGTGATACCCTAGCGCCAGGGATCAGTGGTTGGCTTTTGGTAACCGGCCGCCTTGCACGGCTGGCGAGAAGTGCCGTTGCTACTTGCCTGGGACGCGGACAGATGGGCACAGCCTCTAAACCTGTTCTGCACACCGAATATTCATGGGGAACCCGGTGCTAAAATATTTGCAGACGACCTAATTCGGTCTCAGGGTTTCGTAAGTAGCAGAGCAGCTACCTCGCTGCGATCTACAGACAGTCATCTCTCGAGCCAAACTTTTGTCGGCTGATAGATCCTACCTACCTACAAGGGGGGGTGCGAGCACACGCCCTGTCGCACTCCTCGCTCGGTCAGTCGCTCTCTCCGGACTGCAACCGCCGCAGCCCCAGTACGGGGACCTCTGGCCCTTACCTTGTCCTCTCACTGGTGTGTTGCAATGATTTTATATGTTCATGTGAGGAAAATATTCGCTGTGTGTTTAATATCCAAACGTTACTTAAAATGTTATGATGCTGTTGACTTATAAGTGAGTTATAAATGACTTTATCACTATATTCATGTGATGAAAATATGCGCTGTGTGTTTAATATTAAATTTGTTAGATAAACCCTTTTAGAAACAAAATTGAGTGTATTAGCCATTTATAGTTGACTTTTCACCTATATTCCGGTCGTGATTAACGCCCCAACCTGTCGGCCGGTCCACAAAAATATTGTTAATATTAAACCGGTCCGCGGTGCAAAAAAGGTTGGTGACCCTTGGTCTATCAAATATCCCCTCATCTCCTACACTCCAGGGATTAAACCTATTCAGCCTTTCTCTATGACTCACGTCATCCTTGTAAATTTTCTCTATACTCTTTCAATCTTATTGTTATCTTTCCTGTAAGTAGGTGACGAAAACATCACACCATACTCTAAATTTGGCCTAACCAAAGTCTTGTAGAAGATCAATATAGCATCCCAAATCCTGTACTTACTACTTCGATTTACAAAGGCCATTGTGGTAAAAGCTGTCTTTACTAGTCAACGTACCGGTGACACAGCTTTCAAGGAATTATGGCTCAGTATTCTGTGATCCCTCTGCTCAGTACTCTACTCACTGAACTTCCTCAGCTCACCATGTACGTCCCGTCCTGATTTGTCCTGCTGAACCGGAGCAACTCACACAGGTCTGCATTAAATTCCATCTGCCATTTTTCCATGTGTTCCAGGTTCTGCTGAAGGCCTTGACGGTCTTCCTTCCTGTCCAATATGTCGCCATCCCTGGTGTCATCTGTACTGGTGCTTTTGAAAGAATTCTGGTTTTCCCAGTAGAATATCTTCCCCAAAATCCACCTTCTCAAATCCATTCATGGTTTAGCCTCCTCCCTCTGACCAACATTGACATTGTATGCAAGCAACGTCAACAGCCTGTTCAGATTTCCCTGGCAGGTAATTTCTCTCAGAAATGGCACAATTGTCATCAAGGTTCCTCCCCTTACTCCCTCTTCAGGAATACCTAGTTGGTATATGTCTGAAGAACAGTGAGGGTTCAGAATTATAGCACAAGGTAATTATTTGGCTTAAACACTGCTGTCGGAATCTATGGTTAATCAACTGACATTTATGCTCTTATATATTTCAGGAAGAATTTAATTGGATGAATAGGTGAGATATTATCTTTACTGAAACACTACATTATTAAGAACATAGCTCAGATAATCCTTAACGTTGAATTTGATCTTTACTTAATGTTTATTCTGTGCAGGATTAGCGATGACGATTCTACATTGTCAGTAGCAGACAGTGTCCTTGATGCTGGAAAATTTGACCATCCCTATTTGTTGATTGAGCTGTTGCGTGAAAAGTTAGACAGCATAAAGCGAGGTAAGACGTAAACTCGTTTCTTCTCAGATGCATTTGAGATATTTAATTGTTACTTGATGAAAAGAATATACTTAATAATGGTGTGAGAGGGAAGTGGCCCAAAGTGTCCAGCCATGCACTGTATCGAGAACTTTCTCATCTCATCCTCCAGTTTGTAACAACTCATGCTTGTCCGGATTCAGCTCCATTTGTCATTTCTCCACCTCATTCCCAGTTGGTCTATACCCGGTATTCATTGACACCCCTCCACCACTATCTACAAAACGGTCGTATTCTTCTGTTTTCTCCAGACTTAGAAATATCCTACATTTCTGTTAAAATTCTTTAGATATAATTTCTATTATATTAAATACTATCTATAAATTATACCTATATATAGGTATAATGAATGAATAAATTACACACACACATGCATGCACCAACACACAAACTTAAGGCATGATCCCCACACAAAGCCATGCTGAACACATCTATGACTACTATGACCGTGAATCCATAGTGATCTTTTCCTAAGAATAGTTCCTGGTCCTGGCACTACGCTGATCCCCAGTGAATTACTAATTCTTTGTTTTCTCTCTCTCCCCCACCCCCTGCACACCCTGCTGCTAGTCCCTGTCACCCTGGATGTGAAAACAGCGTCTCAGGAACTTGACGTGTCTAAGGATCGGAAGTGTGTCAGACTCTACCCGTCCGCGGCGGTGCACGGATTGGCCAAGCACCTACTAGGCCTTTTGGACACTGGGACGCGGTTCACTGTCCAGCCGTGTACGCTGGGATCGGAGGCATTCACATCTGGGAGACATTACTGGGAGGTGGAGGTGGCGGGGAATCGGAGATGGAGGCTGGGAATCGCCGCGGAGTCTGTGGAGAGGAAGAAAGAAGTCAAACTGAAACCAAAAACTGGTTTCTGGGCCATTGGTCGAAGTGTTGACAGTTTTTATGCATTCACCTCCCCTCGATCCTCTCTCCCTGCCGATCGCATCCCCAGGAGGGTGGGAGTTTATCTCAGTTACGAGTCCGGGACAGTTTCATTTTACAACGCGGAGACCAAGTCCCATCTCCACACCTTCACTGGGAATAAATTCACGGAGAAACTTTATCCTTTCTTCAGGACACGGGATGAAAAACATTGGCTGAGAATTTGCTCCAATTTTGCTCTGGATCCTTAAAATGACTTGGACCTGGGACCCAGTTGAGGAGTGGGGCACAGTGGGTCGTGAGGAAGAAACTCCGCTGACAACAGGTACTGAATGGGTCCCAGTTAATCCCTAAATTCTGCATTGTAAAAACCCATGAACCTGGAAAAATAAATAAAAAATAATTTTTGCTGTAGCTCTATTAGTTTTAATACATTAACTGCGTCCGTCAATAGATCTGAAACCCTTCTGCTTGAAACAGTTCCCCGTCCTGGAAACTCTGATTCTGCAGTAGTCACGTTTAACGTGTCCTACATGTTAACTGAGTCCTCTGAGTTCACATGTCCTGAGTCATTCATTTAAGCAAGGTTGGCGTGGTGCAAGATAAAAATTGTCTCAACCCGTTCTTTGTTTCCACATCCAAAGTTGTTGATAGGGTGTGTGGTGTGTTGGCTTTCGTTAGTCAGGGATTGCGTTCAAGAGCAGCAGGGTAATGTTGCAGCTCTATAAAACTCCAGTTAGACCACCCTTATGAACCTCCCCCCGGGTTTCCTTCGGCTGCATAAGTCTGGGGATATACAGTCCGGTCCCGACAAAGCCGCGAGATCGAGACGGTTCTCCCACCCCGAACCCCGGTTTGTGTGGATGCCGTGTAATTTGCTGCCCTGTTACAACTCAGTGCTAAGAAACAACAGACAGCACCCAGCAGGCAATTAAAGGAATTATATTTATGAATCTTAACTAAAGGGTAAGTAAAGAAAAGAAAGAAAAACACAAAAAGGGCCCATTATAATTAAACAGTCAAATCTGCACACATTGGAGTTCAACTCGATTCGCCATTTTGCAGCGCATGGAGTAGTCGCAGTCTTAGCGGCTCCCTTATATACTTTATATCCCACTGACAGATACTGAAGGATTTATTACTTTTACTGAAGGACTTGCGATCTAATTACAATGGCTGACAAAAGTCATTTAGGTATTGAACTGAGAAGCACCAAGACTTTTCCTGAAATGGAACAAACTAAGAAGGCGGAGGAACCTGTTACTTTAGCAGAAATATTTTCTTCAATACAAGACATGAAGTCAGAATTTGGGTAGCTTAATATCAAGATTGATCAGCTGACCGGCTCAAACAGGAAGCTTGAAAAAGCTATCTCTATGGTTCAAGATTCTCCGAAAAATCTGGACTGTCAACTTCAAACACTTCAGCAGACTACAACCCGAATTGAGAATGAAAATGATCAATTCAAGCAAACTATTAAAGATCAAGGAATGAAGATACCTTCGATGGAAAAGAAAATCAATGAAATTACCTCGGAACTATTTAAAACGAAGGAAAAAATGGTTGATTTAGATAGTAGAGGGCATCGGAGGAATTTGCATATCCTAGGACTGCCTGAAAATACTGAAGCTGGCGAACTGTTAAAATTCTCAGATATGTTGTACACACTTTTTAGTGAGACCCTGGAAGCTAGCCCTTTAATTGACAGAGTCCATAGAATTCTATTTTCTTGGCGTTCACCTGAATTACATCCTCGACCAATTGTGTTTTCTCTGCATTATTATACAACCAAGGAAGCCATACTTCGAGAAGCCAGAAAAAAACGAAAGTTAATCTTTAATTCAACAGAGATTCGTATCATAGAAGACTATCTTCCTGAAATCTTTGCCGAAAGAAGGAAATACCGAGAAGTCATGAGAGAAATGTGTAAGTTAGATTTATATCCCTCCCTTCGCAACCCAGCAAGGTTGATAATTCATCCTGAAAAGTCTCAATCATTGAGAATTTACTCTCCCCAGGAGGGATGGGAGTACATTAAAAATCTTAAAGTTAAGCCTACTGAATAAAATCTGAAAGTTAACCGGATTACTCAATAGGTAATTCTGAAGTATTTTGTTGTTTGAGATGTTTATGGATGTTCTGAGTTAAGGCTTTTTTAAGTCTCTGGTATGGGACGTGGCTGACTAAACTTTTTTTTACCTATTAATGTTCAGTATATGCATAACTGTTTTGTAGGGAACTTTTATAGTATAATCTAATGGTCCGTACAGGACCTGGCGTGTATTAATCTTTTTATTTCTTTTAGTTGTTTTAATATTAACATAGGTTTAGGTTTATTATATATATACACTCATTTATTCTTTTTTTGGAGAGAAAGAATTCTGTCTGTAATATTATTTGCTTGGATTTATTCTTTTTTGAAATTGTGATTAAGATACCTTAGTTGATTTTAAGATGGTCGTTGCTGATTATGTTTTTATTACTGTTAGACATAACATGGTAGTAGTTGAACATTGTTTGTGCTTTTTATTATGGCTGTTTTACGTTATTATGGATTTTTGCTTTAACTTAATACATAGCTGCAAGATGGAGAATAGGGTCAAGGGTTATTAGTTTAGCATGTAGCCACCCTATCGGATCCATAATTCTTAACTTTTGGGAGGGGGAGGGGTCTATTAGAGTAGGTTTTTTTCTTGATTGGGCAGTTCTTTTGATGGATTTTTTTCTCGTAAATGCGTCTGGTTGTACCCGCGCCTTTTGGTTTAATCTGTGCTTGCATAACATTTCTTTTATATAATATTAAATTCAATTCTAAACATGGATGTTAATAAAACTAATATAATATCTTGGAATTTGAATGGTGTCAGTCACCCCATTAAGCGTAAAAAGATTTTTAAGAAATTAAAAACACAACGCAGATATTATTTTTGCGCAAGAAAATCTTATACGGAAACAGGATGAGGACAGATTTTTCCAATTTTGGAAAGGACCGTTGTACCATTCACTGGTGGATAGTAAGATAAGAGGCGTTTCTATCTTTCTTAGCCCCAATATCCCTTTTGTACACTTTAATACATACTACTGATTCGATTGGAAGATATTTAATTGTTACTGGTTTATTATGCGAGCAAAAGGTAGCTCTGGTGTGTGTATACGCACCTAATGTAGATAATTCTGATTTTTTTAAGGAACGTTTTTCTGAGCTACCGAATTTGAATGAATATAAGTTGATCATGGATGGTGACTTCAATTGTTGTTTAAATCCGGCGATCGACAGGTCATCAACCAATCTGTCGCTTCCTAATAAAGCGGTGGCCTGTATTAATTCTTTTTTATTAGAATATGGCCTGGTCGATATCTGGAGATATAAACACCCCAATGATAAAGATTTATCTTTTTTCTCACACGTTCATCACAAGTATTCTCGAATTGATTACTTTTTTTTAGATACACGTCTGTTAAACTCCGTTGTTGAGTGTGTGTATGACATCATTGAGCTTTCAGATCACGCGCCTTTAACGTTAACCCTTAAGCTTTTGGATAGCTTTTTGAAAATCTCACAGTGGAGATTGAACCCCGTATTGTTACATGATCCAGCTTTTGTTAATTTTATTAAGGAGCAAATTTCTATATTTTTTGAATTTAACACAACTGAAGGAATGTCAAACCTGGTTATATGGGACACGTTGAAATCTTGTCTTAGGAGACAGATAATCTCATATTCAGCAGCCTTGAGAAAGAAAACTAAAGCGGAATTGTCAGTGCTTATTAATAAAATTAAACAGATAGATAAAGCGTATTCAGTTAAACCTACTGAAGACCGATATAAAGAAAGGGTCAAACTTCAATCACAGTATGATTTGCTTCTGACCTTTCCCATTGAACAGCAAATTTTTAAATCCAAAAGTTTATTTTATATACATGGGGAAAAATCTGCTAAGCTTTTGGCGGGTCAGTTAAAGGCTGGGATGTTCAGAAGACCATCATAGACCAGATAGAATTGAAACTTTAGATCCTTACAAAATTAATAAGATATTTATGGAATTCTATTTTAATCTTTATAAATCTGAATTCTCTGATAATACTATTACTATGAATAGATTTTTGCAAAGGTTAAACATACCTCAAATTTCGACTCAAGATGTTGATATATTAGATGCACCTATTAAACAAGAGGAGATAGCTAAAGCTATATGCAATTAGGGAAAGTTCCGGGACCTGATGGTTATACGATAGAATTTTACAAGACTTTTCATGAAATGCTTATACCACATCTTCATCAAATATTTACTGATTCTATATCCTCTGGGAACCTCCCAAAAACTTTTTATGAGGCATTAATTTCATTGATTCTTATGTTACGAACCCCGTAACTGGGTCACTTACCAGCAAAGATAGAGAGGTCTGTTGAAGTCTGATGGTACTATTTCTAACAGTATTTATTGGTAAAAATACACAAAAATAATACCAATGCAAACATACAGATACTATACGTCGTCAATACTAAATCTAAAAGTGCAGGTATAATAATAATCAATAAGAAATAAGCTCTATCGTTGTCTAAGGGATAATGTATTGTCCGATGGAAATATAAAAGTCACTCAGTTCATTCAGGCTGCAGCCTTTGGTTGGAGTCAAGAGAGAGATTTTTAGAAACTTGCCAATTCCTTTTATGATTCTGATCCTTGGAGAGTTCCGTTGGTGTGACCTCTCCTTTAGCTAAAGCCGTTCTTCCGTGGTAAGGCCCCAATTCCCAGGCAAGGGAAAAGGACGCACGCGAGCCCCACCGGCTGTCGCTATTAAAAGCTGTCACGGGATTTCTAGCGTTTCTCCAGGTGCGTCTAAAGGGGTTGTTCCCCAGACCCTCTTTTATCCTTACACATGGGGTCTCAGATGTCAATCAGGTTGGGATGATGCAATCCCTCAACCAGCCCACTCTGGTCATCCCCTGAGAGCTTCAATGAATAGTACAGTACTCAATACACAATTCCGTCTCCAAGAGACAATAGCCGTTATCAATGGTTCCGCCTTGCTGAGGCCAGGACACATTCCAAGCCTTGTGTATTCTGGACGTCTCTCATTTCCTGGGTCCCAGACCCGAATTAATAGCGATCTTGCGATTCTCAAAAAGGAGGGGGCTACTTTGTATCCTTCGGCCCCTCAGAGTTGTGGCACATTCGTAACACTTAAAAAAGGAAAAGACCCACTGGAATGTGTATCCTATAGACCTATTTCTTTACTGAATGTAGATTTTAAAATTTTCTCCAAGGTTCTAGCTAATAGACTTGAGAATATTTTGTCAACTCAAATGATCTAACTGATCTCAAATGATCTAATGTTAACTCAAATGATCAAACAGTATTTATTAAAAATAGGTATATTTTAATATTCGAAGATTGTTAGATATCATTTATTCCCCCTCAGTCAAAGAATCCGAATGTATTGTATCTCTGGATGCAGAGAAAGCCTTTGATAGGGTGGAGTGCCCTTATTTATTTCAGGGTTTGAAGAGGTTTAATTTTGGCCCAGGATTTATTTCTCGGATTAAATTGATTTATCATAACCCGGTGGCTGCGGTTATAACTAATAATCAAAAGTCTCCTTATTTTAGATTATATACAGGAAACTGCCAGGGATGTCCTCTTAGTCCTTTATTATTTAATTTGGTTTTAGAACCACTTGCTATCACTCTCAGGGATTCTAATTCTGTGCAGGGTATTAAGAGAGGGGATAAATTACATAAGGTTTCGTAATATGTGGATAATTTATTAGTTTACATTTCAAACCCTAGGAAATCTATTCCTTTTATGCTATCTATATTTACGGAATTTAGTATTTTCTCTGGATATAAACTTAATTTACATAAAAGTGAATTATTTCCTATTAATAATTATTCTGATTATTATGATCAAATACCTTTTAATATTGCTAAAAATTATTTCACTTAACTCGGTATCAAAATTACTAAAAATTTTAAGGACCTATATTAGTATAATTTCTTCCCTTTAGTTGAATATACTCAACAAGCGCTTTCTAAATGGTCACCTATGTCGATGTCATTGATAGGTTGAATTAATGCTATAAAAATGGTTATTTACCTAAATTTTTATATATATTTCAAGCAGTTCCTCCTTTTGTTCCAAAAACATTTTTTGATAAAATAGACTATGATTTTGCCTTATGTTTGGAATAACAAAAGCTCTAGAGTGATTAAACTTTTATTGCTAAAATCAAAAAAAAGATAGAGGACTGGACCTACCAAGCTTTAGATTTTATTATTGGGCAATCAATATTCATTATATTACTTTTTGGATGTATGATATAGATAACCACAATCGCCCTCCATGGTTACATTTGGAGGAAAATTTAGAAACGGGGTTTTCTTTAGCTTCTTTATTAGGAGCTCCCCTTCCTTTTTCATTCTCCAGAATAGGTAGACAAGCTGTTAATCCTATCGTTAAACATACTTTAAAAATCTGGTTTCAGTTTTGTAGATGTTTTGAATTAAATAATTTTTTACTCTCTAGTAATATTTATTCTAATTTTTTTTTAAATCATCAACTCTGGATAAGGCTTTTTTAATATGGAAAACTAAGAGAATAAAAACTTCTTGATTTGTTCTTACAGGATTGTTTAATGTCTTTTTTGCAGTTAATGGATTAATATGAAATCTCTAACATTTTTTTAGATACTTACAGGTCAGGAATTTTTTACATGATTTTTTTTACCAAATTACCCCTCGGCCTGCTCTTTAAATTTGGCTTATGCTATTTTTCAGCTTAAACCATTTCAAAAACGATTAATAGCTATTATTTATAAACAGTTAATAAATGCTCGCATGTCGCCTAATGATAGGGTTCAATGCACTTGGGAAATAGAACTTCAACATTCACTTTCAGACGATCAATGGAGTGAAATTTATTATCTAGTTAATAATTCATCTATCTGTGAACGTCATTCCTTAATTCAGTTTTAGATAGTACACAGGGCCCATAGGTCTAAAGATAAATTGGCGCATATATTTCCTAATATAAGCCCTATTTGTGACAGATGTAACACAGAGGTGGCTACTCTAACTCACAAGTTTTGGTCCTGTGTAAGCTTAAATAGTTTTTGGAGGGATTTGTCTGGAAAACTATCTAAAGTTATAGATGTGGATGTTCAACCCAATTCACTTACGACAATCTTTGGGATTATTCCAAAGGAAATAGGTAGAGTATCTGCTTCTGACCAACATGTGACAGCCTTTTCAACTTTACTGGCTAGGAGAGTTATCTTGTTATACTGGAAAGAATCTAATCTGCCTACTGTTTTCTATTGGCTCTCCTCCATTATGTCATGTCTAAGCTTGGAGAAAATTAGAAGCCAGACGTTTGACACATCTTTTAATTTTGAGCAAGTCTGGCGACCCTTTATTCAATATTTTTACATGATTTAATTAATTAATTTATTTATTTTTATTCTCTTTGGGGAAAATCCTTATCCGTGAAGGTTCGGAGGTGACTGGAAGGATGTTTTTTTCTCTTTTTCTTCTAATTTTATCCTCAAATGGACTGCCCAATCTTTCTTTTCTTTTTTCTTTTTTTTTGTTTCAATTTAATTTAGTGGGTTTTTTTCCCTTCATATAAATAAAATTTTCCAATCTTTTTTTTTACGATTTGTTAAGAGGGGTTGTGGTTTTTTGATTATCCTGTATATATAACAGTGCAATATTCTACCTATTTGATTTTGACAATATATACTTTTCTTTATTGCTGTGTATATGTCTTTTGTATTACCTATTTGCTAAACTTCTCCTCTGATTTGCTGGAAATCAATAAAAAGATTGAAAAATGAAACGAAATGGAGTTCAACTCTTCCAAAAGTCATATTCACTAATCCTCTGTACCTTGCTCCATCGAATCACAGTCCCCCATGGGATTGAATCCTACAACTGTTTCTCTCCAGCATCTTCT
This sequence comes from Hemitrygon akajei, assembly GCF_048418815.1. NCBI lineage: Eukaryota > Metazoa > Chordata > Chondrichthyes > Myliobatiformes > Dasyatidae > Hemitrygon > Hemitrygon akajei. The sequence goes on from NC_133125.1 coordinate 204,500,829, forward strand.
CCCTTTACCTCCCGCTGAACAAAAGACCCCAGTTCACACAGCACAAAAAACCCACTCGCCTGATTGGATGGCTTACATTCCAACCCACCTGTTACCTCTAACCATGACCCAAACACTGCTTCTACAGAAAGACCATTACATTAGCAGTGAAACCTTCCCCGGGTGTCACATTCTCTCCCGCCCCCACCAAAGTTAGTCAATTTGTCGTCCCTTCATACAAAGCACAAAGTCCAACCCAGTGTACGTGGCAGTGATATATCTCACCAAGGGGATGGGTGCAACACTCCGTTCCCCTTGTGGGACATAGGCCAGTCTGGCTGGGGGGTTTCCTGACTCTTTGTGACCCCCTCATGCTATCATCTATTTCTTCAGCTTAAGACACTCCTTGTGCTCTTTCCTGTCTACCTGGGGAGGCTCCTGCCTGCCCATTACTCATGCCTCCCAACAACTCAGGGACTCTTGTCACGTGGCTGAGCTCGACTTCATGCCCAGTTACTTCAGAGTCCAGCCTCCTGTTATTTTCTAATCGCAAATCTGCCAGCCCCCCCAATCCCCCGATTTTCATCTGCCTCAACTTTGAGATTAATCTTCTTGCAGTCAGCCACAAAAGAACGAAACAATAGAATCCGTGAAAAGAAACATACTACAAAGATTGGCAAATATACATAGCACAGGGGTTAATTCTGATGGTATCTGTAAAGAGTTTGCACCTCCTTCAGTGGAATGCATGAGGTATCCCTGGTGCTCCAGTTTCCTCCCATGGTCCAAAAATGTACTGGTTAGTAGGTAAATTGTCCTGTGACAGTGCCCCTTGCAGCTGTACTCTGTGGTGGAGAAGGCCGGGGATTATGCTGCTGCTGTGGAACAGAGATGCAGTTGTGGAATGCAGACACTCACATGCAAGTCTTTCCACCTTACTCATTGCATGCACTACTCCCAATATGGTCTTCTCCATACTGGAGAGAGGAAAGGCAAAAAGATTTGCCCCATCCACTGTGGCTGTCTGGAGCTCCCGGACGCTGGCCAGTTTAACCCTGCTTTCCTTTCCCGTACAGACTCCTCTGCCCTCGGCCTCTATCACTACCAGGTTGAGGCTGAAGGCAACCTTGAGGAACAGTGCCACATCTTCTGCTGGGGTAGTTCACAGTTCAACAGCAAGAATGTTAAATTCTTAATCCCAGTAAACTGCAACCCCCACCTCACCTGTCCCTCCTCGCCACCTACCAGTTGCCCTGATATGCACCCATCCCTGTAAACTTGGTTTACTTCTCCCCTCCACCTACTCCAACTGCCCATCCAAGCACACTCCCCTCTCACCTTTTCCCCCTCTTCCCACTTGTCCAACCAACTCCCTCACTGGACTCCATGCTCAACCTCCATCTCCTGAGCACTTTGTCACCTCCACTTATTACACCCAACTTCTGTTGCTTTTTCCACTCTCCCTTCTGTTAGCTATCTATTGGCTCTCCTCACGTGGACCAACTCATCCTTTGCCAGTTCTTTCCTCACTCCCCCTCTTTGTATTACCTATCTTTCCTCCATCTTTCAGCTGAAACGTCTTGACCAGAAGTACCTACTGTCCATCTCCCTCCATAGATTGGCTGTTATTCGCTAGAGTCGCTGTAATGCTCCAGCATTCTAGGTGGGGAGTCCAGCGCCAGAGGAGTTTTACCGGACAGGTGCTGGGAGGCCAATTCCACGTATGGCCAAGGGAAGCCGGGCCCTACAGGCTGTACAGGAGTAAATTTAACAAGTTTTGTGATACAAACGATAGTGCAAATCACATTTGATACTGAAATACCAAACATTTTCCAGCTTTGACGTACAATTAATAGTGCTGCTTGGCACTGCTAATTCCAGACAGTGACACAAACTGACTTATCATCTGCATCCTGTCCTCAGCAGACTTTGCTTTCCTTTTTCAGCTAATTTGCACTTATTGGTCTTTCTTTATGTTTGACATAGAATTGCATCTCGCTCTGCCTCACGGACAACCTATTCATCCCATCAGTTCTGGCAATTTCCTCTGCTCCACACAACCCTTGCTTCACCCATCTCACCACACCCACCATCATTACTCTGAATTTCAAGGTCCCTGATTTCTTTATTTCCTCTAGTTTCTTCCATTAGTTCTGAGGGAGCGAGTTCCATATTCTTTATTTTCCCAAAGTTCTTACTCATGAGTAAATCACATATTTTCTAGTATCCTCGGCAATTGGCACAACGGTGGTGTAATGGTTAGCACGATACTATTACAGCTCTGGGCGTCAGAGATCAGAGTTCCATTCCAACGTCATCTGTAAGGATTTTGTACATCCTCCCCTGAAGCAAAGCAAGGGTTTTCTCCAGTTTAGAAACATAGAAAACCTACAGCATAATACAGGCCCTTCGGCCCACAATGCTGTGCTGAACATGTCCCTACCTTAGAAATTACTAGGCTTACCCATAGTCCTCTATTTTTCTAAGTTCCATGTACCTATCCAAAAGTCTCTTAAAAGACCCTATTGTATCTGCCTCCACCAATTGCTGGCAGCCCATTCCATGCACTCACCACTCTCTGAGTAAAAAACTTACCCCTGATATCTCCTCTGTGCCTCCTCCCCAGCACCTTAAACCTGTGTTCTCTTGTGGCAACCATTTCAGCCCTGGGAAAAAGCCTCTGACTATCCACACGATCAATGCCTCTCATCATCTTATACACCTCTATCAGGTCACCTCTCATCCTCTATTGTTCCAAGGAGAAAAGGCCGAGTTCACTCAACCTATTCTCATACGGCATGCTCCCCAATCCAGGCAACATCCTTGTAAATCTCCTCTGCACTCTTTCTATGGTTTCCACATCCTTCCTGTAATGAGGTGACCAGAACTCAGCACAGTACTCCAAGTGGAGTCTGACCAGGGTCCAATATAGCTGCAATATTACCTCTCGGCTCCTAAATTCAATTCCATGATTGATGAAGGCCAATATACCGTACGCCCTCTTAACCACAGAGTCAGCTTGCGCAGCTGCTTTGAGTGTCCTGTGGACTCGGACCCCAAGATCCCTCTGATCCTCCACACTGCCAAGTGTCTTACCATTAATACTATATTCTGCCATCATATTTGACCTACCAAAATGAACCACTTCTCATTTATCTGGGTTGAACTCCATCTGCCACTTCTCAGCCCAGTTTTGCATTCTATCAATGTCCCGCTGTAACCTCTGACAGTCCTGCACACTATCCACAACATCTCCAACCTTTGTGTCATCAGCAAACTTACTTACCTACCCCTCCACTTCCTCATCCAGGTCACATAAAAACCTTGAAGAGTAGGGGTCCCAGAACAGATCCCCAAGGCACCCCACTGGTGACCAACCTCCATGCAGAATATGACCCGTCCACAACCACTCTTTGCCTTCTGTGGGCAAGCCAGTTCTGGATCCACAAAGCAATGTCCGCTTGGATCCCATGCCTCCTTACTTTCTCAATAAGCCTTGCATAGGGTACCTTATCAAATGCCTTGCTGAAATCCATATACACTGCATCTATTGCTCTTCCTTCATCAATGGGTTTAGTCACATCCTCAAAACATTCAATCAGGCTCATAAGGCTCGACCTGCCCTTGACAAAGCCATGCTGACTACTCCTAATCATATTATACCTCTTCAAATGTACATAAATCCTGCCTTTCAGGTTCTTCTCCATCAACTTACCAACCACTGAGGTAAGACTCAGTGGTCTATCATTTCTTGGTCTATCTCTACTCCCTTTCCTGAATAAAGGAAGAAGGTTCGCAACCCTTCAATCCTCTGGAGCCTCTCCCGTCAACATTGATCATCGCCAGAGGCTCAGCCATCTCCTCCCTCACCTCCCACAGTAGCCTGGGGTACACTTCATCCGGTCCCCATGACTTATCCATCTTGATGCTTTCCAAAAGCTCCAGCACATCCTCTTTCTTAATATCTACGTGCTCAAGCTTTTCAGTCTACTGTAAGTCATCGCTACAAAACCAAGATTCTTTACCATAGTGAATACTGAAGTATTCATTAAGTACCTCTGCTCTTTCCTCCAGTTCCATACACAGTTTCCCACTGTCACACTTGATAGGTCCTATTCTTTCATGCCTTATCCACTTGCTCTTCACATACTTGTAAAATGCCTTGGGATTTCCAAAGACTTAACGGTTAGAACGGTAATTGGTTATTGTAAATTGCCCCATGATTGATGAGGCACCCATCAGTTAGGGTCGACCATGAATGTTGCGTTCTAGCTCTCTAGATATGTGAAACCCCCTATTATTGGGGGTCCCTGGAAATACGGCTCATTATCCCATAAACCCACCTTTCTCTGGCTTTGTATGTCTAGGATGTATCTTAACCAGTGCTTTACACTCTCCCCTCACCAAAAATAGTCATGTCAGGACTTCCAATCCGTTTGGTAGTGACATACCCCCGGTGTGTCTCAGGCCAGCCAATCAGCGGCGGGTGGGGGGGGGGGGGGTGGGGAGGAGGTTCCTGTCTCATTGAGACCTCCTTATATCATCTTCAGCTCCTCCAACTTCCTGTGACCCTTCCTGTCTACAAGAGGGTGCCTCTCCCTGTCTATCATCTGTCTCTTCCAGGAGCTCAGGCCCTCCTGCTCCAAAACCGAATTTAACTTTGGTCAGTTTAAGCTGATGCGGCCATACACCCTCACCCTCTGCTGGTGCTAACCGGTGAGGCCTCTCTCGAAGAGGGGTGCCCTTGGTCGCTCCAGTAATGTGGCAAGTACTCCTGGGGTCACCGACATCCGCCTCGTCAGTAGAAAACGCATCTTCAGTTCCCAGCATCTTCTCAGTTAATTTTCTTTCCCTTTTCACGGACATCCCCACAAATTCTGTCAGTCTAGCTGCTCCTCCAGGACGTACCATGACAGCTTTAGACTGGGCGCACCACACAGTTCCTCGCTTCTGCCCATCACCCCTCCTCAAAAGCAGCTGTGACCACAGGGTGAATGGGCAAGCTATTAAAAAGTTCTCTCCATTTCTCTCATTGCATGCTCCCAGGAGCCTTCTCTTAATGGCAGTATTTGGAAGCTCCACTCTTTTCAACTGGATTTGGGCAAACCAACATGGGTGTGTCAATAATCTCAGTTATTCCAACATCTGCTTCCGAAAACTCCAACTGCAAAGACAAGTAACCATCGTATGGTACTCACCGGTACTAAGCACCCGAATCTCAAGGGCACTGACTGATGTCAATGGTAAATTCATCAAATACCGGCTGTAAAATAATCTGTAAGGCAAAGCAATTTGAGAATCTGTGTCAAGTATGGGTCTAGCATAAACACCTTCAATCCGTATGGATTTGTCACAGATTGGTCCCACTAAAGCTTCAGGAATACTGTTTGATACTTTAGTAGTGCTCTTTACACACTGATAATAACGTATCCTCTCTGAAACGTCTGCCCGTTCCTTTACTGGGTCCTCCGTTGCTTTACCTCTTCTCTGTTTGATTAACTGCTGATTTATTTTTGGAAGATTTTCCTGTCCTTCACACTCCTGTACTGATGAGTACCCGTATGATGGTTATATTTAAGGCAAAGTTGGATAGATTTTTGCATAGTATGGGAATTAAGGTTATGGGGGAAAGGCAGGTAGGTGGAGATGAGTCCATGGTCAGATCAGCAGTGATCTTATTGAATGGCAGAGCAGGCTCGATGGGCCAGATGGCCGACTCCTGCTCCTATTTCTCATGTTCTTATGCCACCTCGTGTTAGTCATTTCAGCCCTGGGAAAGAAGCCTCCGGCTACCCACACGATCAATACGTCTGCTCTATCAGGTCACCTCTCATCCTCCATCACTCCAAGGAGAAAAAGCCAAGTTCACTCAACCTATTCTCATAAGTCAGGCTCTCCAATCCAGGCAACATCCTTGTAACACACACAATAATGCCGGAGGAACTCAGCAGGCCAGGCAGCATCTATGGAAAAGTGTGTAGTTGACGTTTTGGGCCGAAACCCTTTGGCAGGACATCCTCGATCATCTCCTTTGCACTCTTTCTATAGTATCCAAACCAGAACTGAACACAGTACTCCAAGGGGCATCTAACTAAGGGCTTATATAGCTTTAACATTACCTTAGGGCTCTTGAACTCAATCCCACGGTTGGTGAAGGCCGTCACACCATATGCCTAATTAACAACACTGTCGACCTGTGCAGCATCTTTGAGTGTCCCGCAGATTCAGACTCCAAGATCGTGCTGATCCTCCACGCTGCCAAGTGATTTACCATTAATATTATTTTCTGTCTTCTAATTTGACCTTCCAAAATGAACCACTTCACACTGATCTCGGTTGAACTCCATTTACCACTTCTCAGCCCAGTTCTACATCGTATCGATGTCCCACTGTAACCTCTGACAACCCTCCAGACTATCCACAACACTCCAACTTTTAGAAAAGAGGTAAGAAGGAATTCTTTTTAGCTGGAGAGTAGTAAATCTGTGGAATACTCTGCAACAGATTGCAGTGGAGGCCACGTCCCAGGGTAGATTTAAGGCGGAAGTTGATAGTTTCCTGATTGGTCAGGGCATCAAAGAATATGGCGGGAAGGCAGGTGTATGAAGTTAAGTGGGATCTGGGATTAGCCATGATAGAATGGCTAACTTCATGCTCGATGGGCTGAATGGCCTAGTTCTGCTCTTATGTCTTATGGTTTAAATGGAGAATTAAACAGGAATCTGAAAGAAAAGGAAAGTAAATACCACTGCGAAAAGGATGAGGAGGAAGTGAAGCAGTTTCCTGAAGCGGCATCGAAACTAATCTGATATGTGTGAATGAAGCGATGCGTGGAAACACAGAAACCATCACCTCCTACTGATTGAAGCTATTGAAATCTACATGGTGAAAGCAGATTTTGATCGCATGAACTTTTAGTTCTTTATTTGTCGTCCAACTCTTTGATTCTTTGAACCAAATTCCAGGATCAGGGCAAATCGTTAGAATTTCACACAGAAAGAAAGGAGTCAGCATTGAGGAACATTCGATAGGATTCAGTGAGATCCCCCCACCCCCCCCCATTCTTCTAAACTCCAGTAAGTACATGCCCAGAGCCACCAAGTATCCATTCATTCTTCTGAACCTCCTCTGGACCCTCTTCAATGCCAGCACAACTTTTCTGAGTTAGGGGCCTAAAACTGCCCACAACACTCCGTCCTGTTTGACCAATACCTCTCAAGCCTCAGTATCACATACTTGCTTTTGAATTCTAGTGCTCTTGAAACTGAATTGTTAACATTGCATTTGCTTTCCTTATCGCCAATCCAACCTGCACGTTAACTGCTAAGGAACCCTGCTCAAGGACTCCCAATCTCTTTGCACCTCTGAATTTTGAATTTTCTCCCCATTTTGAAAATAGTCCATGGCTTTATTTCTTCTGCCAAAGTGCATGACCACCCCCTCCGCTACTTCATATTCCATCTGCCACTTTGTTGCCCACTTCCACAGTCTTTCTAAGTGCTTCTGCAGCTACTCTACTTCCTCAACAGTACCTGCTCTGCCACCTGTCTTAGTATCATCTGCAAACTTGGCCACAAAGCAACCAATTCGTTCATCTATATTATTGACATATAACATGAAAAGAACCGGTCACAATACTGTGACACACCACTCGTCACTGGCAGCCAACTAGAGTATATTCCCATAACTTGTATTGTGCCAGTCAGCCGATCTTCTATCCATAATAGTATGTTTCCTGTAACGCTTATGGTGCTAAGCAGCATCATGTGCACCATCTTGTCAAAGGCCTTCTGAAAATCCAAATAAACAACCTCTAGTGACTTTCCTTTGTCTTCTCTGCCTATTATTGACGCAAAGAAATTTGACTGTGTTAAGAGCCTCATCGCTGAGTGGGAGTACGTAAAGACAGCTATCTTACTAATCACGTCAGCAATCAAGAGTTAAAAGGCAGAGCTTCGCAGCAGTTTCTCTGAATTATACAGCAACCAATTACCAAGTGGGATTCATTAGAATAAAAATAACACAGGAGCAAACGGAGCGGCCATTCGTTTGAGCGCGCCAATGTTTAGAATGGCTTTGGCTCATCAGGCCTCAGCAAGTCCACAGATTTGTGCCCAGTATGTGGCACACTTACACCTCCTGTGGACTTGTGTCCAGTATGTGGCACACTTACACCTCCTGTGGACTTGTGTCCAGTATGTGGCACACTTCCATCTCCTGTGGACTTGTGTCCAGTATGTGGCACACTTCCATCTCCTATGGACTTGTGTCCAGTATGTTGCACACTTCCATCTCCTGAGGACTTGTGTCCAGTATGTGGCACACTTCCATCTCCTGTGGACTTGTGTCCAGTATGTGGCACACTTCCATCTCCTGAGGACTTGTGTCCAGTATGTGGCACACTTACACCTCCTGTGGACTGGTGTCCAGTATGTGGCACACTTACACCTCCTGTGGACTTGTGTCCAGTATGTGCCACACTTCCATCTCCTGTGGACTTGTGTCCAGTATGTGGCACACTTACACCTCCTGTGGACTTGTGTCCAGTATGTGCCACACTTCCATCTCCTGTGTCCAGTATGTGGCACACTTCCATCTCCTGTGAACGTGTCTCCAGTATCTGGCACACTTCCATCTCCTGTGTCCAGTATGTGGCACACTTCCATCTCCTGTGAACGTGTCTCCAGTATGTGGCACACTTCCATCTCCTGTGAACGTGTCTCCAGTATCTGGCACACTTCCATCTCCAAAGGCTAGCTTGTGCGAGTAAAGTATTTGGTAGGTTTCTCTGCTTTTGTTATTGTTTGTCCATTCCTCGTCTGTTGGTGCTGAGAAGCGGAGTAAGAATGGCGCAGTGCGTGAGATGTTGGAATTCTGGGAGATCAGGTGTACCGAGCTGTAGTTCATTGACCTTTGGCTCCTCTGGAAGAATGAGGTGATAGGTGCTGACTACAATGAGACAGTCAGCCCTAGATTGCAGGAGATAGGTAACTGGGTGACTGTCAAGAGAAAGAAGGGTAATGCATAGTCAGTGCAGAGTACACACATGGGCCTCCAACTTCAGTGAGAAGTAAACCACTTCAGATAGTGTTGAGCCAGGCACTGAGTACGGTAAACACAGAAAGCACTGAGTACGGTGCCTTGGCTCAATAGAGCAGGGAGGTGAACGGAGATTCCATAGTCAGTGGAACAGAGGTGAGATTCTGTGGGCACAATAGAGACACCTGGATGGTATATTGAGTAACAGATGCCAGGGTCAGGATTATCTCGGATCGGGTTCATGACATTTCAAAGGAAAGGGTGAGCAGCCAGAGGTCCTGGTACATATTGGCACCAGTGATGTAAGTAGACAAGGTGAGGAGGTCCTGAAGAGAGATTTTAAGGAGCTAGTAGAAAGCCGAAAAACAGGAGCTCAGGAGTGGTGAATTTTGGGTTGCTGCCTGTGCCAGTGAGGGTCAGAATAGGATGCTTTGGCAGGTAAATGCGTGGCTGAAGAACTAGTACAGGGGGCAGGGGTTCAGATTTATGGATCAATGGGATCTCTTCTGGGGAACATAAGGGACGGGTTACACTTGAAGGCGAGGGGTCCAATATCCTTGCAGACAGGTTTGTTAGGGTTGTTCGGGAGGACTTAAACTAATTTGTCAAGGGAGTAAGAACCGAAGTGATAGTGCTGAGGCTGAAGTAGTTGGTTTAGAGACCGAGGCAGCGTGCAGTCAGATTGCCAGCAAGGAAAGGCTGAGGATAGGGTAAAATTGCAGAGAACAGGATGAGCTACAATGCAATAGGCGGACAAAGTTGAAAAGGGTGAAGGTGTTATATTTGAATGAATGCAGTATACGATATAAGGTGGATGAACTTGTAACACAATTACAGATTGGCATGTGTGATGTTCTGGAGATCACTGAATCATGGCTGAAAGAAGATAGTAGCTGGGAGCTTAATGTCCAAGGATATGCATTGCATCAAAAGGAGACACGGAAAGCAGAGATTTTACTTTGTTGGTTAAAAAAAAAATCTCATTAGAAAGAGGCAGCATAGGGTGGGAAGGTGTTGAATTATTGTGGACAGAGCAAAGGAACTGCAGGGGTAGAAGATCCTAATGGGAATTATATACAGACCCATAAACAGTAGTAAGGATGTGGTCTACAAATTACAATGGAGCGATAGAAAATGCATGCTAAATGGGCAATGTTACAATAGTCATGGAGGATTTCAGTATGCAGGTAGATTGTGAAAATCAGATTGGTGCTGGAACAAAAGAGAGGGAATTTCTAGAATGCATATGCGATTGCTTTTTAGAGTTGCTCGCAGTTCAGCCCAATTGGGGATCAGCTGTTCTCTACTGGCTGTTCTGCAATGAACCAGAATTGATTAGAGAGCCTAAGGTAAAATAACCCTCAGGGTGTGTGTAATCATAATATGACTGAATTCACCCTGAAATTTGAGAAGGAGAAGCTAAAGTCAGATGTATCAGTAAAGGTAATTACAGAAGCAAGAGAGAGGAGATGGTTAGAATTGGAAAAGAACACTGGCAGGGATGACGGCAAAGAAGCAATGGCTGGAATTTCTGGAAGCAACTCGTAAGGCAAGAGTATATAAATCCCAAAGAGCAAGCAGTATTCTAATGACAAGATGACATAAACATGGCTAAAAAGAGAAATCAAAGCCAACATAAAAGCCAAATCAAGGGCATATAATAGAGCAAAAATGAATGGGGCGTTATAGTTTTGGACAGCTTTTAAAAACCAACAGAAGGCAACGAAAAAGTCATTATGAAGGAAAAATGGAATACAAAAGTAAGCTAGCTAATAATATTAAAGAGGATACCTAACGTTTCTTCAGATACATAAAGTGTAAAAGAAAGGCTGGAGTGGATAGCAGAGCACTGGAAAACGATGCTGAGATGCAGTAATGTGGGATAAGGAAATGGGGGACAATCTGAAGTAGTATTTTGTACGGACTTTACTGTGGAATACATTTGCAGTATGGTTGAAGTTCCAGTGTCAAGGGTCAGTTGAATGTAAAGGAACCCTTAGGAAACAGTGATCATAACATGATTGAATTCATACTGCAATTTGAGAGGGAGAAGTATAAGTCACATGTACCAGTATCACAATGGAATAAAGGGAATTACAGAGGCATGAGAGTGAGGCTTGCCCGGGTGGATTGGAGGGGGTACTGGCAGGGATGACAGCAGAAAAGAGCTTCTGGGAATAATTCAAAAAGCGCAGGATAGATCTATCCTACAGAAGAAGTTTTCAAATGGCAGGGCTAGGCAACCATGGCTGACAAGGGAAGTTAAGGATTTCTTAAAGCCAAGCAAAGTGCACATAAGATAACAAAAGCTAGTGGGAAATTGAATGAATGTGGAGGTTTTAAAATCCAACAAAAGGCAACCAAAAAGCTATAAGAAGGGGAAAGATGAAATATGAGGGCAAACTAGTCAATAACATGAAGAATACTAAAATATTTTCAGTTCCATGAAGAATAAAAGGGAGGAGAGAGTTGATATTGGACCACTAGAAAATGGTCATGGTGTGGCAGTAAAAGGGGACAAAGAAATAGCAGGTGAACTTAATAAGTACTTTGCTTCAGTCTTTACTGTGGAAGACACTAACTGCATTCCAGAGGCATTACAAATTTGCTATTACAAAGGAAAAGGTGCTGGGCAAACTTAATGGTCTTAAGGTGGTTAGGTCACCTGGGCCAGATGGACTACATCCCAGAGTCCTGAAAGAGGCTGCTGACGAGATAACAGGTGCATTGTTCATGATCTTTCAATAATCACTTGATTCTGGCATTTGCAATGGAAAATCGCAAATGTCACGCCACTACTTAAGAAGGGAAGAAGACAAAAGGGAGGAAATTATTGGCCAGTTAGCCTAACCTCAGCAGTTGGGAAAGTGTTGTCCATTATTAAGGGCAAAGATTCAAGGTACCTGGAGACTAATGATAAAATAAGTCAAAGTCAGCATGGTTTCTGTCAAGGGAAATCTTGTCGTACAAATCTGTTGGAATTCTTCGAGCCAGTAACAAACAAATGAGAGGCAGTGGTGTCATTTCCTTAGATTTAAAGAAGGCATTTGATAAGGTGCATGACATGAGATCGCTTAACAAGATAAAATCCTATGGTGTTACAGGAAATATACTGGCATGGATAGAGGAACGGCTGACAGTCAGGAGGGAGCAGTGGGAATAAAAGGGGGGGGGATTTTCTGATTGGCTGACAGTGACTAGTGGTGTTCCTCAGGGGTTAGTATTGGGACCACTACCTTTCACATTGTTTGTCAATGAGTTAGATAGTGGAATTGATGTTGGTGGCAAATTTGCTGATGATATGAAAATAGGTGGAGGGGTAGGTAGTACTGAGGAAGCAATGTGATTGCAGCTGGACTTAGACAAATTGGAAGAATGGGCAAACAGTGCTAAATGGAATAGTGTTAGGCAATATATGATAATGCATTTTGGTAAAAGGAACAATACTGTTATCTAAATGGGGAGAAAGTTCTAACATCAGAGGTGCAAAAGGACTTAGGAGTCTTTGTGAAAGACTTCCAGAAGATTAATTTACATTTGGAGTCTATGGTAAAGAATTCAAATGCAGTGTTAGAACATAAGAATGTAAATAGGAGCAGGAGTAGACCATCTGGCCTGTCAAACCTGCCCCGCTATTCAATAAGATCATGGCAAATCTGGCCATGGACTCATCTCTACCTACCTGCCCTTTCCCCATAACTCTTGGCTGAGCCAACAACCTGTCCCTGAATGTGAACAAAACAAAAGACATGGTTGTTGACTTCAGGAGGGCACGGAGCAACCACTCCCCACTGAACATCGATGGCTCCTCAGTAGAGATCGTAAAGAGCACCAAATTTTTTGGTGTTCACCTGACGGAGAATCTCACCTGGTCCCTCAACACCAGCTCCATAGAAAAGAAAGCCCAGTAACGTCTCTACTTTTTGCGAAGGCTGAGGAAGGTCCATCTCCCACCCCCCCATCCTCATCACATTCTGCAGGGGTTGTATTGAGAGCATCCTGAGCAGCTGCATCACTGCCTGGTTCGGAAATTGCACCATCTCGGATCACAAGACCCTGCAGCGGATAGTGAGGTCAGCTGAGAAGATCATCGGGGTCTCTCTTCCCGCCATCACGGACATTTACACTACACGCTCCATCTGCAAAGGAAACATCATTATGAAGGACCCCATGCACCCCTCATACAATCTCTTCTCCCTCCTGCCGTCTGGGAAAAGGCACCGAAGCATTCGGGCTCTCACGATCAGACTATGTAACAGTTTCTTCCCCCAAGCTATCAGACTCCTCAATACACAGAGCCTGGACTGACACCTTGCCCTATTGTCCTGTTTATTATTTATTGTAATGCCTGCACTGTTTTTGTGCACTTTATGCAGTCCAGTGTAGGTCTGTAGTCTGGTGTAGCTTTCTCTGTGTTGTTTTTGTTTATTACTTAGTTTGGTCTAGTTTTTTGTACTGTGTCATGTAACACCATGGTCCTGAAAAACGTTGTCTCATTTTTATTATGCTCTGTACCAGCAGTTATGGTCGAAATGACAATAAAAGTTGACTTGACTTAACTTGACTTAATTCCCCTACTATGCATAAAACTATCTAACCCTGTCCTAAATATATTACTGAGGTAGCCTTCACTGCTTCATTGCGCAGAGAATGCCACAGATTCACTACTCTCTGGAAAAAACAGTCTTCCTCATCTCCGTCCTAAATCTATTCCCCCAAATCTTCAGGCTATGTTCCCTAGTTCTAGTCTCACCTACCAGTGGGAGCAATAATCCAGCCTCTATCTTATCTATCCCTTTCATAATTTTATGTTTCTATAAGTTTTCCTCTCATTCGTCTGAATTCCAGTGAATACAGTCCCAGGCGACTCTAAGTCTCCTCATAGTCCAACCCCCTCATCTCTGGAATCCACCTCCTCAGCACCATATCCAAAGCCTCAAGTAAAGGGAGCAGAACTGCACGCAGTACTCCAGGTGCAGACTCACCAGTACCTTGTGCAGTTAGTTGCAGCATAATTTCTCTGCTCTTAGATTCAATCCCTCTAGCAATGACGGCCAACATTTCATTTATCTTCTTGATAGCCTGCTGCACCTTCAAATCTGCCTTTTGTGATCCATGCACAAGCACCCCCAAGAGCCTTTGCACAGCAGCATGTTTCATTTTTTACTATTTAAATGATAATTGCTCTTTCATTTTTCCTTCCAACGTGGATGACCTCGCATTTACCAATATTATACTCCATCTGCCAGACACCTGCCCACTCACTTAACTTATCTACATCTCTCTGCAGACCTTCTGAATCTTCTGCACAATTTGCTTTTCCACTCAATTTAGTATCATCGGCAAACTTAGATACACTACACTCAGTCCCCTCTTCCAGATTGCCAATGTATATCGTGAACAGTTGCGAGCCCAAAGATCGACCCCTGCGGCACACCGCTCACCACTGATTTCCAACCAGAGTAATACCCATGTATCTAAACCCTCTGCTTTCTATTAGTTAACCAATCCTCTATCCATACTAATATATCACCCAACTCTATGCATCCTTATCTTATGAATAAGTCTTCTATGCCACACCTTATTGAACACTTTCTGGAAATCCAAGTAATAACATCTGTCTGTTCCACTCTATCCTCTGCACTCATTGTATCCTCAAAGAACTCCAGTAAGTTTGTTAAACAGGGCTGAATCCATGCTGCGTCTGCCTGATGGATCTATTTCTTTCCAGATGCTTTGCAGTTTTGGGCTCCTTATTTAAGAAAGGATGTACTGACATTGGAGAGGGTTCAGAGAAGACTCACTAGAATGATTCCGGGAATGAGAGGGTTAACATATGAGGAACGTTTGACCGCTCTTGGACTGTATTCTTTGGAGTTTAGAAGAATGAGGGGGGACCTCATAGAAACATTTCGAATGTTGAAAGGCATGGACAGAGTGGATGTGGCAAAGTTGTTTCCCATGGTGGGGGAGTCTAGTACGAGAGGACATGTCTGGAGGATTGAAGGGCACCCATTCGAAACAGAGATGTGAAAAGATTTTTTTAGCAAGAGGGTGGTGAATCTGTGGAACTTGTTGCCATGGGCGGCAGTGGAGGCCAAATCATTGGGTGTATTTAAGGCAGAGATTTATAGGTATCTGAGTGGTCAGGGCATCAAAGGTTATGGTGAGAAGGCGGGGGAGTGGGACTAATTGGGGGAATGGATCAGCTCATGATAAAATGGTGGAGCCGACTCGATGGGCTGAATGGCCGACTTCTGCTCCTTTGTCTTATGGTCTTATTGCCTGTGCCACTATACTGCTATTATTCGGTGACTTTTAGTTAACTCCCACTAGTGACTTTTTTCCCCTCTTTACTATTCCCAATCACTATCCAGATTGATTCAACATTCTGCTCCTTCGATCTTATATTGTCTCGCACTATTGCCCTGATCTCATCATTAATTAAGAGCACTACCCACATCCCTTACCTTCCTGCCTATCCTTCCATATTACCTGATAGCCTTGGACATTTAATTCCCAGTCATCTCCACCCTGCAACCATGGTTCTGTAGTGGCCATTAAATCATACCCCTTCATACTGATTTGTGCCACAGATACCCTGACCTTGTTTTGAATACAATGAACATTCAGATAAAGTGCCCTTACACTCATTGTGCTTTTAAAATCTTGTAATATTTTTTCTCTTTTGCATTTGATTTTCTTCACATCACTCTTTCTTTCACTTTATCTTTATCCACATTTTTCTCTTTTACTTTATCCATACTTCCCCAATCTGTTGAACCCTCCCCGCCCTTACTGCTTAGTTTAAAGCCCTATCCACAGCCCTAGTTATGCAATTCGCTAGGATCCAGGTCCCATTATGGTGCAGGTGGAGCCTGTCCCATTGGAACACCTCCCTCCTTCCCCAATACCTATGAATTCAAGCCCATTTCTCCCACATCAATCCTTGAGCCACACATTTATCTTTTTACTTGTCTTGACCCTAAGCAAATTTGCCCGTGGGTCAGGTAGTAATCCAGAGATTACCACTTTGTGGTTCTGCTTTTCAATTTAGCCACTAGCTGCTGAAATTCCCTCAGCAGAACCTCTGTCCTGGTTCTACCTATGTCATTGGTGACAGCATAGAGGGACAAATAGACAAGGAAGTCATGCGGAAAGCAGACAGTGTGGGCAAGGGAAAGATGGGCTTGGTGGTGGGATCCCTTGGATCTCTGGTTAGTCTTGGAGTAGGTTAAAAGGTGATACAATATATTGGGCCCAAGGGCCTCTGCTGTTCTATTTTCCTAACAACAGAAGAGACTAGAGCTGATTTGCAGGTCAGAAATGATCTGTGGTCTGAGAACAAGGTTAGCACTTCATGTCAATAACCCTTCATGGGCTCTGGGAGAGGTTGGAAATGAAACAAGATTTACGGTGCAGTAAAACGTGGGGAGTGACAGAGAGAGCTAATGAGAAGCTCTGCGATTTGCCGGAGACCGGAGTACTGTGTATGACTGACACAAGTGTTGGTGGTGCTGATTGGAAGGGGGAGGTAACGATGAGTTGTGGTGTGGGGGAGGTGTAGGAAGAAAGAGGAAGGGATGAAATCAGAAATGACCTTACAGACAACGCAAATAAAAAAATGAATGTTGAATTTACAGTTGGATCTGCAGCCTACGCAGGCGTAAGATGAAGTCCTGTCCACACTGGAAGTGGAAAAAATATTGAGGAGATCAAAATGTGGGGAAAATGCAGTGGAGTTTGAAAGAAACGTGGTGGACAAAGTTCATTCGTGAAATTACAGGAATCCGTAGTCCATAGTGACGACATTTCATTGGCATCGTGACAAAAGTTCAAAGTAAATTCTATTATCAAAGTACATGTATGTCACGTTACGAAACCCCGTACTTCATGTTCTTGCGGGCATTCAGAGTAAATAAAAAGAAACACAAGCGAAAGACAACACAAAACAAGACGGGAAAACATCGTGCAACAAACAACAAATTGTGCAATTACAAAATTTAATCAATCAAAATAATAACTGTGTATAAATAAGCAGTAAACAACGAGAACATGAGATGAACAGTCCTTGACAGTGTGTCCATGGTTTGTGGGAACTGTTCAGTGACGGGGTGAGGGAAGTTATCGCCTTCGGTTCAAGAGCCCGACGGTTCAGGGTCAGTAAGGTAGTGAAATGGACGGTAGAGATGGTGTAGACTTGAGTGAGAACAAGGTGGCTGCAAAGGGCTCCACAGCCATCTGTGGCAACGAACTTCACAGAATTCCCACCCTCTGGCTTAAGAAAATCTTCATTATTTCTGTTCTAAACGGGCATTCTGCCCACTCTCCATTATAGGAAGCATCCTTTCCCCGTCCTTTGTCTAGGCTTTTCGATAACGCCGAATACTTACAGCAAATTCATGTTATTAGAGGCTGCATTCGCGTAACAGGTTTTACAACAACCCCAAATGGATAACTACGGTACTGCTGGAGTTCAGTCTGCCTGATACTGAAGGGATTTTTGATCAGGGAGTGTCACAAATTAAGATGGCTTCGAAAGACCAAATTGAAAGTTTAACGGAGGACGTAATTTGTTCCATTTGCCTGGATTTCTTCAGCAATCCAGTAATATTGGAGTGCGGACACAACTTCTGTCGCTCCTGCATCACACTGTATTTGGAAGGCGCGGCGAAAGGCACTTGTCCGGACTGTAGAGCGAAGTTTGCGGACGCTAGTGCCAGGGTCAATTGGGCCTTAGGAAGTCTCTCCGAAAAAGCTCGAAAGCTAAATCTGAATCGGGAAGAGAAGGCAAGTAAACTTCACTGCGAGGAACATGAGGAAGAATTGAAGCTGTTTTGTGAAACTGACAACAAACCGATCTGTGTGATGTGCGTGGCCAAGCTGGAACACAGAGAGCACCGCCTCCTGTCGATTCAAGAAGCTGTTGAAATATGCAAGGTAAAAGAAAACACAGGCTGGTCACCTTGTTAATCGTTCTTTCGTTTTAACAGCCTAATTGCTTTATTAAATTATTCCCAAACAATCCTAGGATCAGATGAAATCTACATTAGAATCTCTAAAAAGAAGGAAATCAGCAATGGAGGAATTAGAGCAGCAACAGACGGAGAAGATTTTTGTCATTCAAGTGAGGTCTCAGGTTTTAATTTTATAATATTATATAACTGTGCCCCTTTCACGGTCGATAATATTATCTCTTAACTTTCATCTGACAGGAACAGTCACTCAGCCTTCAGTCCCAGATCACATCCCATTTTGCTGAACTGCACTGGGTTCTCACCGAGAAAGAGCAGCGTGCACTCCGAGATCTCAGGAAAGACGAGGCGAGGATTCTATATCAAATGGAGAAAAATCGTCGCCAGATTCAAGAGAAGTTAAACTCTATTCAGGTTGAACTCTCAAATCTGAGGGAACGGATAGATCAAGAAGATACTATGAAGTTGCTGAAGGTGAGAATTTGATTATTACTTTGAAATGAACGTCACTTTCCTCAACAATTCAGTGGAAAAAAGAAGTCGGAGCAACTCAGCGGATGAAGCAGCATGTCTCGGGAAAAACAGGTCGAGCCCGGTCAGCAGTTTTGCCGACTAGTTTGCTTTCAACATGCTGTGTATGGATCTAGCGTGAGGGGCCCGTGTCATAGATCAAAGAACGCCACAGAATAGAGTCAAGCCCTTAGCCCCATCTAGTCCAGGAGACCATAGGACATAGTAGAATTGGGCCTTCAGCCGATGGAGTTTCCTTCGCCATTCCATCAGGCTGATCCCGGATCCCATTCAAACCCATGCAACTGCCTTTTCCCCATATCCTTTGATGTCCTGACTAATCGGGACACTATCAACATCAGCTTTAAATATGACCAAGGACTTGGCCTCCACCGCAGTCTGTGCCAGAGCATTCCACAGATTCACCACTCTCAGCCTAACAAGATTCCTCCTCACCTCTGTTCTCAAAGGTCTCCCCTCAGTTTTGAGGCTGTGCCCTCTAGTTCTGGATACCCCTAGCATAGGAAACATCCTCCCCACATTCAGCTTATCTAGGCCCTTCAACATTCGGTAGGTTTCAAGGAGATTCCAGTGAGTCCAGGCTCAAAGCTGCCAAACGCTCCTCATATATTAACCCCTTCATCCGCGGAATCATCCTCGTGAACCTCCTCTGGACTCCGACCAATGACAACACATCCTTTCTGAGATATGGGGCCCAAAGCTGTTGCCAATACTCCAAGTGTGGCCTAACTAGTGTCTTATAAATGCTCAGCATTATTTATTTCTTTTACATCCTGTTCCTCTTGAAATAAATGCCAACATTATTTGCCGCCTTTACCACAGACTCAACCTGTAAATAAACTTTCTGGGAGTCTTGCACGAGGGCTCCTAAGTCCCTTTGCACATCAGAGGTTTGAATTTTCTCCAGATTTACATAATAATCTGTAATATTATTTCTTTTATCAAATACATCATCATACATTTCCCAACACTGTATTCCATCTGCCAGATTTTTTACCCATTCTTCCAATTTGTTTAAGTCCTGCTGCAATCATTTTATTTCTTCAGCATCAGTCTGTGCAGATCAGCTATTCTGCCTAGTCTCTTGGAACCAGATCTGAAACATAGCCCATCCTAACATGTACTAATCAAAATTCCTCTTAATTGTTGCAATAGATCACACATTCCCCCACCTCCGCTGGCAGCTCGGTAACATTGTCCGAGCGAAGAAGTTGCTCCTCAAGTTCCCGTTAAGTATTTCGCATTTCAGCCCATTTTGCCAGCTGGTCTAGATCACCCTGGATGGTTCATTGTCTCTCCTTGCTGTCCACTATGACCCCATTATCATTTGTCATCTGCAGATGTGCTGATTTAGTTTACCACATTATCATCATCCAGGTTATTATCACAGATGAGAATAACTATGGACCCATCACCGGTCCTCGAGTGGAGTGTCTGTGACTGTGAGCTCACGTTGATTTGCATTGTGTGACACAAATTATTTAAGATCTACTTCCGGTTCACATCAACCTTCGGTTTCCCTTTCGGTGCAATTTGTGCTATTTGCTTTTCAATTATGTTCTTCAGAGAATTAGGATCCATTCTACAACTCAGACCATCTGTCCTCTCTGCATAAGAGTCCTCTCTCTCGACTCACTGCACTGATTAGCAAAGTCATGAATTTCATCACCACCAAGAGAAAAGCTGCAGAAGCTGGAAATCCAAGCAATGCACACAAAGTGTTGGAGGAACTCAGCAGGCCAGGCAGCATCTATAGAAAGGAGTAAACAGTCGACATCTCGGGCCGAGACCCTTCAGCAGTTCTGCTGAGTTCCTCCGGCATTTTGTGTGTGTTTCATGATCCCTTCCGCGTTTATTCAGCTTAAATTTACCTTTATCTTCTCAGTTTTCTTCAGCTTCTGAGTTAGTGTTAGAGAGGAGATCACTAAACAAATTGTGGGTCCACGATGGACAATCTGGCACATCCTCTCCATGACCTACTGAATAAGCAGCGGAGCCCCCTTCAAACAGATTCATTCAGCTCCTTGATCGTTACAGAAAATCTTTCCTGCCAAAAGCAATTAGTGTATATAACGGTTCGTCTCTGTGCGACAAGGAGAACGAACATACATTATTATACAAGAGTCTCTGTTTTATTACTTTGTGCATCATTATTGCACAATAATAAAGTATTTATTATTCTTATTAGCCCGAGGGAGAAACATCCACTTTTCTTTCCTATTTCCATATGCATATCCTCTTTTTAAAGAGTTCTGTTTTTAGCAGTAGAGATATTTTCTCCAAAATCCACTTTACGAAATACATTCATAGCTTAGACCTCCTCCTCTGAACATCATTTTCATCGGATTCAAGCAGTGTCCACAGCTTGTTCAAACTTACTTGCAAGATAATTACACTCAGATATGGCAGAATTAGCATTAACATCCCTCGCACTACAAGTTCAAGTTAAACTGTCCTTCAATGAATCTGCATTTCTCTGAGCGCAGGTGCAAAACACAGTACCTACAGTCTCACATTACACACAGAACCATTATGCATCCATAAATTTGTCAGGATAAATGTTGTGGCCATTACCAAGACTTGGATGGTTCAGGGGCAGGAATGGTTACTTAGAGAGTCAGGCTATAGATGTTTCAGAAAGGACAGGGAGGGAGGCAAAAGAGGTTGGGGTGTGGCTCTGCTGAGCAGAGATAGTGCCATGGCTGCAAAAGGGGAAGTCATAGAGGGATTGTCTACGGAGTCTCTGTGGATGGAAGTTAGGAACAGGAAGGGATCAATAACTCTACTGGGTGTTTTTTCAGAGACCACCCAATAGTAACAGGGACATCGAGGAGCAGATAGGCAGACAGATTCTGGAAAGGTGTAATAATAACAGGTTGTCGTGGTGGGAGATTTTAGTTTCCCGAAAATTGTTTGGCATCTCCGTGGAGCAAGGGGTTGAGATGGGATGGAATTTGTTAGGTGTGTTCAGGAAGGTTTCCTGACACAATATGTAGATAAGCCTACAAGAGGAGAGATGTACTTGATCTGGTATTGGGAAATGAACCTGGTCAGGTTCAGGTCTCTCAGTAGGAGAACATTTCGGAGATAGTGATCACAATTCTATTTCCTTTACCATAGCATTGGAGAAGGATAGGAACAGATAAGTTATGGAAATGTTTAATTGGAGTAAGGGGAAATACGAAGCTACCAGGCAGGAACTTGGAAACATAAATTGGGAACAGATTTATGTTCCCAACAGTTCTCAAGGAAATGTACAGAGAAATGTGGCAAATATTCAGGGGATATTTACGTGGCGTTCTGCATAAGTACATTCCAATCAGACAGGGAAGGGATGGTAGGGTACAAAAGCTGTTGAAAATCTAGTCAAGTAGAAAAGAAAAGCTTACGAAAGGTTCAAAAAACAAGGTAATGATAGAGATCTAGAAGATTATAAGGGGAGCTTAAGAATGAAATTAGGAGAGCCAGAAGGGGCCATGAGAAGGCCTTGGCAGGCAGGATTAAGGAAAACCTCAAGGCATTCTACAAGTATGTAAAGAGCAAGAGGATAAGATGTGAGAAAATAGGACCAATCAAGTGCCACAGTGGAGAAGTGTGTATGGAACTAGAGGAGATTGCAGAGGTACTTCTATAGTTGTATCATGAGGAGCATTCTGACAGGCTGCATCACTGCCTGGTATAGAGGGGCTACTGCACAGGACCGAAAGAAGCTGCAGAAGGTTGTAAAACTTGTCAGCTCCACATTGGATACTAGCCTACAAAGTACCCAGCACATCATTAGGGAGCGATGTCTCAGAAAGACAGCGTCCATTATTATGCACCTCCAGCTCCCAGGCATGCCCTTTTCTCACTGTCACCATCAGATGTGAGGTACAGAAGCCTGAAGGCCCACACTCAGCGATTCAGGAACAACTTCTTCCCCTCTGCCATCCGATTCTGAAATGAACATTGACTCTTCGGACACTACCTCACTTTTTTTTAAAACAGAGTATTATTATTTTTGCATGTTTTTAAAGAATCTATTCAATATAGATAATATATTTACTTGTTTATTTATTATAATTATTTAATTTAATTTCTTCTTATTATTATTCTTTTTCCCTGATAGATTATGTGTTGCATTGAACTGCTGCTGCTAAGTTAACAAATTTCACGTCACATGCCGGTGATAATAAGCCTGATTCTGATTCTGACATTCTGTTTTAAAGTTACTAGCAGAAATCCATGACCAGTATGGCTTGAGGATTGATGGTACATGGGATGGTGCAGTGTTGCTCCGTTTTAGGGAATGCTCAGTTTGTGTTCAAGCGACAGTGAGGGTTAGGAACGACAGAGAAAGGTAACAAATTGGCTTACTCTCTGCTGTCAGGATCTGTATGGTCAATCAAGTTAAATTTGTGTTTTTCAATATTTCAGGAAGAATTTAATCGAAAAAGCAGGTGAGACATTATCCACTGAAATTCTCGACATCATTTAGAACATAGCTCAGAAAATGTTTAGTGTTGAATTTAATCTTTACTTCATGTTTATACTATGCAGGATTAGTGATGATGATTCTGCACTGTCAGTCGCAGACAGTGTCCTTGATGTCGGAAAATTTGACCATCCCTATTTGTTGAGCGAGGTGCTGCCAGAAACGTATGGCAGCGTAAAGCGAGGTGAAGCATAAACATCTTCCTTCTAGATGCTTTAGCGATATTTAATTCTTATTTGATGTAAAGGATGTAAGATAAGACCATAAGATATAGGAGCAGAAGTAGGTCATTCGGCCCATTGAGTCTGCTCCACCATTCAGTCATGGCTGATCCAATTCTTCCAGTTATTCCCACTCGCCTGCCTTCTCCCCATACCCTTTGATGCCCTGGTTAATCAAACACCTATCTATCTCTGTCTTAAATACACCCAACGACTTGGCCTCCACAGCCACTCGTGGCAACAAATTCCATAGATTTACCACCCTCTGACTAAAGTAACTTCTCCACATCTCTGTTCTAAATGGATGTCCTTCAATCCTGAAATTGTGCCTTCTTGACCTGGACTCTTGTACCATGAAATATAACTTTGCAATATCTAAACTGTTCAGACATTTTAATATTCGGAATGTTTCTATGAGATCCCCCCTCATTCTCCTGAACTCCAGGGAATACAGCCAAGAGCTGCCAGACATTCGTCATATGGTAACCCTTTCATTCCTAGAATCGTTGTTTTGAATCTTCTCTAAACCCTCTCCAATGTCAGTATATCCTTTCTAAAATAAGGAGCCCAAAACTGCACACAATACTCCAAGTGTGGTTTCATGAGTGCCTTATAGAGCCTCAACATCACATCCCTGCTCTTATATTCTATACCTCTAGAAATGAATGCTAACATTGCATTTGACTTCTTCACCACCGACTCAACCTGGAGGTTAACCTTTAGGGTATCCTGCACTCGGACTCCCAAGTCCCTTTGCATCTCTGCATTTTGAATTCTCTCCCCATCTAAATAATAATCTGCCCATTTATTGCTTCCACCAAAGTGCATGACCATACACTATGTTGTATTTCATTTGCCACTTCTTTGCCTGTTCCCCTAAACTATATAAGTCTCTCTGCAGGCTCTCTGCTTTCTCAACACTACCCGCTCCTCCACCTATCTTTGTATGATCGGCAAATTTAGCCACAAATCCATCAATACCATAGCCCAGATCATCGACATACATGTAGTTATATAGTACGTCTATATATTATATAATATAGTTAATAATGGATTGAGAGGGAAGTGTTCAGCTATGCACTGTGTACTAGTCTTTTGTACGTCACCTGCCAGATCGCTACACCTCATACATTGAGCTCCACCTGCCATTTCTCGACTCCCGTTTCCAACTGTTCTACACATTGTTTTTATTGTCACCCCCCCCCCCAGTATCCACAATCCTGTCGCATTCTTCTGTCGACTTCAAGCTTACAAATATCCCACATTTCTGTGCATATTCTATAAATATAATTTTTATTCTATTTAAAACACACACATATCTATATATTATATATAGATATACTATATAGTATTTAATATGTGGTATTTACATATACATATGTACAGCACATATACATATGATATTAAGATATGAACGACCCTGCATAGTGCATTGATGCCTCGGTTACGTCTCCTACGATGATAAATCTGTGGTAGATCCCTTCCCCTAAGAACTTCCTCTGGTTCCGGGGCCGCGCTGCCTTGCTGTCCTCTGGGTCACCGGTAAGTAACAAATTCTCTGCTTCTCTCCCCAGTCTCTGTCACCCTGGATGTCGAAACAGCCTCTCAGGAGCTTGAGGTGTCTGAGGATCGGAAGCGGGTCAGATTGTCCCAATACGAGCCGGTACCCAGATCGACCTGGAGTCTGTTCGGTTTTCTGAATGACTGGAAGAAGTTCACTGCTCAGCCTTGTGTGCTGGGATCGGAGGGATTCACATCGGGGAGACATTACTGGGAGGTGGAGGTGGCGAGCAGTCAGAGATGGGGGCTGGGTGTCGCCGCAGAGTCTGTGGAGAGGAAGAAAGAAATCAAACTGAAACCGAAGTTTGGCGTCTGGGCCATTAGGCGAAGTGCTGACAGGTTTTATGCACTCACCTCCCCTGTGTACCGTCTCCCTGCCGGTCTCATCCTCAGGAGGGTGGGAGTTTATCTCAGCTACGAGTCCGGGACAATTTCATTTTACAACGCGGAGACCAAGTCCCATCTCCACACCTTCACTGAGAATAAATTCACGGAGAAACTTTATCCTTTCTTTTGGACTCTGGATGAAAAGCACTGGCTGAGAATCTGCTGCCATTACAATTAGGATCGGGAAAACGGCGTGGTCCTGGGACTGGCGTGAGGAGCGCAGCTCATCGGCTGTGGGACGGAAACTGTGCTGATAACAGGCTCCATTTAATCCCCAAAGACTGTACTGTGAGTGTGAAAAAGATCCGAAGATGACTGGAAGAATTGGATCAGCCATGATTGAATGACTTAATTTATGCCGTAGCTCTGCTGATTTTAACGTGTTATCTGCATCCTTCGCACTTGGAAATAATCGCCATGTCCACGAATTCCGCAATAGCTGCGTGCAGAGAGTCCCGTGATCCCCGACTCATCTTCCTAATGTCTTCCGAGTCATTCGTTTAGTCAACGGGTGGCATGACGCAAAACGGAAAGAAAAAATGTCTTAAACCTTTCTTTGTTTCCACATCCATTGCTCGCACAAAATTGTTGACAGGGTTGTTAAGAAGGTGTAAGGTGTGTTGGTCTTCATTAATCGGGGATTGAGTTCAAAAGGGCGAGGGAATTTGCAAATCTATAACACACTGGTTATATCTCATCGGGAGTATTCTGTTCAGTTCCGGTTGCCTCATTCTAGGGAAGACACCGGAACTTTAGAAAGGGTGCAGTGGACATTTAACAGGATGCTGTCTGGGTTAGAGGACTTGCCTTCGGACGAGAGGGAGACCGAGCTGGGGCTTTGCTCCTTGAGGACGGGACCTGACTTGATAGAAGTGCAGGAAGTTAGAGTGAATAACCAGAGATTTCTTTCCCCAGAGCTAAAACGGATAATATGAGGGAGCATTATTATGAGGAAAGGATGGGAGGATGTCAGAGGTAAGTCGTTTTATTTAACACAGAGAGTGGTGGGGGCGGGAACACCCTGCCAAGGGTAGTTGTGAATGCAGATACATTAGGGGCATTTGAGAAGTTAGAAGCAGAACCGAGTTTAATATCAGTGGCATAAGTTGCGGTGTGTACTGTTTTGCGTGGCGGTATTGCATTGTGATATAACAAAAATAAAAATGTGATACAACAACACACAGAATATATAATTAAATCAGTAGTGCAAAAAGGAAGATAACATAAACAAAATAGTGAGGTTGTGATATGTAAGATGATATACAGATGGAGGGCTATGTGGGAGGGAAGGTTTGGTCAATCTTGGAGCAGGTTAAAAGGTTCCTACAGTATATTGGGCAGAATGGCCTGTTCTGCGTTGTGTTGATCTATGCTCCTAACAGCAGAAAGGACTAGAACTGATTTGCATGTCAGAAATGATCTATACACTGAGATCAAGGTCAGCATTTC
This sequence comes from Hemitrygon akajei, assembly GCF_048418815.1. NCBI lineage: Eukaryota > Metazoa > Chordata > Chondrichthyes > Myliobatiformes > Dasyatidae > Hemitrygon > Hemitrygon akajei. Next base: position 204,527,444 of record NC_133125.1, read on the forward strand.
ATGTCAATGACACTTCGTTGGCAGTGGGAAGAGTTGGCAATGAAGCAAGATTTACATTACAGAACAACGTGGGAGGGACAAAGAGAGCCAATGAGAAGATCCGTGATCTGGGGAGACCCGAGAATACGACCATCACCGGTCGTGCTGACTGGAAGAAGGAGAGAACAATGAGTGGGGGGGGGGGGGAAGTGTCAGAAATAGGAGGAAGGGGATGATATCAGAAATGATCAGGCAAACAACGCAGAGACAAAGAAAGTTGAATTCACCATTGCGACTGCAAACTGTACGAGCCTGAGATGAAGTTCTGGAAGTGGAAGAAATATTGTGGAGATAGAAATGCGGGGAAAATACAGTGGAGTTTGCGAGAAGCATGGTGGGGGAAGTTCATTTGTGAAATTACAGGAGTCCGGAGGTTTATAGTGATGACAGTTTACTGGCTAAAGTTCAAAGTAAATTTTATCATCAAAGTACATACGTCACCATATATAATCCTGAGATTCATTGTCTTGCGGGCATTCTCAGCAAATAAGAAGAAACACAATGGATCCAATGAAAGACCTCAATAAACAGGTCGGTCAAACAACTAATGTGCAAAACCCAGTAGAGAATATGCAAATAAAAACAAAACAACAAAATAATATTAAGTAACTAAGCTATACCTCTAGAGATCACCAGATAAAGAGACCCTGAAAGTGAGTCCATAGGTTCTGGGAACATTTCAGTGACGGGGTTGTTCAGGAGCCTGATGACTGAGGGTTAGTTAGATAGTGAAGGGGGACGGCAGAAATAGTGCATACGACAGTGAGAACATGTTGGAACTGGAGAAGAAAGGGCGAGGAAATATGCTACTCCTGTCAGAGGACAGCATCAGCACAGCTATTGATGTATCCAGAATATGATTTGAGACCTGGGACCATTCATCGCGAGCTTGATCCAATCTCTGGCCGTCCCGGTGGTGCATCTCTGTAGCCAGTTCCAGATGAAAATATACTTTGTTCAAAGGAACAGGCTTGTCACTGCAAATTGAGAATAATGCTAATCGCTTACATCATTCACAGTAGGAAGCAGGGGTACCGTACAAGGTCAAGAAGGCACAATTTCAGGATTGAAGGACATCCATTTAGAACAGAGATGTGGAGAAGTTACTTTAGTCAGAGGGTAGTAAATCTATGGAATTTGTTGCCTCGAGTGGCTGAGGAGGCCACATCGTTGGGTGTATTTAAGACAGAGATAGATAGGTGTTTGATTAGCCAGGGCATCAAAGGGTATGGGGAGAAGGAATGAGAGGGGATCTCATGGAAACATTCCGAATGTTAAAAGATCTGAACAGATTAGATATGGCAAAGTTATTTCCCATGGTAGGGGATTCTAGGACAAGAGGGCATGACTTCAGGATTGAAGAATGTCCTTTTAGAACTGAGATGTGGAGCAATTACTTTAATCAGAGGGTGGTAAGTCTGTGGAATTTGTTGGCAGGTGTGGCTGTGGAGGACAAGTCATTGTGTATATTTAAGGCAGACATAGATAGGTTATTGATTAGCCAGGGGTGAAAGCAGGAGAATGGGGATGACTGGAAGAATTGGATCGGCCCATGAGTGGTGGAAGGACACGACCTAGTCCTTAACACTTCTAAAACAAAAGAGATGATCATTGACTTCAGGAGATCAAAGGACTGAGTACACCCCCCCCCCCCCATATACATGGAGAGGTAGTGGAAAGTGTGGAACACCTAAAGTTCTTTGGAGTTATGTTGTCAAAGCAGCTGACATGGACCACCAACACCTCCCTGCTTGTAAAACAGGCACAACAAAGACTCTTCTTCCTCAGAAAGCTGAAACAGGCCAAAGTCCCACAAAAGCTGTTGCTTAACTTTTACAGAAGCACAATTGAAGCCATCCTGACCAACAGTGCCACAGTGTGGTATGCCAGCTGCACAGCCGCTGAGCAACAAGACCTGCATCGCGTGGTGAAGGCGGCCCAGCGAATTGTCAGGATGGAGCTCCCAGGACTGGACACCATCTATTCCAGCAGACTCAGGAGGAAAGCAATCAGCATAACCAGAGACACCACACACCGCGGCCACTCCCTGTTTGACCCGCTGCCATCCAGCAAAAGGTTCAGAACACTAAAAGCCAGAACAAATAGACTGAGGAACAGCTTCTACCCCAGAGCTGTGGCCTCCATCACACCACTCCCACAGAACAATGACTGAAACTGTGAGCACACACAAGGACTCAAATATCTGCACTAATGGCACTTTGTGCATTACTGTGACATTCTGGTGCTGCTGCAACTTATTTTCTGCTACTTGTCATTTAATACTGTTTTTCTATTACTGTCTTGTTTTTATCTACCACTTTATTTAATTGCCTGAGAGGATGCCAAACAGAGTTTCATTGTATCTATGTATAATGACAATAAAGATCATTCATTCATTTGATTGAATGGCAGAGCAGACTCAATGGGCTGAATGGCCTACTTCTGCCTCTATATCTTATGCTCTTATTGTGCATACATTTGTCTAAATGTCCTTTAAATGGTGTAGTTACCTGCCGCAGTCACCTCCTGAGGCAGCTCGTTCGAGACACCCACACCTTCTCTGTGTAAACATTACTCTCAGGGCCCCTTTAACTTTTTTCCCTCTTGCCTCACTTCCACAAACTTACTAACCACGCTCCTACACTCTCATCAAATTCATTAACATGAATAACAAACAGAATGGAGGCAGCAACGATGCCCGTGGTTCAGCACTGGTCACGGACATCCAGTGTGAAAAACAACCCTCCACTACCACCCTCTGCCTCCAACCACAAACCAGTTTGTATCAGCTCACCCAGGACCTCATGCCACAGGGGCTGTTGGTGTGGGGCAAAGTTCAGTATTTGATGTTCAAATTATCTCAGCAAAGCCCCAGCAACTTCTTCCTAGGCTTCCCCACAACGTCTGAGGACGGACTTGATCAGCCCCCGGAGTTCATCCAGCTTTACGTGTTTAAGGCTTCCAGCATCACCTCTTGTTTGTCGTGTTTCAGGACAATACTATTTATTCTCTTCCCAAAATTCACCAGCTTCCATTCCAGTAAACACAGATGAGGGGAACCAGACCTCACTCATCCCTCTTTGCTCCACACAAAGACACTGAAGGGGAACTTTTCTCTCCCTATTTCTCTTCAGATCAATGGACAGACTGAACTGAGGGAGGATAGAAAGGGCCGGGGGTAAGAGGTGTGGAACAGGAGGGTGTTTCTAAGTAAACAGACATCTTGTGAGTGAGGATCCTGAACAGAGTTTGGAGGGGTTCGGGATCAGCATGTTCCTGTTGGAGTGAAGGTCAGCACTGATGGGATGAGGGAACCCTGGCTGACGAGGGTCATTCAGACTCTGATCAGGAACATAATGGAGTTGTTTGTCAGTTGAAAGCAACTGGGATGGAGCAATTCTTTTGCAAAATAGAAGGAATGTAGGAGTACACTGAAGAGGGGAATCGGGAGGGCAAAAAGAAGACACAAGATTATTTAGCAGATTCTGTGAATCTGTTGGAAGAAAAAGAGTAATTAGTGATGTGTCCCTTGAAGGATCAGTTTGAAGCTGGGGATTTCAGTGAGGAGAATAGTAATGTCCTGAAACTGTGGTAAACTATGTATACCTGTATACCTGTCTGGACACGCCCCTCTGCTGACTGCTCCTGTGGCTCCTCCCACAGACCCCTGTATAAAGGCGATTGGAGGCACTGCTCCTCCTTCAGTCTCCAGAATGTCGTGGGCTCGTCTGTTGCTAATAAAAGCCTATTGTTCGCCTCCCGTCTCTGAGAGTTATTCATGGTGCATCAGAAACATAACAGCCTGTTTCAGCTTTGACCCTCTCACTTTAAAGCTTCATCCTCTACTAGTGTCCTCAGAGAGATTACACTGCTGGGCCTGTCCCAAAGTTAGAAGAATAAGAGGTGGTGTGACCGAGACAGACACAGTCTCTCAGGGTATTGACAGAACAGAGGCAGGAATGATGTTTCATCTGGCTCACCTAGAACGCAGTGAAACTTTGTAATTCTCTCTACAAGGTTTCTCGAATTCTGGGGCTCCATGATGATGGGGATGGCACAGGAAAGTGGATCTGAGGTCAAAGGTCAGATGTTCTGAGTGAAGGACAGGACAGCCAAAGGGCCAAATAGCCACATCTGCTGCTATTTCTTACATTTTTCAATCTTTCTATTGATTTTCAAATAAAGAATATACAAATCAGAGAAGGAGTTTAGCAAACAGATAATATAAAAGGCATATAAACAGGAAAAAAACCCAGAAAGTATATAATGTCAAAATCAGATAGATAAAAAAAAAACTACAACTCCTCGTAGCAATCAAAAACAGATTGGAAATTTTATTTGATAAAGGAAAAAAAACCCACTAACTAAACTGAAACAAAAAAACGAGAAAGAAAAAGAAAGATTGGGCAGTCCAATTGAGGATAACATTTAAAAAGAGAAAGAAAAAAACATCCTTCCAGTCATTTCTGAACCTTCACGGATAAGGATTTTCCCCAAAGAGAATAAAGAAAAATAAATAAATAAAAAATAAATTAAATCATGTGAAAATATTGAATCGCCAGACTTGTTCAAAAAAATATTGGTCGCCAGACTTGTTCAAAATTAAAGGATGTATCAAATGTCCGGCTTCTAATTTTCTCCAAGCTTAGACATGACATAATGGAGGAGAGCCAATAAAAAAACAGTAGGTGGATTAGATTCTTTCCAGTGTAGCAAAATAGCTCTCCTGGCCAGTAATGTTGAAAACGCTATCGCATGTTGAGCGGAAGCAGACACTTTGCTTGCTTCCTCTGGAATAATCCCAAAAATTGCTGTAAGTGAATTGGGTTGAACATCCACATCTATAACTTTAGATAATATTCCGAACACATCCCTCCAAAAATTGTTTAAACTTACACGTGACCAAAACATATGGGTTAGAGTAGCCATTTCTGCGTTACATCTTTCACAAATAGGGATAATATTAGGAAAAATATGCGCCAATTTATCTTTGGACATATAGGCCCTGTGCACTATCTTAAACTGAATTAAGGTATGGTGTACGCAGATAGATGAATTATTGACTAGATAATAAATTTTACTCCATTGATTGTCTGAAAGAGAATGTTGAAGTTCTACTTCCCAGATGCGTTGAACCCTATCATTAGGCGACATGCAAGCATTCATTAACTGTTTATAAATGATAGCTATTAATCGTTTTTGAAAAGGTTTAAGCTGAAAAATAGCATAAGCCAAATTTAAAGAGCAGGCCAAGGGATAACTCGGTAAAAAATCACGTAAAAATTCCCAACCTGTAAATATCTGAAAAAATGTGTATTAGAGACGTCATATTTATCCATTAACTGTGAAAAAGACATTAAACAGTCTTGTAAAAACAAATCTAAAAAAGTCTTTATTCCCATGCTAAAAAAGCCTTATCCAAAGTTGATGGTTTAAAAAGAAATTAGAACAAACTATTACTAGAAAGTAGAAAATCAATTAATTCAAAAAATCTACGAAACTGAAACCAGATTTTTAAAGTATGCTTAACAATAGGGTTGAGAGCTTGTCTACCTATTCTGGAGAGCGAAAACGGAAGGGGAGCTCCTAATAAAGAAGCTAACGAAAACCCCACTACTGAATTTTCCTCCAACTGTAACCATGAAGGGCGATCTTGGTCGTCTATATCATAAATCCAAAAAGTAATATAACGAATATTGATTGCCCAATAATAAAATCTAAAGTTTAGTAAGGCCCTTCCTCCATCTTTTTTTGGTTTTTGCGATAAAAGTTTATTCACTCTAGAGCTTTTATTATTCCAAACATAAGACAAAATCAGAGAATCAATTTTATCAAAAAATGTTTTTGGAACAAAAGAGGGAACTGCTTGAACTATATATAAAAATTTCGGTGGAATAACCATTTTTATAGCATTTATTCAAACTATCAATGACATTGACATAGGTGACCATTTAGAAAGCGCCTTTTGAGTATATTCAACTAAAGGGGAGAAATTATACCTATATAGGTCTTTAAATTTTTTTGTAATTTTGATACCAAGGTAAGTAAAATGGTTTTGGCAATATTAAAAGGTATTTGATCATAATAATCAGAATAATTATTAATAGGAAATAATTCACTTTTATGTAAATTAAGTTTATATCCAGAAAAAATACTAAATTCCGTAAATATAGATAGCATAAAAGGAATAGATTTCCTAGGATTTGAAATGTAAACTAATAAGTCATCCGCGTATAACGAAACCTTATGCAATTTATCCCCTCTCTTAATACCCTGCACAGAATTAGAATCCCTGAGAGCGATAGCAAGTGGTTCTAAAGCCAAATTAAATAATAAAGGACTAAGAGGACAACCCTGACAGGTACCTCTATATAATCTAAAATAAGGAGACTTTTGATTATTACTTAGAACCGGGGCATGATGATGTGGTGACCCACTTCCCAGCGCACTCGAACCGGCTCACAAAGTGGCGCGCGCCGGCAGAGAGGCCGGCCCCAAAAAGGGTACCAGGCCTGCTTCAGCAGCAAGGGGAAAAGCCCACGCTCGGGACGGGACTGTGAATATTCCCACCCGGGGAGGGCGGAAACGGGAAGGCTTAAAAGCGAGGCCGCGAAGTTTGAATAAATCTTTTATGCAATTGAAACTCACCGTCTGCGTGTCGTTATTCCAGCGCTGTGTGTAGCACTCCGCTACAATAAATCAATTTAATCCAGGAAATAAATCCTGGACCAAAATTAAACCTCTTCAAAACCTGAAATAGATAAGGCCACTCCACCCTATCAAAGGCTTTCTCTGCATCCAGAGATACAATACATTCGGATTCTTTGGCTGAGGGGGAATAAATGATATTTAACAATCTTCGATTATTAAAATATGAGTACCTATTTTTTATAAATCCTGTTTGATCGTTTGAGATAACATTAGACAAGATATTCTCATGCCTATTTGCTAGCATCTTAGGGAGGATTTTAAAATCTACATTCAATAAAGAAATAGGTCTATAGGATACTCATTCCAGTGGGTCTTTTCCTTTTTTTAGGAATCAATGAAATTAATGCTTCATAAAAAGTTTTAGGAAGGTTCTCAGAGGATGTAGAATTAGTAAACGTTTGATGAAGATATGGTATAAGCATTTCATGAAAAGTCTTGTAAAATTCTACCGTATAACCATCAGGTCCCGGATTTACGTAATTGCATAGAGGATACTGTGATTGAAGTTCGACCCTTTCTTTATATAGGTCCTCAGTAGGTTTAACTGAATACGTTTTATATATCTGTTTAATTTTATTAACAAGCATTGACAATTCCGCTTTAGTTTTCTTCCTCAAGGCTGCTGAATATGAGACTATCTGTTCCCTAAGAAAAGATTTCAACGTGTCCCATATAACCAGATTTGACATTCCTTCATTTGTGTTAAATTTAAAAAATATATAGAAATTTTCTCCTTAATAAAATTAACAAAAGCTGGATCATGTAACAATACGGGATTCAATCTCCTCTGTGAGATTTTCAAAAATCTATTCGAAAGCTTAAGGGTTAACTTTAAAGGCGCGTGATCTTAGAGCGCAATGATGTCATACGCACATTCAACAACGGAGTTTAACAGACGTGTATCTAAAAAAAAGTAATCAATTCGAGAATACTTGTGATGGACGTGTGAGAAATAAAGTGAAACTGTATCATTGGGGTGTTTATATCTCCAAATATCGACAAGGCCATATTCTAATAAAAAAGAGTTAATACAAGCTGCCGCTTTATTAGGAAGCTACCAGAGCTACCTTTTGCTCGCATAATAAACCAGTAACAATTAAATACCTTCCAATCGAATCAGTATTAGTATTAAAGTGTACAAAAGGGATTTGGGGGCTAAGAAATATAGAAACGCCTCTTATCTTACTATCCGACAGCGAATGGTCCAAAGGTTCTGCCCAGAAACGGAAAAACCTGTCCTCATCCTGTTTTCGTATATGATTTTCTTGCGCAAAAATAATATCTGCATTAAGTGTTTTTAATTTCTTAAAAATCTTTTTACGCTTAATGGGGTGATTGACACCGTTCCAATTCCAAGATATTATATTGATTTTATTAACATCCATGTTTAAAATTGAATTTAATATTATTTTAAAGAAATGTTACGCAAGTACAGATTAAACCAAAAGGCGCGGGTACAACCAGAAGGAGTGACGCATTTACGAAAGAGATATCCATCAAAAGAACTGCCCAATCAAGAAAAAAACCCTATTCTAATAGACCCCTCCCGCCTCCCAAAAGATAAGAATTAAGCGAACCGATAGGCTAGTCCCATGCTAACTAATAACCCTTAACCCTGTTCTCCATCTCGCAGCTCCGTATATTAAAATAAAGCAAAGATCCCACGGAAAATAACCATAATAAAAGACACAAGCAGAATTCAACTACTATAATGTTACCTCTAACAGTAATAAAAACATAATCAACAACGACCATCTTAGAATCAGCTAAAGTAGCTTAAACACATATTCAAAAGAAGGAGTAAATCCGAGCGAATAATATTACAAACAATATTCTTTCTCTCGAAAAAGAAAAGTAAATGAGTATATATATAACAGACCTAAAACTATAAGCATTGAAACAAATAAAAGAAATAAAAAGATTAATACTCAACAGGTCCTACACGGACCATTAAAGTACAATAAAGGTTCCCTACAAAACAGTTATATATGTACTAATTATTAATAAGGTAAAAAAAATTAAATCAGCCACGTCCCATACCGAGGAATGAAAAGGTATAGAACGTACCGAACTCAGAAGCTCCATAAACAACTCATACAGCAAATACTTCAAAATTCCCTATTGAGTAATTGGAATAACTTTAATATTTTATTCAGTAGGCTTAACTTTAAGATTTTTAATATACTCCCATCCCTCCTGAGGAGAGTAGATTCTCAGTGACTGAGATTTTTTCAGGAAAAATTATCAGCTTTGCTGGAAAGCAAAGGGGGGTGTATTTAAATCTAATTTATACATTTCACTCATAACTTCACGATATTTCTTTCTTTCGGCAAAGACTTCGGGAGGATAGTCTTCGACTGTACGAACCTGTGTTGAATTAGAGATTAATTTCCGCTTCTTTCTGGCTTCTCAAAGAATAGCTTCTTCAGTCGTATAATAATACAAAGAAAGTACAACTGGTGGAGGACGTAAATCGGCAGAACGCCGAGAGAGTGGAATTCTGTGAGCTCTGCCGATTAAGGGGCTAGCTTCCCGGGTCTCATTGAAAAGTGAGTACCGCATATCTGAAAAGAATTTTAACAAATCGCCAGCTTCAGTATTTTCAGGCAGTCCCAGAATACGCAGATTCCTCCGACGCCCTCGACTATCTAAATCAACCATTCTTTTCTTCGTTTTAGATAGTTCCGAGGTAATTTCATTGATTTTCTTTAGCCAAATAGCCACATCTGCTGCTATTTCTTAATACACATATCTATATTTGTGCCATTTAATATTTTGGCCTTCAGGCTGTTGGATTACACAGGGGTAACCAATGCACTCTGTGTAGAGCATCCTCTGTACCCCGTGTTCACTGTATTCAGTTCAAAGTTCAAAGTAAATTTATTATCAAATTACATATGTCACCATATACAAACCCGAGATTCATTTTCTTGTGAGCATAATCAATAAATCCAACAATCACAATAGAATCAATGAAAGATTGCACAAACAGGGCAGACAACCAGAGTGCTAAAGACAACAAACTGCCAATACAAGGAGAAAGAAAAACAAGAAATAGTAATAAATAAAAAAACAAATAAATAAAATAGATGGATAGATAGATAAATAAATGAATAAGCAATAAATATCAAGAGCATGAGATGAGGTGTACTTGAAAGTGAGTCCATAGGTTGTGGGAACAGTTCAGTGATGGGGCGAGTGAATTTGAAGTTATCTGAACTGGATCATGTGGGTCCTGATGGCAGCAGTGGGAAGAGAGCATGGGCCGGGTGGTGGGGGTTAGGGTGAATCTGAACTGGATCATGTGGGTCCTGATGGCAGCAGTGGGAAGAGAGCATGGGCAGGGTGGTGGGGGTTAGGGTGAATCTGAACTGGATCATGTGGGTCCTGATGGCAGCAGTGGGAAGAGAGCATGGGCCGGGTGGTGGCGGTTAGGGTGAATCTGAACTGGATCATGTGGGTCCTGATGGCAGCAGTGGGAAGAGAGCATGGGCCGGGTGGTGGGGGTTAGGGTGAATCTGAACTGGATCATTTGGGTCCTGATGGCAGCAGTGGGAAGAGAGCATGGGCCGGGTGGTGGGGGTTAGGGTTAGGGTGAATCTGAACTGGATCATGTGGGTCCTGATGGCAGCAGTGGGAAGAGAGCATGGGCCGGGTGGTGGGGGTTAGGGTGAATCTGAACTGGATCATGTGGGTCCTGATGGCAGCAGTGGGAAGAGAGCATGGGCCGGGTGGTGGGGGTTAGGGTTAGGGTGAATCTGAACTGGATCATGTGGGTCCTAATGGCAGCAGTGGGAAGAGAGCATGGGCCGGGTGGTGGGGGTTAGGGTAAATCTGAACTGGATCATGTGGGTCCTGATGACAGCAGTGGGAAGAGAGCATGGGCCGGGTGGTGGGGGTTAGGGTTAGGGTGAATCTGAACTGGATCATGTGGGTCCTGATGGCAGCAGTGGGAAGAGAGCATGGGCCGGGTGGTGGGGGTTAGGGTGAATCTGAACTGGATCATGTGGGTCCTGATGGCAGCAGTGGGAAGAGAGCATGGGCCGGGTGGTGGGGGTTAGGGTTAGGGTGAATCTGAACTGGATCATGTGGGTCCTAATGGCAGCAGTGGGAAGAGAGCATGGGCCGGGTGGTGGGGGTTAGGGTGAATCTGAACTGGATCATGTGGGTCCTGATGGCAGCAGTGGGAAGAGAGCATGGGCAGGGTGGTGGGGGTTAGGGTGAATCTGAACTGGATCATGTGGGTCCTGATGGCAGCAGTGGGAAGAGAGCATGGGCCGGGTGGTGAGGGTTAGGGTGAATCTGAACTGGATCATGTGGGTCCTGATGGCAGCAGTGGGAAGAGAGCATGGGCCGGGTGGTGGGGGTTAGGGTGAATCTGAACTGGATCATTTGGGTCCTGATGGCAGCAGTGGGAAGAGAGCATGGGCCGGGTGGTGGGGGTTAGGGTTAGGGTGAATCTGAACTGGATCATGTGGGTCCTGATGGCAGCAGTGGGAAGAGAGCATGGGCCGGGTGGTGGGGGTTAGGGTGAATCTGAACTGGATCATGTGGGTCCTGATGGCAGCAGTGGGAAGAGAGCATGGGCCGGGTGGTGGGGGTTAGGGTTAGGGTGAATCTGAACTGGATCATGTGGGTCCTAATGGCAGCAGTGGGAAGAGAGCATGGGCCGGGTGGTGGGGGTTAGGGTAAATCTGAACTGGATCATGTGGGTCCTGATGACAGCAGTGGGAAGAGAGCATGGGCCGGGTGGTGGGGGTTAGGGTTAGGGTGAATCTGAACTGGATCATGTGGGTCCTGATGGCAGCAGTGGGAAGAGAGCATGGGCTGGGTGGTGGGGGTTAGGGTGAATCTGAACTGGATCATGTGGGTCCTGATGGCAGCAGTGGGAGGAGAGCATGGGCCGGGTGGTGGGGGTTAGGGTGAATCTGAACTGGATCATGTGGGTCCTGATGGCAGCAGTGGGAAGAGAGCATGGGCCGGGTGGTGGGGGTTAGGGTGAATCTGAACTGGATCATGTGGGTCCTGATGGCAGCAGTGGGAAGAGAGCATGGGCCGGGTGGTGGGGGTTAGGGTTAGGGTGAATCTGAACTGGATCATGTGGGTCCTAATGGCAGCAGTGGGAAGAGAGCATGGGCCGGGTGGTGGGGGTTAGGGTGAATCTGAACTGGATCATGTGGGTCCTGATGGCAGCAGTGGGAAGAGAGCATGGGCAGGGTGGTGGGGGTTAGGGTGAATCTGAACTGGATCATGTGGGTCCTGATGGCAGCAGTGGGAAGAGAGCATGGGCCGGGTGGTGAGGGTTAGGGTGAATCTGAACTGGATCATGTGGGTCCTGATGGCAGCAGTGGGAAGAGAGCATGGGCCGGGTGGTGGGGGTTAGGGTGAATCTGAACTGGATCATTTGGGTCCTGATGGCAGCAGTGGGAAGAGAGCATGGGCCGGGTGGTGGGGGTTAGGGTTAGGGTGAATCTGAACTGGATCATGTGGGTCCTGATGGCAGCAGTGGGAAGAGAGCATGGGCCGGGTGGTGGGGGTTAGGGTGAATCTGAACTGGATCATGTGGGTCCTGATGGCAGCAGTGGGAAGAGAGCATGGGCCGGGTGGTGGGGGTTAGGGTTAGGGTGAATCTGAACTGGATCATGTGGGTCCTAATGGCAGCAGTGGGAAGAGAGCATGGGCCGGGTGGTGGGGGTTAGGGTAAATCTGAACTGGATCATGTGGGTCCTGATGACAGCAGTGGGAAGAGAGCATGGGCCGGGTGGTGGGGGTTAGGGTTAGGGTGAATCTGAACTGGATCATGTGGGTCCTGATGGCAGCAGTGGGAAGAGAGCATGGGCTGGGTGGTGGGGGTTAGGGTGAATCTGAACTGGATCATGTGGGTCCTGATGGCAGCAGTGGGAGGAGAGCATGGGCCGGGTGGTGGGGGTTAGGGTGAATCTGAACTGGATCATGTGGGTCCTGATGGCAGCAGTGGGAAGAGAGCATGGGCCGGGTGGTGGGGGTTAGGGTTAGGGTGAATCTGAACTGGATCATGTGGGTCCTGATGGCAGCAGTGGGAAGAGAGCATGGGCCGGGTGGTGGGGGTGTGCAGCTTTCCTGCAACAATGGTCTGTGTAGATGTGCTCAGTGCTGGGGTATTGGTGATTCCAGACCAGACTGTGATGCAGCCAGTCAATATGCTCTCCATCACTCACCTATATAAGTTTGTCAAGGTTTTAGATGTTGTGCTAAATCTTGGCAAACCCCGGAGGAAACAGAAACGCTGTCTGCTTTCTTCGTAGTTGTGCTGGGCCCCGGTCAGTTCCTCCGAAATGACAACACCGAGGAATTTAAACTGGCCGACCCTCTCCACCTCCGATCCTCCAGTGTGGACTGGTTCATGGAGCTCTAGTTTCCTCTTCCCGAAGTCAATAATCAGCTCCTCAGTCTTGCTGACATTCAGAGGTTGTTGTTCTGGTGCCTCTCAGCCAGATTTTCAATCTCCTCCGATATGCTGATTCATCACCACCTTTGACTGGCCTGAGATAGTGGTGTCACCAGCAAACTTAACCCTGGCATTGGAGCTGTGCTCAGCCACACGGTCAGGAGTGTAAATCGAGTTGAGCAGGGTCCAAGAACACAGCCTTGTGGTGCATCTGTGCTGATGGAGATTGTGGAGGAGATGTTGCCAATCTGACCAGACAAGGGTGGGCAAGTGCGGAAATTGAGGATCCATTTGCACAAGAAGTTATTGAGGCCAAGATCTTGAAGTTTAGTGATTAGTTTTGAGAGGATGACAGTATTGAATGCTGAGCTGGCTTCGATAAAGAGCATCCTGATGTGTCCAGGTGTGGCCTGTATCTGGCCACAACCTGCCATTCCCTGTCTGTTCATGTGTCTGTCTGAATGCCACTGAAATGTTGTTGTTGTATCTGCTTCTACCCCCTCCCGACAACATAGGCACCTACACCGACCATTCTCTGTGTTAAACAAACTTGCCTCATCAATCTGCTTTAAACCTTCTCCTCTCACCTTATATTCACTCCCTGTAGTATCTGACTTTCCCACGCTGAGGATAAAGAGACTCTGACTGTCTATAATGCCTGTGTCAGCTCTTGCTGACTTTTCCCTCGACAGCTGCTGAGTCACTGTGTTCCCAGACTTCTGTACCTTGTGTAACGCCCTGGGTCACGTTTTTCCTGTTCTGCGGTAGGTATTTCATTCAGCAGCTCTGTGAGATCAGTCTGTTCTGCTCTCAGCCTGTTCGGCTCATTGTTCAAGATAAGGGATGATGAGGAATGTGTGTCATCCAGTCAGGATGGTGGAACTAGGGGAGGTTTTTCTGGTGAGGGACACTGAAGGTGGGCTTGGGGCTTTTGTTCGGTGGTAGATGAAGAGAGAAGATGCTGGAGAGAACAGGTCGTGAGATTCGATCCGGTGCGGGACCGGATATCTAACTAATATCTAACAGGGCAGCAAATTACACAGCATCCACACAAACCGGGGTTTGGGTGGGAGAACTGTCTCGATCTCACTAGTTTGACGAGACCAGACATTATCTTCCCGAGACTTACACAGCCAAGGAAACCAGAGGGTTTCGCTTGTGATCCCCTCAGTCTGTGATGCTTCCTCCCTGGTAAGAATGGGGGGGGGGGTGAAGGTGTACCAGAGTGATTCCCCACAACCCCTGCTGGACAGTGGGGAGCGGCGAGTGTGCACTTGGCATCTGTTGACACACTCCGTCCCGACTGGGTGAAAGCAGAGAGTGAGAGCGAATAACTGGAGCAATTCCGCCACCTGCTGGTCACACAGGGTATAAAGAAAATGATATTTAAGATCCATTGTGTTATTTTCTGCTATTTTCTGCTTCAAGTCAAGTCAAGTCAAGTCACTTTTTATTGTCATTTCGACCATAATTGCTGGTACAGTACACAGTAAAGACGAGACAACGTTTTCAGGACCATGGTGCTACATGAAACAATACAAAAACTACACTAGACTACAGACCTACCCAGGACTGCGTAAAGTGCACAAGACAGTGCAGGCATTACAATAAATAATAAACAAGACAATAGGCACAGTAGAGGGCAGTAAGTTGGTGTCAGTCCAGGCTCTGATATCTTTTTAAATTGACATGTCGCTTGCCGAAGTGGGCCGTAAGGTCGGTCAGAACAAATCGAGCATTCGCACAATAAAGCGGAAAGAAGCTGAAATCTTTCATCCTGCATATTATTTAGCTCAGAATGACAGACCATACTCTGATCACTTTGGCTTATTGGAGCTTCAGTAAAAAGTGGCATTGACATTGGAATGGGACTGCATTCCCACATTGGTGCTACAGAGATAATTAATCGCAGAGCCATTAATATGATAAAGCAAATTTGCCAGCATATCAAGCAGATAAATGACAAATTTTCTGTTCACATTAATGAATCAAGAAGCCTGAGCATTGAGACTGTCCTAATAGTTTATCTGAAATGTGAAAGTGGTAAGGAAGGTGATCCCCATTTTCTGTTTTTAGATCTCATTGAACTGCCTG
Organism: Hemitrygon akajei; assembly: GCF_048418815.1. Taxonomy (NCBI): domain Eukaryota; kingdom Metazoa; phylum Chordata; class Chondrichthyes; order Myliobatiformes; family Dasyatidae; genus Hemitrygon; species Hemitrygon akajei. The sequence goes on from NC_133125.1 coordinate 204,542,715, forward strand.
ATCAGAAAGCTTAAACTATTGAACTGTCTCAATAACCATGGGTTTGATGACTCTTACTTGAAACAGAACCTTGTAGCATTTGCTAGTGATGGGGTGAGTGTAATGCTTGGTGTCAAATCTAGTGTTGCTACAATTCTCAAGGAACATTACCCTGATGTGATAATTTGGCCCTGTCTTAATCACAGATTAGAACTTGCAGTAGGCGATTCAGAGAGAGAAGTTCATGGAATAAATCATTTCCAATCATTTAAAGGACAAATTGTACTCTGTTTACAGTAGATCACCTCCAAATCAAAAGGAACTGTCTGAATGTGTCTCTCAAGTAGAACAACACATTTACAAAATAGTCTGTGTTCTGGGCACCAGGTAGATAGCTTGCTCGTTTCGAACTGTTTCAGCAGTGTGGCAAAATGATGAAGCACTGTGTTTTTATTTTGAAAAAGCAATGAAGGATGAATCAAGATCTGGGAGTGACAGAAAACACTGTGAAGGTCTGTTCAACAGACTCTCTTCAGAACAGTTTCTATCAGACTGAGCTCTAATGTATGACACCTTGCATGAACTTGGTTTACTGTCAGAGTGTTTACAGAAACGCACTACTACGATTGTTTATGAAGACAAACTGATCCAACGGAGCATAAGATCACTGCATGGACTGAAAGAGCAACCTGGTACAAAAACTGCAGATCTGCGGAAACAGAATCAGAATCGGGTTAATTATCTCTGTTATATATGATGTGAAATGTGTTGCTTTGAGCAGCAGTGCAGTGCAGAGACATAACATCACTATGAATTATAAAATAAATAGTGCAAGTGAAGGAATAATGGGGGAATCAGTGGGAATCTTTGTGTCATCCCGGCACAAAGACGATGGTTGTGGTGTTTGGAGCCGATCATCTCAGCCACAGGACATCTCTGCAGGAACTCCTCAGGACAGAGTCCTCGGCCCAAACACCCTCAGCTGCTTCATCAACGACCTTCTGTCCATCGTAAGGTCAGAGGTCGGGATGGTCACTGATGACGACACAATGTTCAGCACCATCTGCCACCCCTCAGGTAATGAAGCAGCCCACAACACAAATGCAGCAAGATCTGGACAATATCCAGGCCTGGGCTGATAGGTGGCAAGTGACAATCACACCACACAGTGTCAGGCAGTGATGTCTGAGGAAGGAATCTCTGGGAATCATGAGAATTGGGAAAGCTGATAAATATTCAAACTAGCTGCTTTACCGTTTGGGAAATTGTAGTAGTTAGACCAAGGGAGAAGGTGACTGAGAGGTGACGATATGACAGTCAGGTCAGTGATTAGACTGTGGACGTGTTCAGTCAGCAAGGTGAAGCTCACTGGATCAAAGGTAAACAGGTGGAGGTTGGATTGCAGACCACGGCAGGAGAGTTTATCATCAGATAAGGAGAGTCACGGCAGGAAAACAGGGTCAGAAATGAAAACAATGAATTACAGAGAGCATTGGGAAATGGTTGTCAGTCAGATCGAGAGAGACCACATAGAAATAATCAAAGGTCAAATATTACAGGGAAATAGTCCCTCTGTCCCTCGAGCTGCTGTTGTGGACGCTGCCTGATGAAGACTGTCAGACTCAGCGACGTGGAGATTGCAGAGCAACACACTCAAAATACTGGAGGAACTCAGGGGGTCAGGCAGCAGCTGTGGAGAGGATAACAGTCCTCGTTTCAGACCGAGACCCTTGAGTGCTGTTTATTCCTCTCCATATGCTGCCTGACCAGCTGAGTTCCTCCAGGATATTGTGTGTGTTGCTCTGGAATACCAGCATCTGATGAATCTCTTAGAGTACAAAGTAAATGGCAGGATACTTGGCAGTGTGGAGGAGCAGAGGGATCTGGGAGTACATGTCCACAGATCCCTGAAAGTTGCCTCACAGGTAGATAGGGTAGATAGGATAGGATAGGGTAGTTAAGAAAGCTTATGGGATGTTAGCTTTCATAAATCGAGGAATAGAGTTTAAGAGTCGCGATGTAATGATGCAGCTCTATAAAACTCTATTTAGGCCACACTTGGAGTACTGTGTCCAGTTCTAGTCGGCTCAGTATAGGAAGGATGTGGAAGCATTGGAAAAGGTACAGAGGAGATTTACCAGGATGCTGCCTGGTTTAGAGAGTATGGATTATGATCAGAGATTAAGGGAGCTAGGGTTTTACTCTTTGGAGAGAAGGAGGATGAGAGGAGACATGATAGAGGTGTACAAGATATTAAAGAGGAATAGACAGAGTGAACAGCCAGCACCTCTTCCCCAGGGCATCACTGCTAAGTACAAGAGGACATGGCTTTAAGGTAAGGGAAGGGAAATTCAGGGGGGATATTAGAGAAAGGTTTTTCACTCAGAGAGTGGTTGGTGCATGGAATACACTGCCTGAGTCAGTGGTGGAGGCAGATACACTAGTGAAGTTTAACAGACTACTAGACAGGTATATGGAGGAATTTAAGGTGGGGCGTTATATGGGAGGCAGGATTTGAGAGTCGGCACAACATTGTGGGCCAAAGGGCCTGTAATGTGCTGTACAATTCTGTATTCTATGTTCTCTTGTGTTTGTGAGTGGAGGTTCCAGCCCAGTGCCCCTGCTCTCTGGGGCTGACGGGGTTTAGAAGACAGGCAGGGGGAGAATCATTTCCACACGTGGACCCTGCTCAGAACAAGTGAGACCAGACCTTTGGAGCCGGGCCGTATGTGGTGAAGTCAAGAAGGGAAATGGTAATCAGGAATTGAATGTTTTCCACACTGTGACGTACAATGTCCAGTCCTGCAGACACATCTTTGTCATCGCCACAGCATCAGTCTCCTCACAGCAGATTCCCTCCACATCCCGTGTCCCATACCATTAACTGATTTAACAGTTGCTATAAATTTACATTAATCACCGTCGGTACACCTCAGTCTTACTATCTTCAGTCCTCGAGCTAAACAAAACGAGCCAATTGAGGAACACCGAGGGTCAGGCAGCTTCTGTGCAGAGAAATGGACAATCGACAATTCAGTTTGAGATCCTTCACCTGGACTGTCTCAACCCGGAATATCTTCTGTCTATTTTTCTCCACAAATACTGTCTGACTCGCTGAGTTCCTTCCAGACTCTTGCATTTACAGTCCCTTGTGTCTCTCTTTTCAGGCCTTGCCCTTTCAGTTCTGCTGTAGACTGAACCAAGCTCTTCTCTCCGGCTTTATCTATGTTAGACTCGTTTAATGTGTTTCTGATCGCTGCTGTGGAAATGAACACGATTCCTGCTTCACTGAAAAGGAACATTCATTCCCGAGACTGCAGCGCCCCCTGGTGGACCGCCGTGGTACTGCAGGCATTCAGCAGCTCCCCGAAAGTGAATGGACCCTGAACCGGGAAGTACCGGGAGTTAACATGGCTTCGAAAGGACAGGTCGAGAGTTTAACCGAGGAGGTAATTTGTCCCATCTGCCTGGATTTCTTCACCGATCCGGTTATACTGGAGTGTGGACACAACTTCTGCCGCTACTGCATCATACGGTGTTGGGAAAGGGAGGAGAGAAACTCCTGCCCGGAATGTAGAGAGGAGTTTGCGGACCGCACCCTCAGGGTCAATCGGGCCTTAGCAAATCTGTCTGAGAAAGCTCGAAAACTAAACCTGAATCCGAAAGGGAAGGAAAGTAAACTTCACTGCGAGAAACATGGGGAAGACCTGAAGCTGTTTTGTGAGACGGACAAGACTCTGATTTGCCTGATCTGTAGAGATGCGCAGGAACACAAGTCTCACAACTTCATGCCGGTTAACGAAGCCGTTGAAATCTACAAGGTAAAACTAACCAGGTTTTGATCAGCTGTTTACTTAGTTGCATATTTTGGTCTAATATCTTCACTCTCTGTATCCCAGGGTCGGGTTAAATCTTCCTTAGACTCTCTCACTAAAAAGAAATCAAACTTCGAGGAAATGGAGCAACAACAGAAAGAGAAGATTTCTGGAGTTCGGGTGAGGCTCCTGAGCAGAACTTACAAATTCGCTGTGTAGTTTTGTTCCAATTTAATGCAGAATAGCAGAATATCGCAGCTCCAGTAACTTGAATCGATCCTAAGCCCTGGAGCTGTCTGCGTGGAGTTTGCATGTTCTCTCCGTAACCAGTACCTTCCTTTAGCCGACATTGCATGGTTGAACGGTAAATTGGCGACTGTAATTAACCTTGTGACGTTGGGTGGTCTGTGAATCCGGTCGGGGTTAGTGGGTCAGAGACGGAGTATATGTTTCAGGGAGACGTAGGGGAATGTGATGGAGGGGATTGTTCTGAGACTTTAATGGGCTGAATGGTTACCTTCAATGTCAGAAGGAAATACAAAAAATAGCATCAAATAGTAAACTAGCCTCTCCTTTCATTGACAGGAACAGTCACACAGTCTTCAGTCCCACATCACATCCCATTTTGCTGAAATGCGCCGGGTTCTCACTGAGAAAGAGCAGCGTGCACTCCGAGATCTCAGGGAAGAAGAGGAGAGGATTCTGAATCCAATGGAAAAAAATCTTCGAGAGATTCAAGAGAATTTAAATTCTATCCAGGAGGAAATCTCAAAGTTACAGGAACAGATCGATCAACAAGAAAATATCACATTCCTCATGGTGAGCGATTTCAGTTTGGTTCTGTAAAAGTGCCCAGACACAAAATGATGCATTTTATCTCAAATACTGTAGTTGGAAACTGATTTCCACCAGTCAGGACATTCTGACTGTTCAGAATTGTCATTGTCCCAAACCGGCCTCCCACAACATCTGTACATCTCAGGACAGTCTGCAACCTTCTCGGGAATGAGTTACTCTGATCAGAGCACTGAGCTGGTGATTGTTTCTGTGATTCCCATGTATAATATCCCCGATACTCAGAGTAACACCCAGGTACAGTCACAGGCTGTGAGTGTGTTTCTGAAATTGTCTTCACCACGTTTCTTGTGGGATTTATTAACAACCAACTGATGTTTTATCTTTGACTTTTGGTCTCACACAAGGAGAAATATTTTCTCCACTCCCACCCCATCAAATCCATTTGGAATGTAAAATTCCTCCATCTGATCCTCCCTGACATCGTATCCAGATAAAAATACACACGATGTCTAGTCTGTCCTGTAAGTTCCATCCTCTCAGTTATGGTATAAATTTCGTAAACATTCCTCTGTGGTTCGCTGTCCCTCTTTCTCCATGTGTGTCAGTGGGAGTGAGTTAAGTGGGAATTTTCAGCAGCTTGTAATAACTTGTCTCAGATTCCTGCTGTTCAGATGCCGACAGTCAGTCTCAGTCAATTGAGATCTGTGTTTGATTTATTTCAGGAGGAAGCTCGCCGGAAGAAGAGGTAGGACGTGGTCTTGACCGAAACTCTGTGTGGATTTGTAAAATAGTTCAAATATCACTGATGTTCAGTTTATAACTAGATGTATAATATTTACAGGATTAGTGATGAAGACAAGACATTGTCAGTGACAGACAGTGCCCTGCTGGTTGAAAAGTTCTATCACCCCTATTTGTTCGACACAGCATTGGGAGAAGCGTTTGACGGCATTAAGCGAGGTAAAACATACAGATTCATTCCGGCACCAACCCCACCTGCCAGGAGGCATCACTGCCACATGGTCAGCTGGAGATGTCAGACCCTTAAACACACCGAACCAGGGGCAAATATACCAACAACTCACTGGTCAAATCACTGCATCCTGATCCCATTTGCACTGGACAAACACGCCAATGCACGGGTTTCAATCCTGACATGGTAGCTCTGGAATTAATATTCCATTAATGACATTAAAGAGGATAAAATCTGGTATCACTGTGGTGACTGGGATTGTCAGAAAAATACACCAGTCCTTCGAGCCTCTCACCCTGTCCGACCTGTCCGTGACCGCAGTCTGATTGACTCAGCTCTGCCCCCTGCTGGACTCGCCAGTCTCACTGTTGTTATCAAACCCCCACATTGAGACTGAACCCGGACACACCAACCAGCATTAACATTGGTGGACACAGCAGATTGTAGTCAGAGCCTCAGCATTGTTAGTCCCGTCAGTAACCTGGAAACTATTCTCTTCAGACACAGTGAATGGTTTCTATTTGAACAATTCACACACGTGTCACACATTGTCAACACACACTGGGCATGTGAAGACACACTGTAACATCCAAATAGTTCAATGTGCACACTCACTTTCATTGTGTAAACACACTCACTGATATTTACCACAACCAACACACACGCACACAATGATACATTGATATATTGATAATATGCAAATGCACCATCAGAGTGGGACACATTGTCAGAGGCACAGACACATTTCCCTCTGTTTGTCCCATATCCTTCTAACCAATGCCTATTGTTGTACCTGTCTAAATTGATTTTATAATATTTTAATTTTACCTCTTTCTACAGCTTCCTTTGGCAGCAAATTCCACACGTACCCACTTCCCTCACAGTGAGAAAGTTGCCCTGCAGATCCCTAGAAAAACTTTCCACTCTCACCTTCAGTCTCTGCCCTCTAGTTCTGGACTCCCCTGGAGTTCCCTGGTGTGACCTTCCAGCCCTTCTTACGGCAGCACCTGAGCCACCCTCCCGTCTTCCAGCAGCTCACCTGTGGGGAAATGTGAAGCAAATATATCTGCCAGAGTCTCTGCAAATTCATCCTCTGTCCTAATGAGGGGCTGTGCGGAGAGGGCTTGTGGGAAAGGGGACAAAGGAACCCTTATCACCCATATTCATCCCCCTTCACCTTCTGTTTCCATCTACACACACAGTTCACCACAGGCTTTCCACCCCTCCCCCATCTGGTCCTGGTTCCATCTGCCATTCATCTCTCCCCTAATGGTTCCCATTGTCATAAACAGGAAAAAGTCTGCAGATGCTGGAAATCCAAATTAACACACACAAAATGCTGGAGGAACTCAGCAGGTCAGACAGTATCTATTGGAATGAATAAACAGTTGATGTTTTGGGCTGTGACCCTTCTTCAGGATTAAAATTGAAGTGGGGGGGAGATGCCAGAATAAAAAGGTGGGGAGAGGGGAGAGAGGCTAGCGAGAAGGTGACAGGTGAAGCCAGTGGGGTGGGAAAGCTAAAGGGCTGGAGAGGAAGGAATCTGATCGGAGAGGAGAGTGGACCATAAGAGAAAGGGAAGGAGGAGGGGACCCAGGGAGTAGTGATAGGGAGGTGAGAAGAGGTTAAAGGCCAGAGTGGGGAATAGAAGAAGAGGGGAGGGGATGAGAAAAATTTTACCTGAAGAAGAAATCAATATTCATGCCATCAGGTCAGAGGCTACCCAGGCAGAATACAAGGTGTTCTCCTCCATCCTGAGGATGGCCTCATCTTGGCGCAAGAGGCAGCCATGGACCGACATTTTGGAATGGGAATTAAAATGTTTGGCCACTGGGAAGTTCCCCTTTGGGCGGATTGAGTGGAACCTCCTTTACTGATAAGATTCCAGCACAGGTTGGTCTTTGTGCACCTGTTTTTCATCCTCCCACAGCTGTCTCCCACTTTCCCATCTCCCAACTATCCCCGCAACCCCGCTCCGACTAGTGATCAAAACTTTCACTGTATTGATCTCCACCTGTCATTCACTTCCCAGTGTCTCCCAACTCCACAGTCCACACTCCCCACCCTTCCACTACCTGGAACAAGCTGCCTGCCATCTTTCACCAATCTACAGTCCATAGTCACTTCAGACTCCTGTCTCGTCACTCCCCTTCTCCTCTGCTCAATCTACATCCCTCATAACCTTATATATTTCTGTCAGATCACCTCCCAGTCCATTTACCTGCATTTGGTCCGTATCCTTCTAAACCTCCCTGTCATCATTTCTCAGTCCCAGGCCTCAACTCCTGTGTCAGTTCCACAGGGCCCTCAATTCCCCCGTGTTACAGAAGATGATTGACCTCATTTTCTACCACATTACAGAAGCAAATGTGCTGCAGGTCCTAAAATGCAGAAAGGTCGATAAATCCCCAGGTCCTGATCAAGTGTATCCCAGGACATTGTGAGAAGCTCAGGAAGAGATTGTGAGGCCCGTTTGGAGATATGTGTGTCATCGATTGCTACGGGTGAGGGGCCAGAAGACCGGAGCAAGACTAATCTTTAACATTTGTTGAAGATTGACTGTAGGGAAAAGCCTGGGAAGTACAGACCGGTGAGCCTAACGTCAGTGGAGGGTTCATTAATGGAGGGGATTCTGAGAGACAGGATCTACATTCATTTGGAAAGGCGAGGACTAATCAGGGAGACCCAGCTTGGTTTTCTGCATGGATGGTACGGTAGCATAGTGGTTAGCACAACGGTTTACAGTACCAGTGACCCGGGTTCATGTCCCATCACTGCCTGTGAGGAGTTTGTACATTCTCCCCGTGACCGTGTGGATTTCCTCTGGGTTCTCCAGTTTCACAGTCCAAACCCGTACCGGCAGGCAGGTTAATTGGTCATTGTAACTTGTCCCATGGTCAGGCTCAGATTAAATCAGGGGTTGCTGGGTGGTGGGGGTCATTGTAACTTGTCCCATGGTCAGGCTCGGATTAAATCAGGGGTTGCTGGGTGGTGGGGGTCATTGTAACTTGTCCCATGGTCAGGCTCGGATTAGATCAGGGGTTGCTGGGTGGTGGGGGTCATTGTAACTTGTCCCATGGTCAGGCTCGGATTAAATCAGGGGTTTCTGGGTGGTGGGGGTCATTGTAACTTGTCCCATGGTCAGGCTCGGATTAAATCAGGGGTTTCTGGGTGGTGGGGGTCATTGTAACTTGTCCCATGGTCAGGCTCGGATTAAATCAGGGGTTTCTGGGTGGTGGGGGTCATTGTAACTTGTCCCATGGTCAGGCTGGGATTAAATCAGGGGTTTCTGGGTGGTGGGGGTCATTGTAACTTGTCCCATGGTCAGGCTCGGATTAAATCGGGTTTCTGGGTGGTGGGGGTCATTGTAACTTGTCCCATGGTCAGGCTCGGATTAAATCAGGGGTTGCTGGGTGGTGGGGGTCATTGTAACTTGTCCCATGGTCAGGCTCGGATTAAATCAGGGGTTTCTGGGTGGTGGGGGTCATTGTAACTTGTCCCATGGTCAGGCTCGGATTAAATCGGGTTGCTGGGTGGTGGGGGTCATTGTAACTTGTCCCATGGTCAGGCTCGGATTAAATCTTGGGATGCTGGGTGGTGGGGGCCATTGTAACTTGTCCCATGGTCAGGCTCGGATTAAATCAGTGGATGCTGGGTGGTGGGGGTCATTGTAACTTGTCCCATGGTCAGGCTGGGATTAAATCAGGGATTGCTGGGTGGTGGGGGTCATTGTAACTTGTCCCATGGTCAGGCTCGGATTAAATCGGGATGCTGGGTGGTGGGGGTCATTGTAACTTGTCCCATGGTCAGGCTTGGATTAAATCAGGGGTTGCTGGGTGGTGGGGTTCATTGTAACTTGTCCCATGGTCAGGCTCGGATTAAATGAGGGGCTGCTGGGTGGTGGGGGTCATTGTGTCTTGTCCCATGGTCAGGCTCGGATTAAATCAGGGGTTGCTGGGTGGTGGGGTTCATTGTAACTTGTCCCATGGTCAGGCTCGGATTAAATGAGGGGCTGCTGGGTGGTGGGGGTCATTGTAACTTGTCCCATGGTCAGGCTCGGATTAAATCGGGTTGCTGGGTGGTGGGGGTCATTGTAACTTGTCCCATGGTCAGGCTCGGATTAAATGAGGGGTTTCTGGGTGGTGGGGGTCAAAGCGCCGGAAGGGCCTATTCCGTGCTGTATCTCAATAAATAAATTACAGCTGATGAAAGTGCAGAAGATATCGTCTCCATGGAGTTTAGCGAGGGATTTGACAAGGTAGCAGAGAGTTAGATCACATGGGATACAGTACGATCTGGAATAGGATACAGATTTGTCTGGGTGGAGTCCTGTGACCAGTGGTTGTTCTGCAGGGATCGGTGCTGGGTCCACTGTTTTTCATCATTCATATGAATGATTTGGAGAGAATGTAGGTGACGTGTTTAGTAGGTTTGTGAAGGAATCTAAAACTGGTGGTTTCATGGACAGTGAAGAGGTTATTTATTTATTTAGAGACAGTGTGAAACAGGCCATCCCAGACCAACGACCCGCTCCACCCAGCACCCCAACTATTTAAAACCAACCTAATCACGGGACAATGTACAATGACCATTTAACCTACAAACCGTTATGTCTTTGTACGAACGTCACTGAGTGATAGAAACTAACAGCACAGGCCATTCAGCCCACCTGGTCTATACTGAAGCATTTAAACTACCTGCTCCCATCGACCTGCACTGGGACCATCGTCCTCCAACTCCGACCATCCATGTACCGTTCAAACTTCTCTTAAATGTTGAAATCGAGCTTGCTTGTACCACTTGCACTGACAGCTCGTTCCACACTCTCACAACCCTCTGAATGAAGCAGTTTCCCCTCATCTTCCCCTTAAACTTTTCATCTTTCACCTTTAACCCATGACCTCTGGTTGTAATCCCACCCAACCTCCATGGAAAAAGCCTGTTTGCCTTTACCTTATCTATACCCCTCATAATTTTGTATACCTCTATCAAATCTCCCCTCAGTCTTTATGTTACAGGAATAAAGTCCTAAACTATTCAATCTTTCCTTATGACTCAGGTCCTCCAGTCCCAGCAACATCCCTGGAAATTTTCTCTGTACTCTTTCAAACTTGTTTACATCTTTCCTGTAGGTCATTGACCGAACCTGCACACAATATTCAAAATTAGGCCTCACCAACATCTCATACAACTTCAACATAACATCCATCTCCTGTACTCAATTCTTTGATTTATGAAGGCCAAAGAAAAGCTTTTTTAATGACCCTATCTACCTGTAACACCACTTTCGGTGTATTCTGGACCTGTGTTCCCAGATCTGCTGTGGAACAGAGTCCTCAGTGCCCGACCATTCACTGTGAAAGACCGACACTGGGGTCCTACCGAAGAGCAACAGCTCACACTTGTCTGCATTAAATTCCAGCTGACACTTTTCAGCCCATTTTCCCAGCTGCTCCAGATCCAAATGCAAGCAATGATGGTCTTCCTCGCTGTCCACTCCTCCCCAATCTGAGGGATGAATCCGGAGCACCCGGAGGAAATGCACGAGGTCCCGGGGAGAAAGTACAAACTCCTTACAGATGGTGTCGGAATTAAACTCTGAACTCTGGATTGCCCTAAGGTGCAACAGTGTTGTGTTATCCAATACATAATCCTCTTGCTCATGGTTTATCCAAGATTACAACGAGATCTTGATTAATTGGGTCTCTGGGCCATTGGATGGAAATTGATTTTAATTCAGAGAGATGAGGGTGTTGCATTTTGGAAGGCAAACCAGGACAGGATTTACACATCAATCGGGGGCCCTGGAGAGTGTTGTGGAACAGAGAGACCAGGAGGTGATTACCTTCATCAGTCAGAACACTGAGTACAGGAGCTGGGACGTCACGTTATGAGTGTACAAGACATTGGGAAGGCCACATTTGGAGCAGAGTAACACACACAAACTGCTGGAGGAACTCAGCAGGTCAGGCAGCAGCTCTGGATATGAATAAACAGTTGATGATTTGGGCCAAGGTTTTGTGTGTGTTGCTTTGGATTTCCAGCATCTGCAGATTTTCTTGTCTTTATGATTTGGATCACTCTGTCCAGTGCTGGTGACCTTTCTACAGGAAGAATGTCATAAAACTGAGAGGGTATAAAGCAGATTGACAAGGATGTTACTGGGACTGGAGGGTTTGGGTTATAAGGAGAGGCTGAATATTCTGGGAGTTTCTCCTGGAGCTCAGGAGGCTGCCAAAGGAAACTGTAGAGATGGATACAGTTACAGTGATTTTTGTACAAAGACATCTGGACAGGTACGTGGGTGGGAAAGGGTTAAAGGAATAATGGACAAAACAGGCAAATGGAACTCGTTCATTAAAACGAGTTGGTCGGCACGAATGAATTCTGCCCTACCTCCTCTTTAAATGCCTCCAGTGTTTACTCACCCCATCCTCATCTGGATCCAGTTGTTGCTCCGCCCCTTCCTCATACCCGTTTCCACTGCTATCTCCCGTCTTTCTTTCCGTTCGTGAGGTAAGGTCTTGGCTTGACACATCGACTGTACATCTCCCTTAACACATGTTGCTTGACCCTCTGAGATCCTCCAGGGTTTTGTGTTTGTTGATCGAGGAAAATCCGCTCTCCATGTTGAGGAAAAACCTCGGGAAGATGCCGGTTGTCCATCAGCTGCGTTTGGGAAAAACCCTGGGAAAGGGTCCTGTCGGCAACCCAAATGTGCCTGCGGCCCAACGGCCTCTCCCCCCCGGTCCTGGGGCCGCGCTGCCCGAGTCTCCCCCAGTCCCGGGGGCCGCGCTGCCCGAGTCTCCCCCGGGTCCCGAGGCCGCGCTGCCCGAGTCTCCCCCCGATCCCCGGGGACTCTCTAATTCTCTGCTTCTCCCCCCAGTCTCTGTCACCCTGGATGTGGAAACGGCGCATCCGGAGCTCGAGGTGTCTGAGAATCGGAAGAGTGTGAGACGGACCGGGACCCGAAGGGATCTCCCTGACACCGGGAAGAGGTTCACAGACCGGGCTTGTGTGCTGGGATCGGAGGGATTCACATCGGGGAGACATTACTGGGAGGTGGAGGTGACGGGGAATCGGAACTGGTGTCTGGGAGTCGCCGCAGAGTCTGTGAAGAGGAAGGGAGGGGTCAGACCGAGTCCGGAGACCAGATTCTGGATCATCGGGCGGTTTAATGACGAGATGAAAGTTCTCAACTCCCCTGTGTCCCGTCTCCTTGCCGGTCCCATCCCTGGGAGGGTGGGAGTTTATCTCAGTTACGAGTCCGGGACAGTTTCATTTTACAACGCGGAGACCAAGTCCCATCTCCTCACCTTCAGTGGGAATAAATTCACGGAGAAACTTTATCCTTTCTTCTGGACTGGATATGAAAACGAGTGGCTGAGAATCTGCTCCGGTTCCGCTCCGGGACTGTAAACGGGTCGGGTCCGGGACCGGCGTCAGGAGTAAGTCAGTGTAAATATAAATGTGCGGAGAATGAAATAAAGACAATGTGAGAATTATCGATCCATTAATTTTAACTCGTTCACCGCATCCGTCAACGGAACAGAAACACTGCGGATTCAGCAGCAGCCGCGGGCGGCGGGTCCTGAGCTCCCCGGCTCCCCCGGGTGCTAAAGTCCACCGGGACTGACAGGGTAACTGGGGCAAGTGGTGGTGGTGCTGACTGGGAGAGGGAGGTCAGGGTGAATCTTGGTAACACGGGACATGTAGTGGTGATAACACACAAAGCACCAGAGACTCCCAGATAATAATAAAAAATAATAAAAATAATAATAAAAAAATAAATAAAAATAAATTTTTAAAAAAATAAAAATAAAAATAAATTTAAAAAAATAATTAAAAAAGCGTGTCAGATAAAATCTATGGAGGGAAATGGACAGTTGACGATTTGACTCAAGGTCCTTCATCTGGACTGAAAGTCAGAGTGAAGATGATCTGTGCAGAATGGTGGAGAGAGGGATGGAGACAGAGCTGGCAGGTGATGGGTGGATCCAGGTAGATGAGGGAGGGGTGGAGGGTGGAAATGAGTCAGAAACTGGGAGGTGAGCGGCGTCAGTGACAAAGGGCTGAAGATTTTGGAATCTGACAGAAAGGGAAAGTGGAGCCCGGAATAGATAGATAGATAGATAGATAGATACTTTATTCATCCCCATGGGGAAATTCAACATTTTTTCCAATGTCCCATACACTTGTTGTAGCAAAAACTCATTACATACAATACTTAACTCAGTAATAATATGATATGCATCTAAATCACTAACTCAAAAAGCATTAATAATAGCTTTAAAAAAAAGTTCTTAAGTCCTGGCAGTTGAATTGTAAAGCCTAATGGCATTGGGGAGTATTGACCTCTTCATCCTGTCTGAGGAGCATTGCATCGACAGTAACCTGTCGCTGAAACTGCTTCTCTGTCTCTGGATGGTGCTATGTAGAGGATGTTCAGGGTTTTCCATAATTGACCGTAGCCTACTCAGCGCCCTTCGCTCAGCTACTGATGTTAAACTCTCCAGTACTTTGCCCACGACAGAGCCCGCCTTCCTTATCAGCTTATTAAGACGTGAGGCGTCCTTCTTAATGCTTCCTCCCCAACACGCCACCACAAAGAAGAGGGCGCTCTCAACAACTGACCTATAGAACATCATCAGCATCTCACTGCAGACATTGAATGACGCCAACCTTCTAAGGAAGTACAGTCGACTCTGTGCCTTCCTGCACAAGGCATCTGTGTTGGCAGTCCAGTCTAGCTTCTCGTCCAACTGTACTCCCAGATACTTGTAGGTCTTAACCTGCTCCACACATTCTCCATTAATGATCACTGGCTCCATATGAGGCCTAGATCTCCTAAAGTCCACCACCATCTCCTTGGTCTTGGTGACATTGAGACGCAGGTAGTTTGAGTTGCACCATATCACAAAGTCCTGTATCAGTTTCCTATACTCCTCCTCCTGTCCATTCCTGACACACCCCACTATGGCCGTGTCATCAGCGAACTTCTGCACATGGCAGGACTCCGAGTTATATTGGAAGTCAGATGTGTATAGGGTGAACAGGACCGGAGAGAGTACGGTTCCCTGTGGCGCTCCTGTGCTGCTGACCACTGTGTCAGACCTACAGTCTCCCAACCGCACATACTGAGGTCTATCTGTCAAGTAGTCCACTATCCAATCCACCATGTGAGAGTCTACTCCCATCTCCGTTAGTTTGTGCTTTAAGATCTTGGGCTGGATGGTGTTAAAGGCACTAGAGAAATCAAGGAATGTAATCCTCACAGCACAACTGACCCCATCTAGGTGAGAGAGTGATTTGTGCAGCAAATACGTGATAGCATCCTCCACTCCCACCTTCTCCTTATACGCAAACTGAAGCGGATCCCGGGCGTGCCTGGTTTGTGGCCTCAGATTCTGTATTATCAGCCGCTCCATGGTCTTCATCACGTGCGACGTCAAGGCAACAGGTCTGAAGTCATTCAACTCCTTTGGTTGTGGTTTCTTCGGTACTGGGACAATACAAGATGTTTTCCACTGTCTGGGTACTCTTCTCTGATCTAGACTCATGTTGAAGATGCGCTGTAGTGGTTCTCCCAGTTCAGTTGCACAGGCCCTCAGTAATCGTGGGGAAACTCCATCCGGTCCAGCCGCCTTGCTGGTACAGATCTTCCTCAGTTGACCTTCCACCTGTGCAGCCGTAAACCTGGGCGTGGGCCAGGTCTCCTGTGAGTGGATATTTTCCTGTGAGGGAAGTAAGCCTGGTGTGGAGTTCTGCAGTGAGGGTGAGATTGTGCTGTCGAACCTATTGAAGAAGTTGTTCAGCTGGTTCGCTTTCTCCACATCTCCACTTATGTTTGCCCCCCGCTTTGCACCGCATCCGGTGATGATCTTCATCCCATCCCACACCTGCTTCATGCTTTTTTCCTGCAGCTTTTGTTCTAACTTTCTCCTATACTGCTCCTTTGCCCCCCTTATCTGTACTCTGAGTTCCTTCTGAACTCTTTTAAGCTCCAACCGATCACCATCTTTAAAGGCTCTCTTCTTCTGGTTTAGGAGGCCTTTGATGTGACTAGTGATCCAGGGCTTATAATTGGGATAGCAGCGAACAGTTCTAACAGGAACAACGGCATCCACACAAAAGTTAATATAGTCCGTTGTGCATTCAGTGACCTCCTCAACGCCCCCACAGAGCCCCCCTTGCAGTACATCCCAGTTAGTAGTACCGAAGCAATCTCTCAGGGCCTGTTCAGCTTCAGGAGTCCACTTTCTAAAAGAGCGTGTGGTAGTGGGATGCCTCATCACAATTGATTTATATCTGGGCTGTAACAAAACCAGGTTGTGATCAGCTTTCCCCAGTGCAGGCAGCGGGGATGCACTATATGCATCCTGTACATTTGCATACAGCAGGTCAATAGTCCTGTTACCCCTGGTGTAACAATCCACGTACTGGGAGAAAGCAGGTAGTGTCTTGTCCAAAGTCACATGGTTGAAGTCCCCTGTAATTATCACCAGTGCCTCAGGGTGTTGTGTCTGAAGCCTAGCAACGGCGGAGCTGATGACATCACACGCTACCGTTGCGTCGGCACGCGGCGGGACATACACAATCACCGCAATAACGCTGGCGAATTCTCGAGGCAGGTAATATGGCAGGGAAGTGGGGAGGAGTGTGTGGGTGATGGTGCAGATGGAGAGGGTGGGGAGGAGTGTGTGGGTGATGGACAGATGGAGAGGGTCGGGAGGAGTGTGTGGGTGATGGGCAGATGGAGAGGGTGCGGATGAGTGTGTGGGTGATGGAGAGGGTGGGGAGGTGTGTGTGGGTGATGGGCAGATGGAGAGAGTGGTGAGGAGTGTGTGGGTGATGGGCAGATGGACAGGGTGGGAAGGAGTGTGTGGGTGATGGGCAGATGGAGAGGGTGAGGATGAGTGTGTGGGTGATGGAGAGGGTGGGGAGGAGTGTATGGGTGATGGGCAGATGGAGAGGATGGGGAGGAGTGTGTGGGTGATGGGCAGATGGAGAGGTTGGGGAGGAGTGTGTGGGTGATGGGCAGAGAGAGAGAGGTTAGGGTAGAAGGGGGAAGAGATAGGGTGATGGGGCTGGTGGATCAGGAGGAGAGAGACGATTAAACAGGAAAAGTGACAGAGAGGGAGCGACTACCAGAAGTTTGAGAAATCGATGTCAGGTTGCCGGCCACCCTGGTGGAACATGAGGAGCCGTTCCTCTAATTTATGAGACAAATGGAGCCGGGATCTCCACATTGAATCAGATATTCAGTTTAAGACCATAAGATATAGAAGCAGAAGTAGGCCATTCGGCCCATCTATTCTGCTCTGCCATTCAATCATGGGCTGATCTGATTCTTCCAGACATCCCCATCCCCTGCCTTCTCCCTATACCCTTTGATGCCCTGGCTAATCAAGAACCTATCTCTCTCTGCTTTAAAAGCACCTAATAACTTGGCCCTCCATGGCCGCTCGTGGCAACAAATTCCACAGATTTACCACCATCTGATTGAAGTAAATTCTCCGCATCTCAGTTCTAAAAGGAAGTTCTTCAATCCTGAAGTCATACCCTCTTGTCCTAGAATCCCCTACCATGGGAAATAACTTTGCCATATCTAATCTGTTCAGGCCTTTTAACACTTGGAATGTTTCTATGAGGTCCCCCCCGCCCCCCATTCTCCTGAACTCTAGGGAATACAGCCCAAGAGCTTCTAGATGTTCCTCATATGGTAACCCTTTCATTCCTGGAATAATTTTCGTGAATATTCTGTAAACCCTCTCCAATGTCAGTATATATTTTCGAAAATAAATAATTAAATTTTATTCATTAAATAAATAAATAACTTTCAAAATAAATTTATTTCTATTTCTAAAATAAAAAGGAGCCCAAAACTGCACACAATACTCTAAGTGTGGTCTTACAAGTGCCTGATAGACCCTCAACATCGCATCCCTGTTATTGTATTCTACACCTCTAGAAACGAATGTCAACATTGCATTTGCCTTCTTCACCACGGACTCAATCTGGAGGTTAATCTTGCACAAGGACCCCCAAGTCCCTTTGCATCTCTGCATTTTGAATTCTCTCCACATCTAAATAATTGTCTGCCCATTTATTTTTTCCATCAAAGTCCATGACCATACACTTAACAACATTATATTTAATTTGCCACATCTTTGCCCATTCCCCTAAACTATCTAAGTCTCTCTGCAGGCTCTGTTTCCTCAACACTGCCCCCTCCACCACCTATCTTTGTATCATCGGCAAATTTAGCCAAAAATCCATTAATCCCATAGTCCAGATCATTGACATACATCGTAAAAAGCATTGATCCCAACATCGACCCCTGTGGAACTCCACTGGTAAGCAGCAGGCAGACAGAGTAGGATCCCTTTATCCCCACTGTTTTCTGCCAACCAGCCAATGCTCCACCCATGCTAGTAACTTCACTGTAATTCCATGGGCTCTTTTCTTGCTAAGCAGCCTCATGTACACCACAGATGCTCCATCTCCTTTGCCTACCCTGATTGTAATTTCCTCAACAATTTGCAGTGGGTTAGTCAGACAGGATTTTCAGGTGTAGCCCGTCCTTCTTGTACAGGTCGTTCCTCCCCCAGTGATCCAGGAACCGGAAACCCTGCCCGCTACACCAGTCTCTCAGCCACACATTAATATGCCTGTTCGTGCTATTCTTGTGCTCGTTACCACTTGTCACAGGCAGCAATCCTGAGATTACTACCCCAGAGGTCCTGCTTTTCAGCTCCCGATCCAACTCCCTGAATTCTCTCTTCAGGGCCTCCTCCCTTTTTCTACCAGTGTCATTGGTACGAACGTGTACCAAGACTTCTGGCTGGTCACCCTCCCCCTTCAGAATACTCTGCACCCGATCCGAGACATCCCGTACCCTGGCACCTGGGAGGCAACACACCATGCAGGTATCTCTATCAGGCTGACAGAACCTCCTGTCTGTTCCCCTCACTATGGAATCCCCTCTGACTACTGCATTCCTCATCTTCTTCTCTCCCTTCCGCACCACAGAACCAGGCTCAGTGCCAGAGACCCGATCACTGTAGTCATCCTCTGTCAGGGTCACCCCCCTCAACAGCATCCAAAACGGACCCAGTATATAACCAGGAAATGCTGGAAAAACACGGCAGGTTGGTCAGGATCTGTGGAGAGAGGAACAGGTTTCACGTTCCACGTCGGTGACCTCTCCCGGAATTGATTCAAACACTGCCTGCTCTGTTGTGGGTTTCAAGTAATTTCTGTTTTGTTTTAGTTCTTCCAGCATCTGATTGAAGAAAAAATGGGAGTGCAGTGTAATTTCCTCCGGAAGGGGGATAAAGGAGGAGGAATGTGATAGGAGAGGGGAGTGGACCATTAGAGAAATCAGGTTGGAGCTACCCGGAGAGGTATGGTGAAGGTTAGAGAGACGGGGACACGATATTTTGGAGCCGGAAGTGTGGCAACACATGCAGGCTGATCCCAGCAGAATCCTCGGGCAGACTGTGTTGGTCAGTGCTTATTAATAAAATTAAGGAAAATCAAAGAATCTGAATGTATTGCATCTCTGGATGCAGAGAAAGCCTTTGATAGGGTGGAGTTGCCTTATTTATTTCAGGTTTTGAAGAGGTTTAATTTTGGCCCGGGATTTATTTCCTGGACTAAATTGATTTACCATACCCCGGTGGCTGCGGTTACAACTAATAATCAAAAGTCTTCTTATTTTAGATTATATAGAGGAACCCGTCAGGGTTGTCCTCTCAGTCCTTTATTATTTAATTTGGTTTTAGAACCACTTGCTATCGCTCTTAGGGATTCTAATTCTGTGCAGGGTATTAAGAGAGGGGATAAATTACATAAGGTTTCGTTATACGCGGATGATTTATTAGATTACATTTCAAACCCTATGAAATCTATTCCTTTAATGCTATCTATATTTACGGAATTTACTATTACATAATAGTGAATTATTTCCTATTAATAATTATTCTGATTATTATGATCAAATACCTTTTAATATTGCTAAAAACCATTAAACTTACCGCAGTATCAAAATTATTAAAAATTTTAAGGACCTATATAAATATAATTTCTCCCTTCTAATTGAATATACTCAACAAGCGCTTTCTAAATGGTCGCCTATGTCAATGTCATTGAAGGGTCAAATTAATGCAATATGAATAATTATTTTATTTTATTTTATTATTGGGCAATCAATATTCATTATATTACTTTTTGGATTTATGATATAAATAACCAGGATCGCCCTCCATGGTTACATTTGGAGGAAAATTCGGTAACGGGGTTTTCTTTAACTTCTTTATTAGGAGCTCCCCTTCCTTTTTCGTTCTCCAGAATAGGTAGACAAGCTCTCAATCCTATCATTAAACATACTTCAAAAATCTGGTTTCAGTTTCGTAGATTTTCTGAATTAAATAATTTTTTTACTCTCTAGTAATATTTATTCTAATTTTTTTTAAACCATCAACTCTGGATAAGGCTTTTTTAATATGGAAAACTAAGGGAATAAAAACTTTTTTAGATTTGTTCTTACAGGATTGTTGAATGTCTTTTTCGCAGTTAATGGATAAATATGATATCTCAAACACACATTTTTTTTAGATACTTACAGGTTAGGAATTTTTTACGTGATTTTTTACCGAATTATCCCTTGGCCTATTCTTCAAATTTGGCTTATGCTACTTTTCAGCTTAAACCATTTCAAAAACGATTAATAGCTATTATTTATAAACAGTTAATGAATGCTCGCATGTCGCCTAATGATCAGGTTCAATGCATCTGGGAAGTAGAACTTCAACATTCTCTTTCAGGTGATCAATGGAGTAAAATTTATTATCTAGTTAATAATTCATCTATCTGTGAACGTCATTCCTTAATTCAGTTTTAAATAGTACACAGGGCCCACATGTCTAAAGATAAATTGGCGCATATATTTCCTAATATAAGCCCTATTTGTGACAGATGTAACGTAGAGGTGGCTACTCTAACTCACAAGTTTTGGTCCTGTGTAAGCTTAAATAGTTTTTGGAGGGATGTGTCTGGAAAACTATCTAAAGTTATAGATGTGGATGTTCAACCCAATTCACTTACGGCAATCTTTGGGATTATTCCAGAGGAAGTAGGTAGAGTATCTGCTTCCGCTCAACATGTGACAGCCTTTTCAACTTTACTGGCCAGGAGAGCTATCTTGTTATACTGGGAAGAATCTAACCTGCCTACTGTTTTCTATTGGCTCTCCTCCATTATGTCATGTTTTAGCTTGGAGAAAATTAGAAGCCGGATGTTCGACACATCTTCTAATTTTGTGCAAGTCTGGCGACCGTTTATTCGATATTTTCATGTGATTTACTTTATTTTTTATTTATTTTTCTTTATTCTCTTTGGGGAAAATCCTTATCCATGAAGGTTCGGAGGTGACTGGAAGGATATTTTTTCTTTCTTTTTTCTTCAACATTTATCCTCAAATGGACTGCCCAATCTTTCTTTTATTTTTTTTAAATTTCAATTTTGTTTAGTGGGCTTTTTCCTTTATATAAATAACATTTTCCAGTTTTTTTTAACGATTTGTGAAGAGGGTTTGTGGTTTTTTGATTATACTGTATATATAACAGTGCAATATTATACCTATTTGATTTTGACAATATATACTTTATTGCTGTTTATATGTCTTTTACATTACCTGTTTGCTAAACTTCTCCTCTGCTTTGTATATTTTTACTGAAAATCAACAAAAAGATTGAAGAATGAAGTGTTGGTCATTGACACAATAGAGAAATGTAAATGGTGAAGCCCCTGTGTGTATTTGTGCATGACGGAGACAGAGAGAGAGTCTGAGACTTGCTCTAGGCTCCCCAGGTAGATGCAGGGATGATGTTTCTGGTAACGGCGGTGTCAGGAGGAGGAGGCACAGGGAGGGGACGACCATTCAGAGGTGAATAAATGTATTTACACAGCTCACAATCTAACAGGGCTCTGCACACTTACACATTAACTATGTTGAGAGACGTGGAGAGAGTTTTGGATACAAAGTGAATCAGTAGAAACAGCATGAGCACAGGGAAGTGGTATTGATCATGTCTAATGGGAAAGCAGGTGTGAGGGGCTGAATGGCCTCCTTGCTTCTGTTTCTGATGTTCTTCAGAGCAGTGTACAGACTGACCAGAGGGAGGGTAGAAGGGTCTGGGGAATAAATAGAGATGTAAAGCAGGAGGGTGGAAAGGTGATTAAATATTGATTATTTAAATTGTCAGGCAAATCTCTTTGACACTGAAATGTGGGATCTTGATGCAGCAGAAGATTGTGAGGTGTTGGATACACTGGGATTACTCAAACACGGATGCAGGAAAACTTCCTGACTTCCCCCCTGTACAGCCCTGCTCTGATGTGAGGTCCCACTCTTCCTAATGAGACTAATGGAGGTGACAGCACACACACCGGCCCTTCGACGTAACATGTCCCTGACAACCAAGGTGGCTTCCTCAGCACGTCCCATTTGACAGCACTTGGCCAGCATTCCTCTAAACGTTTTCAATCAAGAACTTGTCTAAATGTCTTAAAATGTTTCAGTTCTATCAGCGTCTACCATTTCCTCTGGCAGCTCATTCCATTTACCGACTGTTGTGAGTGAGGAAACAGACTCGATAGGTATCACAGACAAGGACTCTGGACACGCAGCCTTGGTAGTAAAGGATTTTACTTACAGAAGGCAAATGTGGGAAAATGGCTACAGGAAAGTACACACACACACACACACACACAATATACAGTACGTACACAACGCTGGAAGAACTCAGCAGGTCAGGCAGCATCCGTGAGAAAAGAGTAGCCAACATTTTGGGCCGAAACCCTTCATCGGGAGTTGGATCGGCAAGCAGACAATTAATAACGAACATGGGAAAATCACTCACACACACACACACACACTCACACTCACACTCACTCAATACGATATCCGTCCCCCTTGACTTGTGCAGGCACGGCTCTTCTGCTCAGGGACAATACTCACACTCCAACCCTGTTCAATGCACAACTCACCGACAGCTGGGTGGTCCCTCGGAGACAGCAAAAATGACAGCGGCTCAAGCACACGTGGCTTCCTTTATAGTGCAGCAGGACTGGTGAGTCCAGCCCAGGTAGTTCACAGGGAAGCCAATGGCTCGGTGCCAGTCGAGTTAAGCTGATTACAAAGGCTAATTGCCCGAGGCCAAGTACAGGGCTAATTAAAGGAGCCAATGGCCAGGTGTGCATTGTTGGACGAGGAGGGGTCAAACTTTGATTGGCAAGTGGTGTGTCTTTCGACCAGGTAATCGGCAGGTGACAGTCACGACCCCTCCAATACACCAACCACCGTCTGTGTGGAAAATTTGCCCATCAGGTCCCCTGCTAATCTTTACCGTCTGAGTTTAAATCTGTATCCTCTAGTTTAGACTCCCCTCCCCTGGGGAAAGACTGTGACCATCGACCTCATCACTGTCCTGCAGGATTTCATCATTCACAATAATGTCAGCCCTCAGTCTCCTTTGCTTCAGGAAAACAGTCCAGGTCGATCCAGATTCTCCTGAAGCCCTTGAGCCCCGGTAACATTCCTGTGAATCTTGTCTGCACACATTCCAGCTGAATGTCATCCTTTCTACAGCTCGGTGACCAGAACTGCACCCAGTACTCTGAGTGTGGTCTCCCCAATGTCTTGTACAGCTGTAACACGACAAACCATCTCATGTACTTAATCCCCGATCGATGAAGGCCAGCGTACCAGACCCCTTCTTCACTACACTGTCTACCTGTGTCTCCTCTCCAGTAACTATGTACTTGTTCCCCTGGGTATCTCTATTCTACAACACTCAATACCCTCCATTCCCTGCCTGTTCATTTCCCTGTTTAAATGCCTGTTTGAACTGAAGAATTTCAGAGTTGTAAACTTTGATAATGGTCCTGGGACTGGCGTGAGGAGCGCAGCTCATCGGCTGTGGGACGGAAGCTGCGCTGAACAGGCTCCATTTAATCCCCAAAGACTGTACTGTGAGTCTGAAAAGGGTCCGAAGATGACTGGAAGAATTGGATCAGCCATGATTGAATGACTTAACTTATGCCGTAGCTCTGCTGATTTTAACGTGTTATCTGCATCCTTCGCACTTGGAAATAATCGCCACGTCCGCGAATTCCGCAATAGCTGCGTGCAGAGAGTCCCGTGATCCCCGACTCATAGAACCATAGAACATTACAGCACAGAAAATCGTCTTTTGGCCCTTCTTGGCTGTGCTGAACCATTTTTCTGCCTAGTCCCACTGACCTGCACCTGGACCATATCCCTCCATACCCCTCTCATCCATTTACCTGTCCAAGTTTTTCTTAAATGTTAAAAGTGAGCCCGCATTTACCACTTCATCTGGCAGCTCATTCCACACTCCCACCACTCTCTGTGTGAAGAAGCCCCCCAAAGTTCCCTTTAAACCTTCCCCCCTTCACCCTTAATCCATGACCTCTGTTTTATTTCTCCCCTAGCCTCAGTGGGAAAAGCCTTCTTTGCATTCACTCTATCTATACCCATCATAATTTTATACACCTCTATCAAGTCTCCCCTCATTCTTCTATGCTCCAGGGAATAAAGTCCTAACCTATTCAACCTTTCTCTGTAACTCAGTTTCTCAAGTCCCGGCAACATCCTTGTAAACCTTCTCTGCACTCTTTCAACCTTATTAATATCCTTCCCGTAATTCGGTGACCAAAACTGCACACAATACTCCAAATTCGGCCTCACCAATGCCTTATACAACCTCACCATAACATTCCAACTCTTATACTCAATACTTCGATTGATCAAGGCCAATGTACCAAAAGCTCTCTTTACTACCCTATCTACCTGCGACACCACTTTTAGGGAATTTTGTATCTGTATTCCTAGATCCCTCTGTTCTACTGCACTCCTCAGTGCCCTACCATTTACCTTGTATGTTCTGCCTTGGTTTTTCCTTCCAAAGTGCAATACCTCACACTTGTTTGCATTAAACTCCATCTGCCATGTGCAAAACCCAGTAGAGAATATGCAAATAAAAACAAAATAACACAATAATATTAAGTAACTAAGCTATAACTCTAGAGATCATGAGATAAAGAGACCCTGAAAGTGAGTCCATAGGTACTGGGAACATTTCAGTGACGGGGTAGTTCAAAAGCCTGATGGCTGAGGGTTAGTTAGATAGTGAAGGGGTACGGCAGAAATAGTGCATACGACATTGAGAACATGTTGGAACTGGAGAAGAAAGGGCGAGGAAATATGCTGCTCCTGTCAGAGGACAACATCAGCACAGGTATTGATGTATCCAGAATATGATTTGAGACCTGGGACCATTCATCGTGAGCTTGATCCAATCTCCGGCCGTCCCGGTGGTGCGTCTCTGTAGCCAGTTCCAGATGAAAATATACTTTGTTCAAAGGAACAGGCTTGTCACTGCAAATTGAGAATAATGCTAATCGCTTACATCATTCACAGTAGGAAGCAGGGGTACCGTACAGTGAGTATAGGACTGTTGGTCAGGTCTGGCACTGCTTGGAGTAGGGTGAAAAACAGATGGGCAGGGGGCTATCACTGTATTCTACCATGCAGGCATCACTGGGCACAGGTCTGTCTCCCTATAAGAGTAGGGTACATTACATGTAACCTTCGTGCTGTCAGAGGGATGTGGGTCACAGAAAGAGGTACACACACTCCAAAAACTGCATCCTTGAACATAACTGAGAAGCTTAGCTTATTTTACGTGTAGTTATGCTGCCTGAAAAGGTTGCAGATCAAATTTGAATGGTTGCAGTAACTCAGGGTAGCATATGGTAACACAAGTATTGCGATAATAAATTTTATCTTGAGCTTTGAACCTTGACTTCTCTGCCTTTGAAGACTTTCACATCATCAGCGTCTTCATTTACAATATTAGACCATCAGAAATGGGAGAAGCAATTTTCCATTGGAGCTATATTAGTCATCTACTGTTCGCAAGTGGCAATAAAACACTGATTAAGACAGTCTTTTTGAAGCTCTAAGGCACTCGTGAGACCACACTTGGAGTATTGTGTGCAGTTTTGGGCTCCTTATTTTAGAAAGGATATACTGACCATGGAGAGGGTCCAGAAAATATTCACGAGAATGATTCCAGAAATGAAAGGGTTACCGTATGAGGAACGTCTGGCAGCTCTTGGGCTGTATTCCCTGGAGTTCAGGGGAATAAGGGGGGGATCGCACAGAAACATTCCAAATGTTAAAAGGCCTGAACAGATTAGATATGGCAAAGTTATTTCCCATGGTAGGGGATTCTAGGACAAGAGGGCACGACTTCAGGATTGAAGGACATCCTTTTAGAACTGAGATGCGGAGAAATTACTTTAATCAGAGTGTGGTAAATCTGTGGAAGTTGTTGCGGTGTAGAGGCCAAATCATTAGGTGTATTTAAGGCAGAGATAGATAGGTTCTTGATTATAACCATATAACAATTACAGCACAGAAACAGGCCATCTCGGCCCTTCTAGTCTGTGCCGAAAGCTTACTCTCACCTAATCCCACTGACCTGCACTCAGCCCATAACCCTCCATTCCTTTCCTGTCCATATAACTATCTAATTTCTTTTAAAAGACAATATCAAACCTGCCTCTACCGTTTCCACTGGAAGGTCGTTCCACACAGCTACCACTCTCTGAGTAAAGAAATTCCCCCTCATGTTACCCCTAAACTTTTGCCCCTTAACTCTCAACTCATGTCCTCTTGTTTGAATCTCCCCTACTCTCAATGGAAAAAGCCTATCCAAATCAACTCTATCTATCCCCCTCATAATTTTGAATACCTCTATCAAGTACCCCCTCAGCCTTCTACGCTCCAAAGAATAAAGACCTAACTTGTTCAACCTTACTCTGTAACTTAGGTGCTGAAACCCAGGTAACATTCTAGTAAACCTCCTCTGCACTCTCTCTATTTTGTTGACATCTTTCCTATAATTCAGTGACCAGGACTGTACACAATACTCCAATTTGGCCTCACCATTGCCTTGTACAATTTTAACATTACATCCCAGCTCCTATACTCAATGCTCTGATTTATAAAGGTCAGCATACCAAAGGCTTTCTTCACCACCCTATCCACATGAGATTCCACATTTAGGGAACTATGCACCATTAGGCAGGGTATGGAGTGAAAACAGGGGAGTGGGGATGACTGTAAGAATTGGATCAGCACATGACTGAATGGCAGAGCAGACTTGATGGGCTGAATGGCCTACTTCTGCCCCTTTATCTTATGTTCTTATTGTGCATACATTTATCTAAATGTCTTTTAAATGGTGTAGTTACCTGCCGCTGTCACCTCCTGAGGCAGCTCGTTCGATACACCCACCACCTTCTCTGCGTAAACATTGCCCTCAGGGCCCCTTTCATTTTTTCCCCTCTTGCCTCACTTCCACAAACTTACTAACCACACACCTACACTCTCATCAAATTCATTAACATGAATAACAAACAGAATGGAGGCAACAACGATGCCCGTGGTTCAGCACTGGTCACGGACATCCAGTGTGAAAAACAACCCTCCACTACCACCCTCTGCCTCCAACCACAAACCAGATTTGTATCAGCTCACCCAGGACCTCATGTCACAGGGGCTGTTCCTGTGTGGCAAAGTTCAGTATTTGATATTCAGATTATCTCAGCAAAGCCCCAGCAACTTCTTCCTAGGCTTCCCCACAAGGTCTGAGGACGGACTTGATCAGCCCCCAGGAGTTCATCCAGCTTTATGTGTTTAAGGCTTCCAGCATCACCTCTTGTTTGTTGTGGTTCAGGACAATACTATTTATTCTCTTCCCAAAATTCACCAGCTTCCATTCCAGTAAACACAGACGAGGGGAACCAGACCTCACTCATCCCTCTTTGCTCCACACACAGACACTGAAGGGGAACTTTTCTCTCCCTATTTCTCTTCAGATCAATGGACAGACTGAACTGAGGGAGGATAGAAAGGGCCGGGGGTAAGAGGAGTGGAACAGGAGGGTGTTCCCAAGTAAACAGACATCTTGTGAGTGAGGATCCTGAACAGAGTTTGGAGGGGTTCGGGATCAGCATGTTCCTGTTGGAGTGAAGGTCAGCACTGATGGGATGAGGGAACCCTGGCTGACGAGGGTCATTCAGACTCTGATCAGGAAAATGATGGATTTGTTTGTCAGGTGAAAATAACTGGGATGGAGCGATTCCCTTGTGAAAATGAAGGAATGTAGGAGTACACTGAAGAGAGGAATCGGGAGGGCAAAAAGAAGACACAAGATTATTTAGCAGATTCTGTGAATCTGTTGGAAGAAAAAGAGTAATTAGTGATGTGTCCCTTGACGGATCAGTTTGAAGCTGGGGGTTTCAGTGAGGAGAATAGTAATGTCCTGAAACATAACACCCTGTTTCAACTTTGACCCTCTCACTTTAAAGCTTTATCCTCTACTAGTGTCCTCAGAGAGATTACACTGCTGGGCCTGTCTCAAAGTTAGAAGAATAAGAGGTGGTGTGACTGAGACAGACACAGTCTCACAGGGTATTGACAGAGCAGAGGCAGGAATGATGTTTCACCTGACTCAGCCAGAACACAGTGAATCTTTGGAATTCTCTCCACAAGGTTTCTCGATTTCTGGGGCTCCGTGATAATGGGGATGGCACAGGAAAGTGGCTCTGAGGTCAAAGGTCAGACGTTCTGAGTGAAGGACAGGACAGACACAAAGGGCCAAAAAGCCACATCTGCTGCTATTTCTTAATACACATATCTACATTTGCGCCATTTAATATTTTGGCCTTCAGTCTGTTGGATTACACAGGGGAACCAATGCACTCTGTACAGAGCATCCTCTGTATCCCATGTTTGCTGTATTCAGTCCAAAGTTCAAAGTAAATTTATTATCAAACTACATATGTCACCATATGCAAACCTGAGATTCATTTTCTTGTGGGCATACTCAATAAATCCAACAACCACAATAGAATCAATGAAAGATTGCACAAACAGGGCAGACAACCAGTGTGCAAAAGACAACAAACTGCAAATACAAGGAGAAAGAAAAACAAGAAATGGTAATAAATAAATAAATGAATAAGCAATAAATATCAAGATCATGAGATGAGGTGTACTTGAAAGTGAGTCCAGAGGTTGTGGGAACAGTTCAGTGATGGGGCGAGTGAATCTGAAGTTATCTGAACTGGATCATGTGGGTCCTGATGGCAGCAGTGGGAAGAGAGCATGGGCCGGGTGGTGGGGGTTAGGGTGAATCTGAACTGGATCATGTGGGTCCTGATGGCAGCAGTGGGAAGAGAGCATGGGCCGGGTGGTGGGGGTTAGGGTGAATCTGAACTGGATCATGTGGGTCCTGATGGCAGCAGTGGGAAGAGAGCATGGGCCGGGTGGTGGGGGTTAGGGTTAGGGTGAATCTGAACTGGATCATGTGGGTCCTGATGGCAGCAGTGGGAAGAGAGCATGGGCCGGGTGGTGGGGGTTAGGGTTAGGGTGAATCTGAACTGGATCATGTGGGTCCTGATGGCAGCAGTGGGAAGAGAGCATGGGCCGGGTGGTGGGGGTTAGGGTTAGGGTGAATCTGAACTGGATCATGTGGGTCCTGATGGCAGCAGTGGGAAGAGAGCATGGGCCGGGTGGTGGGGGTTAGGGTTAGGGTGAATCTGAACTGGATCATGTGGGTCCTGATGGCAGCAGTGGGAAGAGAGCATGGGCCGGGTGGTGGGGGTTAGGGTTAGGGTGAATCTGAACTGGATCATGTGGGTCCTGATGGCAGCAGTGGGAAGAGAGCATGGGCCGGGTGGTGGGGGTTAGGGTGAATCTGAACTGGATCATGTGGGTCCTGATGGCAGCAGTGGGAAGAGAGCATGGGCCGGGTGGTGGGGGTTAGGGTGAATCTGAACTGGATCATGTGGGTCCTGATGGCAGCAGTGGGAAGAGAGCATGGGCCGGGTGGTGGGGGTTAGGGTGAATCTGAACTGGATCATGTGGGTCCTGATGGCAGCAGTGGGAAGAGAGCATGGGCCGGGTGGTGGGGGTGTGCAGCTTTCCTGCAACAATGGTCTGTGTAGATGTGCTCAGTGCTGGGGTATTGGTGATTCCAGACCAGACTGTGATGCAGCCAGTCAATATGCTCTCCACCACTCACCTATATAAGTTTGTCAAGGTTTTAGATGTTGTGCTAAATCTTGGCAAACCCAGGAGGAAGCAGAAACGCTGTCTGCTTTCTTCATAATTGTACTGAATCGTTCTGGGACCCGGTCAGTTCCTCTGAAATGACAACACCGAGGAATTTAAACTGGCCAACCCTCTCCACCTCCGATCCTCCAGTGTGGACTGGTTCATGGAGCTCTAGTTTCCTCTTCCCGAAGTCAATAATCAGCTCCTCAGTCTTGCTGACATTAGGAGGTTGTTGTTCTGGTGCCTCTCAGCCAGATTTTCAATCTCCTGCGATATGCTGATTCATCACCACCTTTGACTGGCCTGAGATAGTGGTGTCACCAGCAAACTTAACCCTGGCATTGGAGCTGTGCTCAGCCACACGGTCAGGAGTGTAAATCGAGTTGAGCAGGGTCCAAGAACACAGCCTTGTGGTGCATCTGTGCTGATGGAGATTGTGGAGGAGATGTTGCCAATCTGACCTGACACGGGTGGACAAGTGCGGAAATTGAGGATCCTATTGCACAAGAAGTTATTGAGGCCAAGATCTTGAAGCTTAGTGATTAGTTTTGAGAGGATGACAGTATTGAATGCTGAGCTGGCTTTGATAAAGAGCATCCTGATGTGTCCAGGTGTGGCCTGTATCTGGCCACACCCCTCCATTCCCTGTCTGTTCATGTGTCTGTCTGAATGCCACTGAAATGTTGTTGTTGTGTCTGTTTCCACCCCCTCCCGACAACATAGGCACCTACACCGACCATTCTCTGTGTAAAAAATAAACTTGCCTCATCAATCTGCTTTAAACCTTCTCCTCTCACCTTATATTCACTCCCTGTAGTATCTGACTTTCCCACGCTGAGTATAAAGAGACTCTGACTGTCTATAATGCCTGTGTCAGCTCTTGCTGACTTTTCCCTCGACAGCTGCTGAGTCACCGTGTTCCCAGACTTCTGTACCTTGTGTAACGCCCTGGGTCACGTTTTTACTGTTCTGCGGTAGGTATTTCATTCAGCAGCTCTGTGAGATCAGTCTGTTCTGCTCTCAGCCTGTTCGGCTCATTGTTCAATATAAGGGATGATGAGGAATGTGTGTCATCCAGTCAGGATGGTGGAACTAGGGGAGGTTTTTCTGGTGAGGGACACTGAAGTTGGGCTTGGGGCTTTTGTTCAGGGGTAGATGAAGAGAGAAGATGCTGGAGGGAACAGGTCGTGAGATTCGATCCGGTGCGGGACCATGATTCGAGGGTCCGGTGCCGAGACCGATTGAGGATCGGTGAATATGGTGAAACGTTGAGCTCCAACTTGTGAACATTTAACTGTTTAATTAAAATGGGTATAAAGAAAATGATATTTAAGATTCATTGAGCAAACACGAGGAAATCTGCAGATGCTGGAAATTCAAACAACACACACAAAATGCTGGTGGAACACAGCAGGCCAGGCAGCGTCTATAGGAGAAGCACTGTCGACGTTTCGGGCCGAGACCCTGATGAAGTTAGTCCTGACAAAATGTCGACAGTGCTTCTCCTATAGATGCTGCCTGGCCTGCTGTGTTCCACCAGCATTTTGTGTGTGTTGTTTTAAGATTTGTGCTATTTTCTGCTTCAGGTCAAGTCAAGTGACTTCTTATTGTCATTTCAACCATAACTGCTGGTACAGTACACAGTAAAAATGAGACAATGTTTTCAGGACCATGGTGCTGCATGAAACAATACAAAAACTACACTGGACTACAGACCTGCCCAGGACTGCGTAAAGTGCACAAGACAGTGCAGGCATTACAATAAATAATAAACAAGACAATAGGCACAGTAGAGGGCAGTAAGATGGTGTCAGTCCAGGCTCTGATATCTTTTTAAATTGACATGTCGCTTGCCGAAGTGGGCCGTAAGGTCGGTCAGAACAAATCGAGCATTCGCACAATAAAGCAGAAAGAAGCTGAAATTTTTCATCCTGCATATTATTTAGCTCAGAATGACAGACCATACTCTGATCACTTTGGCTTATTGGAGCTTCAGTAAAAAATGGCATTGACATTGGAATGGGACTGCATTCCCACACTGGTGCTACAGAGATAATTAATCGCAGAACCATTAATATGAAAAAGCAAATTTGCCAGCATATCAAGCAGATAAATGACAAATTTTCTGTTCTCATTGATGAATCAAGAAGCCTGAGCATTGAGACTGTCCTAATAGTTTATTTGAAATGTGAAAGTGATAAGGAAGGTGATCCCCATTTTCTGTTTTTAGATCTCATTGAACAGCCTGATCAGAAAGCTGAAATGATTGAACTGTCTCAATAACCATGGGTTTGATGACTCTTACTTGAAACAGAACCTTGTAGCATTGGCTAGTGATGGGGTGAGTGTAATGCTTGGTGTCAAATCTAGTTTTGCTACAATTCTCAAGGAACATTTCCCTGATGTGATAATTTGGCCCTGTCTTAATCACAGATTAGAACTTGCAGTAGGTGATTCTGTGAGAGAAGTTCATGGAATAAATCATTTCCAATCATTTAATGGACAAATTGTACTCTGTTTACAGTAGATCACCTCTAAATCAAAAGGAACTGTCTGAATGTGTCTCTCAAGTAGAACAACACATTTACAAAATAGTCTGTGTTCTGGGCACCAGGTAGATAGCTAGCTCGTTTCGAACAGTTTTAGCAGTGTGGCAAAATGATGAAGCACTGTGTTTTTATTTTGAAAAAGCAATGAAGGATGAATCAAGATCTGGGAGTGACAGAAAACGCTGTGAAGGTCTGTTCAACAGACTCTCTTCAGAACAGTTTCTATCAGACTGAGCTCTAATGTATGACACCTTGCATGAACTTGGTTTACTGTCAGAGTGTTTACAGAAATGCACTACTACGATTGTTTATGCAGACAAACTGATCCAATGGAGCATAAGATCACTGCATGGACTGAAAGAGCAACCTGGTACAAAAACTCCAGATCTGCAGAAACAGAATCAGAATCGGGTTAATTATCTCTGTTATATATGATGTGAAATGTGTTGCTTTCAGCAGCAGTGCAGTGCAGAGACATAACATCACTATGAATTATAAAATAAATAGTGCAAGTGAAGGAATAATGGGGGAATCAGTGGGAATCTGTGTGTCATCCCCGGCACAAAGACGATGGTTGTGGTGTTTGGAGCCGATCATCTCAGCCACAGGACATCTCTGCAGGAACTCCTCAGGACAGAGTCCTCGGCCCAAACACCCTCAGCTGCTTCCTCAACGACCATCTGTCCATCGTAAGGTCAGAGGTCGGGATGGTCACTGATGACGACACAATGTTCAGCACCATCTGCCACCCCTCAGGTAATGAAGCAGCCCACAACACAAACGCAGCAAGACCTGGACAATATCCAGGCCTGGGCTGATAGGTGGCAAGTGACAATCACACCACACAGTGTCAGGCAGTGATGTCTGAGGCAGGGATCTCTGGGAATCATGAGAATTGGGAAAATTCTTAAATATTTAAACTAGGTGCCTTACAATCTGGGGAATGATGGTAAAATTAATTAGACCAAGTGAGAAGGTGACTGAGAGGTGACGATATGACAGTCAGGTCAGTGATTAGACTGTGGACATGTTCAGTCAGCAAGGTGAAGCTCACTGGATCAAAGGTAAACAGGTGGAGGTTGGATCGCAGACCACGGCAGGAGAGTTTATCATCAGATAAGGAGAGTCACGGCAGGAAAACAGGGTCAGAAACGAAGACAATGAATTACAGAGAGCATTGGGAAATGACTGTCAGTGAGATAGAGAGACACCACATAGAAATAATCAAAGGCTGAATACTACAGAGAAATGTAGGTTTCTGATGATTTTTTGTGAAATCCACGTCACCATTGTATAACAGAAACCCGTACGATTATTGACTCAGTGGAGTATCTTTGAGATCACACTCGAAGTGTTTCCCAATGCTCACTGTAACAGGGTCTGAATAAACTGACTTGTTCCCGAAACTCACCACCGCTGTCTGGCAGGTTCTTTCTGTGCTGTTCCATCTGAACCGTATTTAAGTGGGAGACGGGTCCCCACACCCACAACCCAACCCCCAGTCCCTCTGTCCCTCGAGCTGCTGTTGTGGACGCTGCCTGATGAAGACTGTCAGACTCAGCGACGTGGAGATTCCAGAGCAACACACTCAAAATACTGGAGGAACTCAGGGGGTCAGGCAGCAGCTGTGGAGAGGATAACAGTCGTCGTTTCAGACCGAGACCCTTGAACGCAGTTTATTCTTCTCCATATGCTGCCTGACCGGCTGAGTTCCTCCAGGATATTGTGTGTGTTGCTCTGGAATTCCAACATCTGCAGAATCTCTTGTGTTCGTGATTGGAGATTCCAGCCCAGTGCCCCTGCTCTCTGGGGCTGGCGGGGTTTAGAAGACAGGCAGGAGGAAATCATTTCCACACGTGGACCCTGTTCCGAACAAGTGAGACCAGACCTTTGGAGCCGGGCTGTATGTGGTGAAGTCAAGCAGGGAAATGGAAATCAGGAGTTGAATGTTTTCCACACTGTGACGTGCAATGTCCAGTCCTGTGGTGATTCCTGCAGACACATCTTTGTCATCGGCACAGCATCAGTCTCCTCACAGCAGATTCCCTCCACATCCCGTGTTTCATACTATTAACTGATTTAATAGTTGCTATAAATTTACATTATTCATTGTTTTTACACCTCAGTCTCTCTTTAGTCCTCCAGCTAAACGAATCGTGCTTTTGGAGGAACACCGAGGGTCAGGCAGCAACTGTGGAGAGAAATGGGCAATTGACATTTCGCGCAGAGAACCTTCGTCTGGACTGTCTCAATCCGGAATATCTTCTGTCTATTTTTCTCCACAAATGCTGTCTGACTCGCTTAGTTCCTTCCAGACTCTTGCATTTACAATCCCTTCTGTTGCTCTTTTCAGGACTTGCCCTTTCAGTTCTCCCGTAGACTGAACCAAGCTCTTTTCTCCGGCTTTATCTATGTTAGACTTGTTTAATGTGTTTCTGATCGCTGCTGTGGAAATGAACACGATTCCTGCTTCACTGAAAAGGAACATTCATTCCCCAGACTGCAGCGCCCCCTGGTGGGCAGCCGCGGTACCGCAGGCGTTCAGCAGCTCCCCGAAAGTGAAAGGACCCTGAACCCGGAAGTACCGGGAGTTAACATGGCTTCGAAAGGACAGGTCGAGAGTTTAACCGAGGAGGCAATTTGTCCCATCTGCCTGGAGTTCTTCACCGACCCGGTTATACTGGAGTGTGGACACAACTTCTGCCGCTCCTGCATCACACGGTGTTGGGAAAGGGAGGAGAGAAACTCCTGCCCGGAATGTAGAGAGGAGTTTGCGGACCGCACCCTCAGGGTCAATCGGGCCTTGGCAAATCTGTCTGAGAAAGCTCGAAAACTAAACCTGAATCCGAAAGGGAAGGAAAGTAAACTTCACTGCGAGAAACATGGGGAAGAACTGAAGCTGTTTTGTGAGACGGACGAGACACTGATCTGCCTGATCTGTGCGACTGCGCGGGAACACAAGTCTCACAACTTCATGCCGGTTACCGAAGCCGTTGAAATCTACAAGGTAAAACTAACCCGTTTTTGATCAGCTGTTTACTTAGTTGCATATTTTGGTCTAATGTCTTTACTCTCTGATTCCCAGGGTCGGGTTAAATCTTCCTTAGACTCTCTCACTGAAAAGAAATCAGACTTCGAGGAAATGGAGCAACAACAGAAAGAGAAGATTTCTGGAGTTCGGGTGAGAATTCCAGAGCAGAATTTGCAAATTCGCTGTGTACTTTTGTTCCCTTTAATGCAGAATAGCAGAATATCGCAGCTCCAGTAACCTGGGATCAATCCTGACCCCTGGAGCTGTCTGCGTGGAGTTTGCATGTTCTCCCCGTAACCAGTACCTTCCTTTAGCCGACATTGCATGGTTGAACGGTAAATTGGCGACTGTAATTAACCTTGTGACATTGAGTGGTCTGTGAATCCGGTCGGAGTTAGTGGGTCAGAGACGGAGTATATGTTTCAGGGAGACGTGGGGGAATGTGATGGAGGGGATTGTTCTAGGAAGCAGCAGAGACGTTAATGGGCTGAATGGTTACCTTCCATGTCAGAAGGAAATACAAAAAATAGCCTCAAATATTAAACTAGCCTCTCCTTTCATTGACAGGAACAGTCACACAGTCTTCAGTCACAGATCACATCCCATTTTGCTGAACTGCGCCGGGTTCTCACTGAGAAAGAGCAGCGTGCACTCCGAGATCTCAGGGAAGAAGAGGAGAGGATTCTGAATCCAATGGAGAAAAATCTTCGAGAGATTCAAGAGAATTTAAATTCCATCCAGGAGGAAATCTCAAAGTTACAGGAACGGATGGATAAACAAGAAAATATCACATTCCTCACGGTGAGAGACTTCAGTTTGTTTCTGTAAAAGTGCACCATCAGAAAATGATGCATTCTATCACAAATTCTGTAGTTGGAAACTGATTTCCACCAGTCAGGACATCCTGACTGTTCAGAATTGTCATTGTCCCAAACCGGCCTCCCACAACGTCTGTACATCACAGGACAGTCTGCAACCTTCTCGGGAATGAGTTACTCTGATCAGAGCACTGAGATGGTGGTCGTTTCTGTGATTCCCACGTATAATATCCCCTGAGACTCAGAGTAACACCCAGTTACAGTCACAGGCTATGAATGTGTTTCTGATATTCACTTCACCACATTTCTTGTGGGATTTAAAACAACCAACTGATGCTTTATCTCTGACTTTTGGTCTCACACAAGGAGAAACATTTTCTCCACTCCCACCCCATCAAATCCATTTGGAATACTAAATTCCTCCATCTGATCCTCCCTGACATCGTATCCAGATAAAAATACACAACCTGTCCAGTCTCTCCTGTAAGATCCATCCTCTCAGTTATGGTATAAATTTCATAAACATTCCTTGTACTTTCTCCCGTCGTTCTCCTCTTTCTCCATTCGTTTCAGTGGGAAAGAATTAAGTGGGAATTTTCAGCAGCTTGTAATAACTTGTCTCAGATTCCTGCTGTTCAGATGCCGATGGTCAGTCTCAGTCAATTGAGATCTGTGTTTGATTTATTTCAGGAGGAAGCTCATCGGAAGAGGAGGTAGGACGTGGTCTTGACTGAAACTCTGTGTGGATTTGTAAAATAGTTCAAATATCCCGGATGTTCAGTTTATAACTAGATGTATAATATTTACAGGATTGGTGATAATGACAAGACATTGTCAGTGACAGATGGTGCCCTACTGGTTGAAAAATTCTATCACCCCTATTTGTTCGACACGGCATTGGGAGAACACCTGGACAGCATTAAGCGAGGTAAAACATACAGATTCATTCCGGCACCAACCCCACCTGCCGGGAGGCATCACTGCCACATGGTCAGCTGGAGATGTCAGACCCTTGAACACACCAAACCAGGGGCAAATACAAACAATTCACTGGTCGAATCACTGCATCCTGGTCCCATTTGCACTGGACAAACAAACTAATGCACGGGTTTGAATCCTGACATGGTAGCTCTGGAATTAACGTTTCATTAATGTCATTAAAGAGGATAAAATCTGGTATCACTGTGGTGACAGGGATTGTCAGAAAAATACACCAGTCCTTCGAGCCACTCACCCTGTCTGACCTGTCCGTGACCGCAGTCTGATTGACTCAGCTCTGCCCCCTGCTGGACTCGCCAGTCTCACTGTTGTGATCAAACCACCACATTGAGACTGAGCCTGGACACACCAACCAGCTTTAACATTGGTGGACACAGCATAACTGGTCTGGCAAATCTCCCTCACACACATTCACAAGAAGGCTCAGCAGATTGTAGTCAGAGCCTCAGCATTGCACATTGTTAGTCCCCTCAGTAACCTGGAAACTATTCTCTTCAGACACAGTGAATGGTTTCTATTTGAATAATTCACACACGTGTCACACATTGTCAACACACACTGGACATGTGAAGACACACTGTAACATCCAAATAGTTCAATGTGCACACTCACCTTCATTGTGTACACACACTCACTGATATTTACCACAACCAACACACACGCACACAATGATACATTGATATATTGATAATATGCAAATGCACCATCAGAGTGGGACACATTGTCAGAGACACAGACACATTTCCGTGTGTTTGTCCCATATCCTTCTAACCATTGCCTATTGTTGTACCTGTCTAAATTGATCTTATAATATTTTAATTTTACCTCTTTCTACAGCTTCCTTTGGCAGCAAATTCCACAGTGAGAAAGTTGCCCTGCAGATCCCTAGAAAAACTTTCCCCTCTCACCTTCAATCTCTGCCCTCTAGTTCTGGACTCCCCTGGAGTTCCCTGGTGTGACCTTCCAGCCCTTCTTACGGCAGCACCTGAGCCACCCTCCAGTCTACCAGCAGCTCACCTGTGGGGAAATGTGAAGCAAATATATCTGCCAGAGTCTCTGCAAATTCATCCTCTGTCCTAATGAGGGGCTGTGGGGAGAGGGTTTGTGGGAAAGGAGACCCTTATCACCCATATTCATCCCCCTTCACCTTCTGTTTCCATCTACACACACAGTTCACCACAGGCTTTCCACCCCTCCCCCATCTGGTCCTGGTTCCATCTGCCATTCATCTCTCCCCTAATGGTTCCCATTGTCATAAACAGGAAAAAGTCTGCAGATGCTGGAAATCCAAATCAACACACACAAAATGCTGGAGGAACTCAGCAGGTCAGACAGCATCTATTGTAATGAATAAACAGTTGATGTTTTGGGCTGTGATCCTTCTTCAGGACTAAAATTGAAGTGGGGGGGGAGATGCCGGAATAAAAAGGTGGGGAGAGGGGAGAGAGGCTAGCG
Organism: Hemitrygon akajei; assembly: GCF_048418815.1. Classification (NCBI taxonomy): domain Eukaryota; kingdom Metazoa; phylum Chordata; class Chondrichthyes; order Myliobatiformes; family Dasyatidae; genus Hemitrygon; species Hemitrygon akajei. The sequence goes on from NC_133125.1 coordinate 204,581,349, forward strand.
AGAAGGTGATAGGTGAAGCAGGGGGGTGGGAAAGCTAAAGGGCTGGAGAGGAAGGAATCTGATCGGAGAGGAGAGTGGACCATAAGAGAAAGGGGAGGAGGGGACCCAGGGAGTAGTGATTGGGAGGTAAGAAGAGGTTAAAGGCCAGAGTGGGGAATAGAAGAAGAGGGGAGGGGATGAGAAAAATTTTACCTGAAGAGGAAATCAATATTCATGCCATCAGGTCAGAGGCTACCCAGGCAGAATACAAGGTGTTCTCCTCCATCCTGAGGATGGCCTCATCTTGGCGCAAGAGGCAGCCACGGACCGACATTTTGGAATGGGAATTAAAATGTTTGGCCACTGGGAAGTTCCCCTTTGGGCGGATAGAGTAGAACCTCCTTTAGTGATCAGATTCCAGTACAGGTTAGCCTTTGTGCTCCTGTTTCTCACCCTCCCACAGCTGTCTCGACCTTCCCATCTCCCAAACTTACCTGCAACCCCTCTCCGACTAGCGATCAAAACTTTCACTGTGTTGGTCTCCACCTGTCATTCACTTCCCAGTGTCTCCCAACTCCACAGTCCACACTCCCCACCCTTCCGCTACCTGGAACAAGCTGCCTGGCATCTTTCACCAATCTTCAGTCCACAGTCACTTCAGACTCCTGTCTCATCACTCCCCTTCTCCTCTGCTCACTCTACACCCCTCATAACCTTATATATTTCTGTCAGATCACCTCCCAGTCCGTTTACCTGCATTTGGCCCGTATCCTTCTAAACCTCCCTGTCATCATTTCTCAGTCCCAGGGCTCAGCTCCTCTTCTGTGCCAGTTCCACAGGGCCCTCAATTCCCCAGTGTTACAGAAGATGATCGACTTCATTTTCTACCACATTACAGAAGCAAATATGCTGCAGGTCCTAAGATGCAGAAGGGTCGATAAATCCCCAGGTCCTGATCAAGTGTATCCCAGGACATTGTGAGAAGCTCAGGAAGAAATTGAGAGGCCCTTTTGGAGATATGTGTGTCATCGATAACTACGGGTGAGGGGCCAGAAGACTGGAGGGAGACTAATTTTGAACATTTGTTGAAGATTGACTGTAGGGAAAAACCTGGGAAGTACAGACCAGTGAGCCTAATGTCAGTGGAGGGTTCATTAATGGAGGGGATTCTGAGAGACAGGATCTACATTCATTCGGAAAGGTGAGGACTAATCAGGGAGACCCAGCTTGGTTTTCTGCATGGACGGTACGGTAGCATAGTGGTTAGCACAACGGTTTACAGTACCAGCGACCCGGGTTCATGTCCCGTCACTGCCTGTGAGGAGTTTGTACGTTCTCCCCGTGACCGTGTGGATTTCCTACGGGTTCTCCGGTTTCACAGTCCAAACCCGTACCGGATGGCAAGTAAATTGGTAATTGTAACTTGCACTGTGGGGGTTTCCTTCAGGTTCTCCGCTTCTTCCCACAATCCAATTAACCCGTTCTAAATCAGGGATTGCTGGGTGGTGGGGGTCATTGTAACTTGTCCCATGGTCAGGCTCGGATTAAATCAGGGGTTGCTGGGTGGTGGGGGTCATTGTAACTTGTCCCATGGTCAGGCTCGGATTAAATGGGGTTGCTGGGTGGTGGGGGTCATTGTAACTTGTCCCATGGTCAGGCTCGGATTAAATGAGGGGTTTCTGGGTGGTGGGGGTCAAAGGGCCGGAAGTGCCTATTCCGTGCTGTATCTCAATAAATAAATTACAGCTGATGAAAGTGCAGTAGACATCGTCTCCATGGAGTTTAGCGAGGGATTTGACAAGGTAGCAGAGAGTTAGATCACATGGGAGACAGTACGATCTGGAATAGGATACAGACTTGTCTGGGTGGAGTCCTGTGACCAGTGGTTGTTCTGCAGGGATCGGTGCTGCCCCCACTGTTTCTCATCATTCATATGAATGATTTGGAGAGAATGTAGGTGACGTGTTTAGTAGGTTTGTGAAGGACTCTAAAATTGGTGGTTTCATGGACAGTGAAGAGGTTATTTATTTATTTAGAGACAGTGTGAAACAGGCCGTCCCAGACCAACGACCTGCTCCACCCAGCACCCCAACTATTTAAAACCAGCCTAATCACGGGGCAATGTACAATGACCATTTAACCTTCAAAGTGTTATGTCTTTGTATGAGCGTCACAGAGTGATAGAAACTAACAGCACAGGCCCTTCAGCCCATCTGGTCTGTACTGAAGCATTTAAACTACCTGCTCCCATCGACCTGCACCGAGACCATGGTCCTCCAACTCCGACCATCCATGTACCGTCCAAACTTCACTTAAATGTTTAAATCGAGCTTGCTTGTACCACTTGCACTAGCAGCTCGTTCCACACTCTCACAACCCTCTAAATGAAGCAGTTTCCCCTCATCTTCCCCTTAAACTTTTCATCTTTCACCGTTAACCCATGACCTCTAGTTGTAATCCCACCCAACCGCCATGGAAAAAGCCTGCTTGCATTTACCCTATCTATACCCCTCATAATTTTGTATACCTCTATCAAATCTCCTCTCAGTCTTCTATGTTACAGGAATAAAGTCCTAAACTATTCAATCTTTCCTTATGACTCAGGTCCTCCAATCCCGGCAACATCCCTGGAAATTTTCTCTGTACTCTTTCAAACTTGTTTACATCCTTCCTGTAGGTAGGTGACCAAAACTGTACACAATATTCCAAATTAGACCTCAACAACATCTCATACAACTTCAGCATAACAACCATCTCCTGTACTCAATACTTTGATTTCTGAAGGCCGATGTGACAAAAGTGTTGGGAACTGTCTCGTTGTGTTCAGCGTTCTGTGTAAAGCCCCGGCCCTACGTCCTGTATCCAAGGAGGGGTCCCGGCTCTGTGTTCTGCGTTCCTGTTCTCAATTGACCCAGTCTCTGTGTTCTGCGTTCCTGTCCTTCCTTGACCAAGGCTCTGTATTCTCGTCCTGTCCATGTGCCTCACCAAGCACAGGAATACCTTGCCTAGCCCGGTGCTGGGATTCTCTCGTCCTGTGCTGGGATTCCCTTGTCCTGTCCGGGAGTCTCTCGTCCCGTCCTGTGACTCTCCTCGTCCTGTAGCCACGTCTTTTCATCACCTGGTTCTGGAGTCCGAGCCAGAGTCAAGACCCAGGTTCTGGGTCCTTGTGCAGTCTCTGGCTTGAAGCCCAAGCCTAGGCTCCTAGTTCCCAGTTCCATGTCCTGGTTCCACTATCCTCGTCTAGTCCTAGCCCAGGCCCGGAATCCTTGCCTCGTTCGGGGCCTGTGTCATCTCCAGCGTCCTTTCTTCCTCACTTCCCTTGCTTCCATCTCATGCCCAGTCCTATTCCTGGTAGTTCAGTGTCTGTGTCTTGCTTTTGGGTCCGTTCCCAACCTCCTCGCATGACAATTTTAAACTTGTTTACATCTTTCCTGTAGGTCATTGACTGAACCTGCGCACAATATTCAAAATTAGGCCTCACCAACATCTCATACAACTTCAACATAACATCCATCTCCTGTACTCAATACTTTGATTTATGAAGGCCAAAGAAAAGCTTTTTTTATGACCCTATCTACCTGTAACACCACTTTCGGTGTATTCTGGACCTGTGTTCCCAGATCTGCTGTGGAACAGAGTCCTCAGTGCCCGACCATTCACTGTGAAAGACCGACACTGGGGTCCTACCGAAGAGCAACAGCTCACACTTGTCTGCATTAAATTCCAGCTGACACTTTTCAGCCCATTTTCCCAGCTGCTCCAGATCCCACTGCAAGCAATGATGGTCTTCCTCGCTGTCCACTCCTCCCCAATCTGAGGGATGAATTGGGAGCACTCATTGGAAATGCACAAGGTGACAGGGAGAAAGTACAAACTCCTTACAGATGGTGTCGGAATTGAACTCTGAACTCCGGAACCAGCTGAGATCCTCCAGAATTTTGTGTTTGTTGATAGAGGAAAATCCGCTCTCCATCCCGGTGGAAAAACCTCTGGAAGATGCTGATTGTCCATCCGCTGTGTTTGGGTAAAACCCCGGGAAAGGGTCCTGTCGCCCACCCAACTGCGCCTGAGGCCCAGCGGCCTCTCCCCCCGGTCCCGGGGCCGCGCTGCCCGAGTCTCCCCCCCCCCTCGATCCCCGGGGCCGCGCTGCCCGAGTCTCCCCCCGATCCCGGGGCCGCGCTGCCCGAGTCTCCCCCCGGTCCCGGGGCCGCGCTGCCCGAGTCTCCCCCCAATCCCCGGGGCCGCGCTGCCCGAGTCTCCCCCGATCCCCGGGGCCGCGCTGCCCGAGTCTCCCCCCCGATCCCCGGGGCCGCGCTGCCCGAGTCTCCACCCGGTCCCGGGGCCGCGCTGCCCGAGTCTCCCCCCCGATCCCCGGGTCTCCCCTGGTCCCGGGGGACGCGCTGCCCGAGTCTCCCCCCCCCGATCCCCGGGGCCGCGCTGCCCGAGTCTCCCCCCCGATCCCCGGGGCCGCGCTGCCCGAGTCTCCCCCCACCCCCGGTCCCGGGGCCGCGCTGCCCGAGTCTCCCCCCCGATCCCCGGGGCCGCGCTGCCCGAGTCTCCCCCCGATCCCCGGGGCCGCGCTGCCCGAGTCTCCCCCCGATCCCCGGGGCCGCGCTGCCCGAGTCTCCCCCCACCCCCGGTCCCGGGGCCGCGGTGACCGAGTCTCCCCCCGATCCCCGGGGCCGCGCTGCCCGAGTCTCCCCCCGATCCCCGGGGACTCTCTAATTCTCTGCTTCTCCCCCCAGTCTCTGTCACCCTGGATGTGGAAACGGCGAATCCGTGGCTCGAGGTGTCTGAGGATCGGAAGAGTGTGAGACGGACCGAGACCCGGAGGGATCTCCCTGACACCGGGAAGAGGTTCACAAACTGGCTTTGTGTGCTGGGATCGGAGGGATTCACATCAGGGAGACATTACTGGGAGGTGGAGGTGACGGGGAATCGGTGGTGGGATCTGGGAGTCGCCGCAGAGTCTGTGAAGAGGAAGGGAGGGGTCACACCGAGTCCGGAGACCGGATTCTGGATCATCGGGCGGGTTGATGACGAGATGTGGGTTTTCACATCCCCTGTGTCCCGTCTCCCTGCCGGTCCCATCCCCGGGAGGGTGCAAGTTTATCTCAGTTACGAGTCCGGGACAGTTTCATTTTACAACGCGGAGACCAAGTCCCATCTCCACACCTTCACTGGGAATAAATTCACGGAGAAACTTTATCCTTTCTTCTGGAATGGATATGAAAACGAGTGGCTGAGAATCTGCTCCGGTTCCGCTCCAGGTCTGTAAACGGGCCGGGTCCAGGACTGGCGTCAGGAGTCAGTCAGTGTAAATATAAATGTGCGGAGAGTGAAATAAACACGATGTGAGAATTATCGATCCATTAATTTTAACTCGTTCACCGCATCCGTCAACGGAACAGAAACACTGCGGATTCAGCAGCAGCCGCGGGCGGCGGGTCCTGAGCTCCCCGGCTCCACCGGGTGCTAAAGTCCACCGGGACTGACAGGGTAACTGGGGCAAGTGGTGGTGGTGCTGACTGGGAGAGGGAGGTCGGGGTTAATCTTGGTAACACGGTACATGTAGTGGTGGTAACACACAAAGCACCTGGGTCTCCCAGTGTGTCCGGTTACTTCTGTGGAGGGTAATTGGCAGGTGAGGGTGGGGAGCAGTGTGTGGGTGACGGGCAGATGGAGAGGGTAGGAAGAGTGTGTGTGTGATGGGCAGATGGAGAGGGTAGGGAGGAGTGTGTGGGAGATGGGCAGATGGAGAGGGTGGGGAGGAGTGTGCAGGGGATGGGCCGATGGAGAAGCTGGGGAGGAGTGTGTGGGTGACGGGCAGATGGAGAGGGTGGGGAGGAGTGTGTGGGTGATGGGCAAATGGAGACGGTGGGGAGGACAGAGTGGGTGATGGGCAGATGGAGAGGATGAGGAGGACAGTGTGGGTGAAGGGCAGATGGAGAGGGTGGGGAGGACAGTGTTGGTGATGGGCAGATGGAGAAGCTGGGGAGGAGTGTGTGGGTGATGGGCAGATGGAGAAGCTGGGGAGGAGTGTGTGGGTGATGGGCAGATGGAGACGGTGGGGAGGAGTGTGTGGGTGATGGGCAGATGGAGAGGGTGGGGAGGAGTGTGTGGGTGATGGGCAGATGGAGAGGGTGGGGAGGAGTGTGTGGTGATGGGCAGATGGAGAAGCTGGGGAGGAGTGTGTGGGTGATGGGCCGATGGAGAAGGTGAGGAGGAGTGTGTGGGTGATGGGCAGATGGAGAACCTGGGGAGGAGTGTGTGGGTGATGGGCAGATGGAGAGGGTGGGGAGGACAGTGTGGGTGATGGGCAGATGGAGAGGGTATGGAGGAGAGTGTGGGTGATGGGCAGATGGAGAGGTGGGGAAGATTGTGCGGGTGATGGGCAGATGGAGAGGGTGGGAAGAGTGTGTGGGTGATGGGCAGATGGAGAGGATGGGAGGAGTGTGTGGGCGATGGGTAAATGGAGAGGTGGGGAGGAGTGTGTGGGTGATGCGCAGATGGAGAGGGTGGGAGGAGTGTGCGGGTGATGGGCAGATGGAGAGGGTGGGAGGAGTGTGTCGGTGATGGGCAGATGGAGAGGGTGGGAGGAGTGTGTGGGTGATGGGCAGATGGAGAGAGTGGGAGGAGTGTGCAGACGATGCGCAGCTGGAGAGGGTGGGAGGAGTGTGTCGGTGATGGGCAGATGGAGAGGGTGGGGAGGAGTGTGTGGGTGATGGGCAGATGGAGAGGGTGGGAGGAGTGTGTGGGTGATGGGCAGATGGAGAGGTGGGGAGGAGTGTGTGGGGGATGGACAGATGGAGAGGGTGGGAGGAGTGTGTCGGTGATGGGCAGATGGAGAGGGTGGGAGGAGTGTGTGGGTGATGGGCAGATGGAGAGAGTGGGAGGAGTGTGCAGACGATGCGCAGCTGGAGAGGGTGGGAGGAGTGTGTCGGTGATGGGCAGATGGAGAGGGTGTGGAGGAGTGTGTGGGTGATGGGCAGATGAAGAGGGTGGGAGGAGTGTGTGGGTGATGGGCAGATGGAGAGGTGGGGAGGACTGTGTGGGGGATGGACAGATGGAGAGGGTGGGGAGGAGTGTGTGGGTGATGGGCAGATGGAGAGGGTGGGGAGGAGTGTGTCGGTGATGGGCAGATGGAGAGGATGGGGAGGAGTGTGTGGGTGATGGGCAGATCGAGAGGGTGGTGTGGAGTGTGTGGGCGATGGGTAAATGGAGAGGTGGGGAGGAGTGTGTGGGCGATGGGTAAATGGAGAGGGTGGGAAGAGTGTGTGGGTGATGGGCAGATGGACAGGGTGGGAGGAGTGTGTGGGTGATGGGCAGATGGAGAGGGTGGGGAGGAGTGTGGGTGATGGGCAGATGGAGAGGGTGGGGTGGAGTGTGCAGGTGATGGGCAGATGGAGAGTGTGGGGAGGAGTGTGTGGGTGATGGGCAGATGGAGAGGATGGGGAGGAGTGTGTGGGTGATGGGCAGATGGAGAGGGTGGGGAGGAGTGTGTGGCTGATGGGCTGATGGAGAGGGTGAGGAGGAGTGTGTGGGTGATGGGCAGATGGAGAGGGTGGGAGGAGAGTGTGGGTGAAGGGCAGATGGAGAGGATGAGGAGGAGAGTGTGGGTGATGGGCAGATGGAGAGGGTGGGGAGGACAGTGTTGGTGATGGGCAGATGGAGAGGGTGGGGTGGAGTGTGTGGGTGATGGGCAGATGGAGAGGGTGGGGAGGACTGTGTGGGTGATGGGCAGATGGAGAGGGTGGGAGGAGTGTGTGGGTGATGGCAGATGGAGAGGTGGGGATGAGTGTGTGGGTGATGGGCAGATGGAGAGGGTGGGGAGGACTTTGTGGGTGCTGGGCAGATGGAGAGGGTGGGAGGAGTGTGTGGGTGATGGGCAGATGGAGAGGGTGGGGAGGAGTGTGTGGGTGATGGCAGATGGAGAGGTGGGGTGGAGTGTGTAGGTGATGGGCAGATGGAGAGGGTGGGGAGGACTGTGTGGGTGATGGGCAGATGGAGAGGGTGGGAGGACTGTGTGGGTGATGGGCAGATGGAGAGGGTGGGGAGGAGTGTGGGTGATGGGCAGATGGAGAGGGTGGGAGCAGTGTGTGGGTGATGGGCAGATGGAGAGGGTGGGGAGGAGTGTGTGGGTGATGGGCAGATGGAGAGGGTGGGGAGGAGTGTGTGGGTGATGGGCAGATGGAGAGGGTGGGAGGAGAGTGTGGGTGATGGGCAGATGGAGAGGGTGGGGATGAGTGTGTGGGTGATGGGCAGATGGAGAGGGTGGGGAGGAGTGTGTGGGTGATGGGCAGATGCAGAGGGTGGGAGGAGTGTGTGGGTGATGGGCAGATGGAGAGGGTGGGAGGAGTGTGGGTGATGGGCAGATGGAGAGGGTGGGAGGAGTGTGTGGGTGATGGCAGATGGAGAGGTGGGGATGTGTGTGGGTGATGGGCAGATGGAGAGGGTGGGAGGAGAGTGTGGGTGATGGGCAGATGGAGACGGTGAGGAGGGGTGTGTGGGTGATGGGCAGATGGAGAGAGTGGGAGGAGTGTGTGGGTGATGGGCAGATTGAGAGGTGGGGAGGAGTGTGCAGACGATGGGCAGTTTGAGAGGGTGGGGAGGAGTGTGCAAGGGATGGGCAGATGGAGAGGGTGCTGATCATTGTGGGTGATGGGCCGATCAGCAGTGTGGGGAGTGTTGTCGGGGATGGGCCGATGGAGAAGGTGGGGAGGAGTGTGTGGGTGATGGGCAGATCGAGAGGTTGGGGAGGAGAGTATGGGTGATGGGCAAATGGAGAGGTGGGGAGGAGTGTGTGGGTGGTGGGCAAATGGAGAGGTGGGGAGGAGTGTGTGGGTGATGGGCAGATGGAGAGGTGGGGAGGAGTGTGTGGGTGATGGGCAGATGGAGAAGCTGGGGAGGAGTGTGTGGGTGATGGGCAGATGGAGAAGCTGGGGAGGAGTGTGTGGGTGATGGGCAGATGGAGAGGGTGGGGAGGAGTGTGTGGGTGATGGGCAGATGGAGAGGGTGGGGAGGAGTGTGTGGGTGATGGGCAGATGGAGAGGGTGGGGAGGAGTGTGTGGGTGATGGGCCGATGGAGAAGGTGAGGAGGAGTGTGTGGGTGATGGGCCGATGGAGAAGGTGAGGAGGAGTGTGTGGGTGATGGGCAGATGGATTGGTGGGGAGGAGTGTGTGGGTGACGGGCAGATGGAGAGGGTGGGAGGAGAGTGCATGATGGGCAGATGTAGCAGGTGGGGAAGAGGGTGTCTGCGATGGGCAGATGGAGAGGTGGGGAGGAGTGTGTGGGTGATGGGCAGATGGAGATGGTTGGGGAGGAGTGTGCAGACGATGGTCAGTTGGAGAGGGTGGGGAGGAGTGTGCAGGGGATGGGCAGATGGAGAGGGTGCTGATCATTGTGGGTGATGGGCCGATCAACAGTGTGGGGAGAGTTGTGGGTGATGGTCCGATGGAGAGGGTGGGGAGGAGTGTGTGGGTGATGGGCAAATGGAGAGGGTTGGGGAGGAGTGTGTCGGTGATGGGCTTATGGAGAGGGTGAGGAGGAGTGTGTGGGTGATGGGCAGATGGAGAGGATGGGGAGGAGAGTGTGGGTGATGGGCAGATGGAGAGGTGGGGAAGAGTGTGTGGGTGATGGGTAGATTGAGAGGTGGGGAGGAGTGTGCAGACGATGGGCAGTTTGAGAGGGTGGGGAGGAGTGTGCAAGGGATGGGCAGATGGAGAGGGTGCTGATCATTGTGGGTGATGGGCCGATCAGCAGTGTGGGGAGTGTTGTCGGGGATGGGCCGATGGAGAAGGTGGGGAGGAGTGTGTGGGTGATGGGCAGATCGAGAGGTTGGGGAGGAGAGTATGGGTGATGGGCAAATGGAGAGGTGGGGAGGAGTGTGTGGGTGGTGGGCAAATGGAGAGGTGGGGAGGAGTGTGTGGGTGATGGGCAGATGGAGAGGTGGGGAGGAGTGTGTGGGTGATGGGCAGATGGAGAAGCTGGGGAGGAGTGTGTGGGTGATGGGCAGATGGAGAAGCTGGGGAGGAGTGTGTGGGTGATGGGCAGATGGAGAGGGTGGGGAGGAGTGTGTGGGTGATGGGCAGATGGAGAGGGTGGGGAGGAGTGTGTGGTGATGGGCAGATGGAGAAGCTGGGGAGGAGTGTGTGGGTGATGGGCCGATGGAGAAGGTGAGGAGGAGTGTGTGGGTGATGGGCAGATGGAGAGGGTGGGGAGGACAGTGTGGGTGATGGGCAGATGGAGAGGGTATGGAGGAGAGTGTGGGTGATGGGCAGATGGAGAAGGTGGGAAGAGTGTGTGGGTGATGGGCAGATGGAGAGGATGGGAGGAGTGTGTGGGCGATGGGTAAATGGAGAGGTGGGGAGGAGTGTGTGGGTGATGCGCAGATGGAGAGGGTGGGAGGAGTGTGCGGGTGATGGGCAGATGGAGAGGGTGGGAGGAGTGTGTCGGTGATGGGCAAATGGAGAGGGTGGGAGGAGTGTGTGGGTGATGGGCAGATGGAGAGAGTGGGAGGAGTGTGCAGACGATGCGCAGCTGGAGAGGGTGGGAGGAGTGTGTCGGTGATGGGCAGATGGAGAGGGTGGGGAGGAGTGTGTGGGTGATGGGCAGATGGAGAGGGTGGGAGGAGTGTGTCGGTGATGGGCAGATGGAGAGGATGGGGAGGAGTGTGTGGGTGATGGGCAGATCGAGAGGGTGGGGGAGGAGTGTGTGGGCGATGGGTAAATGGAGAGGTGGGGAGGAGTGTGTGGGCGATGGGTAAATGGAGAGGTGGGGAGGAGTGTGTGGGCGATGGGTAAATGGAGAGGGTGGGAAGAGTGTGTGGGTGATGGGCAGATGGAGAGCGTGGGAGGAGTGTGTGGGTGATGGGCAGATGGAGAGGGTGGGGAGGAGTGTGTGGGTGATGGGCAGATGGAGAGGGTGGGGTGGAGTGTGTAGGTGATGGGCAGATGGAGAGTGTGGGGAGGAGTGTGTGGGTGATGGGCAGATGGAGAGGATGGGGAGGAGTGTGTGGGTGATGGGCAGATGGAGAGGGTGGGGAGGAGTGTGTGGCTGATGGGCTGATGGAGAGGGTGAGGAGGAGTGTGTGGGTGATGGGCAGATGGAGAGGGTGGGAGGAGAGTGTGGGTGATGGGCAGATGGAGAGGGTGGGAGGAGTGTGTGGGTGATGGCAGATGGAGAGGTGGGGATGAGTGTGTGGGTGATGGGCAGATGGAGAGGTGGGGATGAGTGTGTGGGTGATGGGCAGATGGAGAGGGTGGGGAGGACTGTGTGGGTGATGGGCAGATGGAGAGGGTGGGAGGAGTGTGTGGGTGATGGGCAGATGGAGAGGGTGGGGAGGAGTGTGTGGGTGATGGGCAGATGGAGAGGGTGGGGAGGAGTGTGTGGGTGATGGCAGATGGAGAGGTGGGGTGGAGTGTGTGGGTGATGGGCAGATGGAGAGGGTGGGGAGGACTGTGTGGGTGATGGGCTGATGGAGAGGGTGGGAGGAGTGTGTGGGTGATGGGCAGATGGAGAGGGTGGGGTGGAGTGTGTAGGTGATGGGCAGATGGAGAGTGTGGGGAGGAGTGTGTGGGTGATGGGCAGATGGAGAGGATGGGGAGGAGTGTGTGGGTGATGGGCAGATGGAGAGGGTGGGGAGGAGTGTGTGGCTGATGGGCTGATGGAGAGGGTGAGGAGGAGTGTGTGGGTGATGGGCAGATGGAGAGGGTGGGAGGAGAGTGTGGGTGATGGGCAGATGGAGAGGGTGGGAGGAGTGTGTGGGTGATGGCAGATGGAGAGGTGGGGATGAGTGTGTGGGTGATGGGCAGATGGAGAGGGTGGGGAGGACTGTGTGGGTGATGGGCAGATGGAGAGGGTGGGAGGAGTGTGTGGGTGATGGGCAGATGGAGAGGTGGGGATGAGTGTGTGGGTGATGGGCAGATGGAGAGGGTGGGGAGGACTGTGTGGGTGATGGGCAGATGGAGAGGGTGGGAGGAGTGTGTGGGTGATGGGCAGATGGAGAGGGTGGGGAGGAGTGTGTGGGTGATGGGCAGATGGAGAGGGTGGGGAGGAGTGTGTGGGTGATGGCAGATGGAGAGGTGGGGTGGAGTGTGTGGGTGATGGGCAGATGGAGAGGGTGGGGAGGACTGTGTGGGTGATGGGCTGATGGAGAGGGTGGGAGGAGTGTGTGGGTGATGGGCAGATGGAGAGGGTGGGGTGGAGTGTGTAGGTGATGGGCAGATGGAGAGTGTGGGGAGGAGTGTGTGGGTGATGGGCAGATGGAGAGGATGGGGAGGAGTGTGTGGGTGATGGGCAGATGGAGAGGGTGGGGAGGAGTGTGTGGCTGATGGGCTGATGGAGAGGGTGAGGAGGAGTGTGTGGGTGATGGGCAGATGGAGAGGGTGGGAGGAGAGTGTGGGTGATGGGCAGATGGAGAGGGTGGGAGGAGTGTGTGGGTGATGGCAGATGGAGAGGTGGGGATGAGTGTGTGGGTGATGGGCAGATGGAGAGGTGGGGATGAGTGTGTGGGTGATGGGCAGATGGAGAGGGTGGGGAGGACTGTGTGGGTGATGGGCAGATGGAGAGGGTGGGAGGAGTGTGTGGGTGATGGGCAGATGGAGAGGGTGGGGAGGAGTGTGTGGGTGATGGGCAGATGGAGAGGGTGGGGAGGAGTGTGTGGGTGATGGCAGATGGAGAGGTGGGGTGGAGTGTGTGGGTGATGGGCAGATGGAGAGGGTGGGGAGGACTGTGTGGGTGATGGGCTGATGGAGAGGGTGGGAGGAGTGTGTGGGTGATGGGCAGATGGAGAGGGTGGGGAGGAGTGTGTGGGTGATGGGCAGATGGAGAGGGTGGGAGGAGAGTGTGGGTGATGGGCAGATGGAGAGGGTGGGGATGAGTGTGTGGGTGATGGGCAGATGGAGAGGGTGGGGAGGAGTGTGTGGGTGATGGGTAGATGCAGAGGGTGGGAGGAGTGTGTGGGTGATAGGCAGATGGAGAGGGTGGGAGGAGTGTGTGGGTGATGGGCAGATGGAGAGGGTGGGAGGAGTGTGTGGGTGATGGCAGATGGAGAGGTGGGGATGTGTGTGGGTGATGGGCAGATGGAGAGGGTGGGAGGAGAGTGTGGGTGATGGGCAGATGGAGACGGTGGGGAGGGGTGTGTGGGTGATGGGCAGATGGAGAGAGTGGGAGGAGTGTGTGGGTGATGGGCAGATGGAGACGGTGGGGTGGACTGTGTCGGTGATGGGCAGATGGGGAGGACAGTGTGGGTGATGGGCAGATGGATTGGGTGGGGAGGAGTGTGTGGGTGACGGGCAGATGGAGAGGGTGGGAGGAGAGTGCATGATGGGCAGATGTAGCAGGTGGGGAAGAGGGTGTCTGCGATGGGCAGATGGAGAGGTGGGGAGGAGTGTGTGGGTGATGGGCAGATGGAGATGGTTGGGGAGGAGTGTGCAGACGATGGTCAGTTGGAGAGGGTGGGGAGGAGTGTGCAGGGGATGGGCAGATGGAGAGGGTGCTGATCATTGTGGGTGATGGGCCGATCAACAGTGTGGGGAGAGTTGTGGGTGATGGTCCGATGGAGAGGGTGGGGAGGAGTGTGTGGGTGATGGGCAAATGGAGAGGTTTGGGGAGGAGTGTGTCGGTGATGGGCTTATGGAGAGGGTGAGGAGGAGTGTGTGGGTGATGGGCAGATGGAGAGGGTGGGAGGAGAGTGTGGGTGATGGGCAGATGGAGAGGATGGGGAGGAGAGTGTTGGTGATGGGCAGATGGAGAGGTGGGGAAGAGTGTGTGGGTGATGGGTAGATTGAGAGGTGGGGAGGAGTGTGCAGACGATGGGCAGTTTGAGAGGGTGCTGATCATTGTGGGTGATGGGCCGATCAGCAGTGTGGGGAGTGTTGTCGGGGATGGGCCGATGGAGAAGGTGGGGAGGAGTGTGTGGGTGATGGGCAGATCGAGAGGTTGGGGAGGAGAGTATGGGTGATGGGCAAATGGAGAGGTGGGGAGGAGTGTGTGGGTGGTGGGCAAATGGAGAGGTGGGGAGGAGTGTGTGGGTGATGGGCAGATGGAGAGGTGGGGAGGAGTGTTGGGTGATGGGCAGATGGAGAGGTGGGGGGGAGTGTGTGGGTGATGGGCAGATGGAGAGGCTGGGGAGGAGTGTGTGGGTGATGGGCAGATGGAGAGGCTGGGGAGGAGTGTGCGGGTGATGGGCAGATGGAGAAGGTGGGGAGGAGTGTGTGGGTGATGGGCAGATGGAGAAGTTGGGGAGGAGTGTGTGGGTGATGGGCAGATGGAGAGGCTGGGGAGGAGTGTGTGGGTGATGGGCAGATGGAGAGGGTGGGGAGGAGATTATGGGTGATGGGCAGATGGAGAAGTTGGGGAGGAGTGTGTGGGTGATGGGCAGAAGGAGAGGTTGGGGGGAGTGTTTGGGTGATGGGCAGATGGAGAGGCTGGGGAGGAGTGTGTGGGTGATGGGCAGATGGAGAAGGTGGGGAGGAGTGTGGGTGATGGGCAGATGGAGAGGTTGGGGGGAGTGTGTGAGTGATGGGCAGATGGAGAGGGTGGGGGTGGAGTGTGTGGGTGATGGGCAGATGGAGAGGTTGGGGGGAGTGTGTGGGTGATGGGCAGATGGAGAGGTTGGGGAGGTGTGTATGGGTGATGCGCAGATGGAGATGGTGGGGAGGAGTGTGTGGATGACGGGCAGATGGAGAGGGTGGGGAGGAGTGTGTGGGTGATGGGCAGATGGAGAGGTGGGGAGGTGTGTGGGTGATGGGCAGATGGAGAGGTTGGGGGGAGTGTGTGGGTGATGGGCAGATGGAGAGACTGAGGAGGAGTGTGTGGGTGACGAGCAGATGGATCAGGAGGAGAGAGACGATTAGACAGGAAAAGTGACATAGGGAGCGACTACCAGAAGTTTGAGAAATCGATGTCTGGTTGCCGGCCACCCTGGTGGAACATGAGGAGCCGTTCCTCTAATTTATGAGACAAATGGAGCCGGGATCTCTACATTGAATCAGATTATGTCGTGGTTTTTCGTGCTTTACAAATGACCAGGAGACGCAGAAGATTCTTCAAGAAGGGTTAAACTTTAATTTGCAAATCAAAGCTGAGACAGTCATTGAGCTGGTCGCTGATTGCCCCTCGATCCTCCCTCGGACACGGCAGCTTTTATAGCAAATCTCTAGTTGCATACTGCACGTACATCATGTCCCTTTTGTTCCTATCAATTGGCTTAATCATGTTTTAATCTATAGCTACCTCTCATTAACACACCATTGTCTTCTACATTCCTAAGATTTCATTCTACTAAATTGAGTACATGCATAGAAAATAATAAACTCAGAACTGAGCAATGTTCTAATCTACATCTCTTAGCTACCTTTCTTTAACACACCATTGTCACCTTAAGACTGCAGTCTCCTACCAAATTGGGTACATGCATAGCAAATAAGAAACTCAGAACTGAGCAATGTTCTAATCTACATTTCTTTAGCTCTTTAGTTACCTCTTACATTCCTAAGATTTCATTCTACTAAATTGAGTACATGCATAGCAAATAACTGACTTCATAGTTAAAGTTTATACTTTTATACTCCAATAATATTCAGTTTAAGACCATAAGATATAGTAGAAGTAGGCCATTCGGCCCATCAATTCTGCTCTGCCGTTCAATCATCGGCTGATCTGATTCTTCCAGTCATCCCCATCCCCTGCCTTCTCCCAATACCCTTTCATCCCCTGGCTGATCAAGAACCTATCGATCTCTGCCTTAAACACACCCAATGACTTGGCAACCAATTCCACAGATTTACCACCCTCTGACTAAAGTAATTTTTCCACATCTCAGACCTAAAAGGACGTCCTTCAATCCTGAAGTCGTGCCCTCTTTGTTGTAAACTTCTTTCGATCTGCCCAATGCAAAGACACCACGTACTATGGTGAAAGTAACTTTAACTCTTTATTAGCAAGTTACCTGAGAGAAACCTCCTTAAGCACTCTGTCTAGGGGGCTGCTTCGAAGGTCTCTCTCCTCTGAAGCAAATACAGTTCTTTTTATACCATGCAGTCACGTACACAGATACATAGAGAACATAGAATAGTACAGCACATTACAGGCCCTTTGGCCCACAATGTTGTGCCAACCCTCAAACCCTGCCTCCCATATAACCCCCACCTTAAATTCCTCCATATACCTGTCTAGTAGTCTCTTAAACTTCACTAGTGTATCTGCCTCCACCACTGACTCAGGCAGTGCATTCCACGCACCAACCACTCTCCGAGTGAAAAACCTTCCTCTAATATCCCCCTTGAACTTCCCTCCCCTTACCTTAAAGCCATGTCCTCTTGTACTGAGCAGTGGTGCCCTGGGGAAGAGGCGCTGGCTGTCCACTCTATTTATTCCTCTTTAATATCTTGTACAACTCTATTATGTCCCCTCTCATTCTCCTTCTCTCCAAAGAGTAAAACCCCAGCTCCCTGAATCTTTGATCATAATCCGTACTCTCTAAACCAGCCGGCATCCTGGTAAATCTCCTCTGTACCCTTTCCAACGCTTCCACATCCTTCCTGTCGTGAGGCGACCCGAACTAGACACAGTACTCCAAGTGTGGCCTAACTAGAGTTTTATAGATCTGCATCATTACATCGCGTCTCTTAAAATCTAGCCCTGGACTTATGAAAGCTAACACCCCGTAATCTTTCTTAACTACCCTATCTACCTGTGAGGCAACTTTCAGGGATCTGTGGACATGTACCCCCAGATCCCTCTGCTCTTCCACACTACCAAGTATCCTGCCATTTACTTTGTACTCTGCCTTGGAGTTTGTCCTTCCAAAGTGTACCACCTCACACTTCTCCGGGTTGAACTCCATCTGCCACTTCTCAGCCCACTTCTGCATCCTATCAATGTCTCTCTGCAATCTTCCACAATCCTCTACACTATCTACAACACCACCAACCTTTGTGTCATCTGCAAACTTGCCAACCCACCCTTCTACCCCCTCATCCAGGTGGTTAATAAAAATCACAAAAAGTAGAGGTCCCAGAACCGATCCTTGTGGGACACCACTAGTCACAACCCTCCAATCTGAATGTACTCCCTCCACCACGACCCTCTTCCTTCTGCAGGCAAGCCAATTCTGAATCCACCTGGCCAAATTCCCTGGATCCCATGCCTTCTGACTTTCTGAATGAGCCTACATTTCTGAATAAATGTGTCATCCAGTCAGGATGGTGGAACTAGGGGAGGTTTCTCTGGTGAGGGACACTGAAGTTGGGCTTGGGGCTTTTGTTCGGTGGTAGATGAAGAGAGAAGATTCTGGAGAGAACAGGTCGTGAGATTCGATCCGGTGCGGGACCGTGATTCGAGGGTCCGGTGCCGAGACCGATTGAGGTTCGGTGAATATGGTGAAACGTTGAGCTCCAACTTGTGAACATTTAACTGTTTAATGAAAATGGCCCTTCTCTTTTTGTTTTTCTTTACTAACCCTTTAGTTAAGATTCATAAATATATTTCCTTTATTTGAATGCAGTGTACTTTCGGTTACTCCGTGGCACTAATATCTAACAGCGCAGCAAGGATGGGGGGGGGGGGGGGGAGGTGTACCAGAGTGATTCCCCACAACCCCTGCTGGACAGTGGGGAGCGGCGAGTGTGCTCTTGGCATCTGTTGACACACTCCGTCCCGACAGGGTGAAAGCAGAGAGTGAGAGCGAATAACTGGAGCAATTCCGCCCCCTGCTGGTCACACAGGGTATAAAGAAAATGATATTGAAGATTCATTGAGCAAACACGAGGAAATCTGCAGAAGCTGGAAATTCAAACAACACACAAAATGCTGGTGGAACACATCAGGCCAGGCAGCATCTATAGGAGAAGCACTGTCGACGTTTCCGGCCGAGACCCTGACGAAGTTAGTCCTGACAAAGGGTCTCAGCCCAAAACGGCGACAGTGCTTCTCCTATAGATGCTGCCTGGCCTGCTGTGTTCCACCAGCATTTTGTGTGTGTTGTTTTAAGATTCATGTTATTTTCTGCTTCAAGTCAAGTCAAGTGACTTTTTATTGCCATTTCGACCATAATTGCTGGTACAGTACACAGTAAAAACGAGACAACGTTTTCAGGACCATGGTGCTGCATGAAACAATACAAAAACTGCACTGAACTACGTAAAACACCACAAAAACTACACTAGACTACAGACCTACCCAGGACTGCGTAAAGTGCACAAGACAGTGCAGGCATTACAATAAATAATAAACAAGACAATAGGCACAGTAGAGGGCAGTAAGATGGTGTCAGTCCAGGCTCTGATATCTTTTTAAATTGACATGTCGCTTGCCGAAGTGGGCCGTAAGGTCGGTCAGAACAAATCGAGCATTCGCACAATAAAGCAGAAAGAAGCTGAAATTTTTCATCCTGCATATTATTTAGCTCAGAATGACAGACCATACTCTGATCACTTTGGCTTATTGGAGCTTCAGTAAAAAGTGGCATTGACATTGGAGTGGGACTGCATTCCCACACTGGTGCTACAGAGATAATTAATCGCAGAGCCATTAATATGAAAAAGCAAATTTGCAGCATATCAAGCAGATAAATGACAAATTTTCTGTTCTCATTGATGAATCAAGAAGCCTGAGCATTGAGACTGTCCTAATAGTTTATTTGAAATGTGAAAGTGATAAGGAAGGTGATCCCCATTTTCTGTTTTTAGATCTCATTGAACAGCCTGATCAGAAAGCTGAAACGATTGAACTGTCTCAATAACCGTGGGTTTGATGACTCTTACTTGAAACAGAACCTTGTAGCATTGGCTAGTGATGGGGTGAGTGTAATGCTTGGTGTCAAATCTAGTGTTGCTACAATTCTCAAGGAACATTACCCTGATGTGATAATTTGGCCCTGTCTTAATCACAGATTACAACTTGCAGTAGGTGATTCTGTGAGAGAAGTTCATGGAATAAATCATTTCCAATCATTTAATGGACAAATTGTACTCTGTTTACAGTAGATCACCTCTAAATCAAAAGGAACTGTCTGAATGTGTCTCTCAAATAGAACAACACATTTACAAAATAGTCTGTGTTCTGGGCACCAGGTAGATAGCTAGCTCGTTTCGAACAGTTTCAGCAGTGTGGCAAAATGATGAAGCACTGTGTTTTTATTTTGAAAAAGCAATGAAGGATGAATCAAGATCTGGGAGTGACAGAAAACGCTGTGAAGGTCTGTTCAACAGACTCTCTTCAGAACAGTTTCTATCGGACTGAGCTCTAATGTATGACACCTTGCATGAACTTGGTTTACTGTCAGAGTGTTTACAGAAACGCACTACTACGATTGTTTATGAAGACAAACTGATCCAACGGAGCATAAGATCACTGCATGGACTGAAAGAGCAACCTGGTACAAAAACTCCAGATCTGCGGAAACAGAATCAGAATCGGGTTAATTATCTCTGTTATATATGATGTGAAATGTGTTGCTTTGAGCAGCAGTGCAGTGCAGAGACATAACATCACTATGAATTATAAAATAAATAGTGCAAGTGAAGGAATAATGGGGGAATCAGTGGGAATCTGTGTGTCATCCCCGGCACAAAGACGATGGTTGTGGTGTTTGGAGCCGATCATCTCAGCCACAGGACATCTCTGCAGGAACTCCTCAGGACAGAGTCCTCGACCCAAACACCCTCAGCTGCTTCCTCAACGACCTTCTGTCCATCGTAAGGTCAGAGGTCGGGATGGTCACTGATGACGACACAATGTTCAGCACCATCTGCCACCCCTCAGGTAATGAAGCAGCCCACAACACAAATGCAGCAAGACCTGGACAATATCCAGGCCTGGGCTGATAGGTGGCAAGTGACAATCACACCACACAGTGTCAGGCAGTGATGTCTGAGGAAGGAATCTCTGAGAATCATGAGAATTGGGAAAATTCTTAAATATTTAAACTAGGTGCCTTACAATCTGGGGAATGATGGTAAAATTAATTAGACCAAGGGAGAAGGTGACTGAGAGGTGACGATATGACAGTCAGGTCAGTGATTAGACTGTGGACGTGTTCAGTCAGCAAGGTGAAGCTCACTGGATCAAAGGTAAACAGGTGGAGGTTGGATTGCAGACCACAGCAGGAGAGTTTATCATCAGATAAGGAGAGTCACGGCAGGAAAACTGGGTCAGAAATGAAGACAATGAATGACAGAGAGCATTGGGAAATGGTTGTCAGTCAGATCGAGAGAGACCACATAGAAATAATCAAAGGCCAAATATTACAGGGAAATGTAGGTTTCTGATAACAACACACACAAAATGCTGGTGGAACACAGCAGGCCAGGCAGCATCTACAGGAGAAACACTGTCGACGTTTCGGCCGAGACCCTTCGTCAGGATTAACTGAAAGGAAAGATAGTAAGAGATTTGAAAGTAGTGGGGGGAGGGGGAATGTGAAATGATAGGAGAAGACCAGAGGGGGTGGGGTGCAGCTCTGAGCTGTAAAGGTGATTGGCGAAAGTGATACAGAGCTGGAGAGCGGAAAGGATCATGGGACGGGAGGCCTCTGGAGCAAGAAAGGGGGAGGGGAGCACCAGAGGGAGGTGGAGAACAGGAAGAGTGATGGGCAGAGAGAGAGAAAAAAGAGGGGAGTGGGAAAATGAATAAATCAGGGATGGGGTAAGAAGGGGAGGAGGGGCATTAACAGAAGTTAGAGAAGTCAATGTTCATGCCTTCAGGTTTCTGATAATTTTTTGTGAAATCTACATCTCACCATTGTATAACAGGAACCCGTAAGATCATTGACTCAGTGGAGTATCTTTGAGATCACACTCGAAGTGTTCCCCGATGTTCACTGTAACAGGGTCTGAATAAACTGACTTGTTCCCGAAACTCACCACTGCTGTCTGGCAGGTTCTTTCTGTGCTGTTCCATCTGAACCGTATTTAAGTGGGAGACGGGTCCCCACACCCACAATCCAACCCCCAGTCCCTCTGTCCCTCGAGCTGCTGTTGTGGACGCTGCCTGATGAAGACTGTCAGACTCAGCGACGTGGAGATTGCAGAGCAACACACTCAAAATACTGGAGGAACTCAGGGGGTCAGGCAGCAGCTGTGGAGAGGATAACAGTCGTCGTTTCAGACCGAGACCCTTGAACGCAGTTTATTCTTCTCCATATGCTGCCTGACCGGCTGAGTTCCTCCAGGATATTGTGTGTGTTGCTCTGGAATTCCAGCATCTGCAGAATCTCTTGTGTTCGTGATTGGAGATTCCAGCCCAGTGCCCCTGCTCTCTGGGGCTGATGGGGTTCAGAAGACAGGCGGGGAAATCATTTCCACACGTTGACCCTGTTCCGAACAAGTGAGACCAGATCTTTGGAGCCGGGCCGGGTCAAGCAGGGAAATGGAAATCAGGAGTTGAATGTTTTCCACACTGTGACGTACAATGTCCAGTCCTGTGGTGATTCCTGCAGACACATCTTTGTCATCGCCACAGCATCCGTCTCCTCACAGCAGATTCTCTCCACATCCCGTGTCCCATACCATTAACTGATTTAATAGTTGCTATAAATTTACATTATTCATTGTTTTTACACCTCAGTCTCTCTTTAGTCCTCCAGCTAAACGAATCGTGCTTTTGGAGGAACACCGAGGGTCGGGCAGCATCTGTGGAGAGAAATGGGCAATTGACATTTCGCGTAGAGAACCTTCGTCTGGACTGTCTCAATCCGGAATATCTTCTGTCTATTTTTCTCCACAAATGCTGTCTGACTCGTTTAGTTCCTTCCAGACTCTTGCATTTACAATTCCTTCTGTCTCTCTTTTCAGGACTTGCCCTTTCAGTTCTCCCGTAGACTGAACCAAGCTCTTCTCTGCGGCTTTATCTATGTTAGACTTGTTTAATGAATGGACAGGAGGAGGAGTATAGGAAACTGATACAGGACTTTGTGATATGGTGCAACTCAAACTACCTGCGTCTCAATATCACCAAGACCAAGGAGATGGTGGTGGACTTTAGGAGATCTAGGCCTCATATGGAGCCAGTGATCATTAATGGAGAATGTGTGGAGCAGGTTAAGACCTACAAGTATCTGGGAGTACAGTTAGACGAGAAGCTAGACTGGACTGCCAACACAGATGCCTTGTGCAGGAAGGCACAGAGGCGACTGTACTTCCTTAGAAGGTTGGCGTCATTCAATGTCTGCAGTGAGATGCTGAAGATGTTCTATAGGTCAGTTGTGGAGAGCGCCCTCTTCTTTGTGGTGGCGTGTTGGGGAGGAAGCATTAAGAAGAGGGACGCCTCACGTCTTAATAAGCTGGTAAGGAAGGCGGGCTCTGTCGTGGGCAAAGTACTGGAGAGTTTAACATTGGTAGCTGAGCGAAGGGCGCTGAGTAGGCTACGGTCAATTATGGATAACTCTGAACATCCTCTACATAGCACCATCCAGAGACAGAGAAGCAGTTTCAGCGACAGGTTACTATCGATACAATGCTCCTCAGACAGGATGAAGAGGTCAATACTCCCCTATGCCATTAGGCTTTACAATTCTACCGCCAGGACTTAAGAACTTTTTAAAAGCTATTATTAATGCTTTATGAGATAGTGATTTAGATGCATATCATATGTTTTACTGAGTTAAGTATTGAATGTAATTAGTTTTGCTACAACAAGTGTATGGGACATTGGAAAAAAGTTGAATTTCCCCTTGGGGATGAATAAAGTATCTATCTATCTATCTATCTATCTATCTATCTGATCGCTGCTGTGGAAATGAACACGATTCCTGTTTCACTGAAAAGGAACATTCATTCCCCAGACTGCAGCGCCCCAGGTGGACCACCGCGGTACCGCAGGCGTTCAGCAGCTCCCCGAAAGTGAAAGGACCCTGAACCCGGAAGTTAACATGGCTTCGAAAGGACAGGTCGAGAGTTTAACCGAGGAGGCAATTTGTCCCATCTGCCTGGAGTTCTTCACCGACCCGGTTATACTGGAGTGTGGACACAACTTCTGCCGCTCCTGCATCACACGGTGTTGGGAAAGGGAGGAGAGAAACTCCTGCCCGGAATGTAGAGAGGAGTTTGCGGACCGCACCCTCAGGGTCAATCGGGCCTTGGCAAATCTGTCTGAGAAAGCTCGAAAACTAAACCTGAATCCGAAAGAGAAGGAAAGTAAACTTCACTGCGAGAAACATGGGGAAGAACTGAAGCTGTTTTGTGAGACGGACGAGACACTGATCTGCCTGATCTGTGCGACTGCGCGGGAACACAAGTCTCACAACTTCATGCCGGTTACCGAAGCCGTTGAAATCTACAAGGTAAAACTAACCCGTTTTTGATCAGCTGTTTACTTAGTTGCATATTTTGGTCTAATGTCTTCACTCTCTGATTCCCAGGGTCGGGTTAAATCTTCCTTAGACTCTCTCACTGAAAAGAAATCAGACTTCGAGGAAATGGAGCAACAACAGAAAGAGAAGATTTCTGGAGTTCGGGTGAGAATTCCAGAGCAGAATTTGCAAATTCGCTGTGTACTTTTGTTCCCTTTAATGCAGAATAGCAGAATATCGCAGCTCCAGTAACCTGGGATCAATCCTGACCCCTGGAGCTGTCTGCGTGGAGTTTGCATGTTCTCCCCGTAACCAGTACCTTCCTTTAGCCGACATTGCATGGTTGAACGGTAAATTGGCGACTGTAATTAACCTTGTGACATTGAGTGGTCTGTGAATCCGGTCGGAGTTAGTGGGTCAGAGACAGAGTATATGTTTGAGGGAGACATGGGGGAATGTGATGGAGGGGATTGTTCTAGGAAGCAGCAGAGACGTTAATGGGCTGAATGGTTACCTTCCATGTCAGAAGGAAATACAAAAAATAGCCTCAAATATTAAACTAGCCTCTCCTTTCATTGACAGGAACAGTCACACAGTCTTCAGTCCCAGATCACATCCCATTTTGCTGAACTGCGCCGGGTTCTCACTGAGAAAGAGCAGCGTGCACTCCGAGATCTCAGGGAAGAAGAGGAGAGGATTCTGAATCCAATGGAGAAAAATCTTCGAGAGATTCAAGAGAATTTAAATTCCATCCAGGAGGAAATCTCAAAGTTACAGGAACGGATGGATAAACAAGAAAATATCACATTCCTCACGGTGAGAGACTTCAGTTTGTTTCTGTAAAAGTGCACCATCACAAACTGATGCATTTTATAACAAATACTGTAGTTGGAAACTGATTTCCACCAGTCAGGACATCCTGACTGTTCAGAATTGTCATTGTCCCAAACCGGCCTCCCACAACGTCTGTACATCACAGGACAGTCTGCAACCTTCTCGGGAATGAGTTACTCTGATCAGAGCACTGAGATGGTGGTCGTTTCTGTGATTCCCACGTATAATATCCCCTGAGACTCAGAGTAACACCCAGTTACAGTCACAGGCTATGAGTGTGTTTCTGATATTCTCTTCACCACATTTCTTGTGGGATTTATTAACAACCAACTGATGCTTTATCTCTGACTTTTGGTCTCACACAAGGAGAAACATTTTCTCCACTCCCACCCCATCAAATCCATTTGGAATACTAAATTCCTCCATCTGATCCTCCCTGACATCGTATCCAGATAAAAATACACAACCTGTCCAGTCTCTCCTGTAAGTTCCATCCTCTCAGTTATGGTATAAATTTCATACCCATTCCTTGTACTTTCTCCCGTCGTTCTCCTCTTTCTCCATTCGTTTCAGTGGGAGAGAGTTAAGTGGGAATTTTCAGCAGCTTGTAATAACTTGTCTCAGATTCCTGCTGTTCGGATGCCAATGGTCAGTCTCAGTCAATTGAGATCTGTGTTTGATTTATTTCAGGAGGAAGCTCATCGGAAGAGGAGGTAGGACGTGGTCTTGACTGAAACTCTGTGTGGATTTGTAAAATAGTTCAAATATCACGGATGTTCAGTTTATAACTAGATGTGTAATATTTACAGGAGCAGTGATGAAGACAGGACATTGTCAGTGACAGACGGTGCCCTGTTGGTTGAAAAATTCTATCACCCCTATTTGTTCGACACGGCATTGGGAGAACACCTGGACAGCATTAAGCGAGGTAAAACATACAGATTCATTCCGGCACCAACCCCACCTGCCGGGAGGCATCACTGCCACATGGTCAGCTGGAGATGTCAGACCCTTGAACACACCAAACCAGGGGCAAATACAAACAATTCACTGGTCGAATCACTGCATCCTGATCCCATTTGCACTGGACAAACAAGCCAATGCACGGGTTTGAATCCTGACATGGTAGCTCTGGAATTAATATTCCATTAATGTCATTAAAAAGGATAAAATCTGGTATCACTGTGGTGACAGGGATTGTCAGAAAAACACACCAGTCCTTCGAGCCACTCACCCTGTCTGACCTGTCCGTGACCGCAGTCTGATTGACTCAGCTCTGCCCCCTGCTGGACTCGCCAGTCTCACGGTTGTAATCAAACCACCACATTGAGACTGAGCCCGGACACACCAACCAGCTTTAACACTGGTGGACACAGCATAATTGCTCTGGCAAATCTCCCTCACACACATTCACAAGACGGTTCAGCAGATTGTAGTCAGAGCCTCAGCATTGCACATTGTTAGTCCCCTCAGTAACCTGGAAACTATTCTCTTCAGACACAGTGAATGGTTTCTATTTGAACAATTCACACACGTGTCACACATTGTCAACACACACTGGACATGTGAAGACACACTGTAACATCCAAATAGTTCAATGTGCACACTCACCTTCATTGTGTACACACACTCACTGATATTTACCACAACCAACACACACGCACACATTGATACATTGATATATTGATAATATGCAAATGCACCATCGGAGTGGGACACATTGTCAGAGACACAGACACATTTCCCTCTGTTTGTCCCATATCCTTCTAAACATTGCCTATTGTTGTACCTGTCTAAATTGATCTTATAATATTTTAATTTTACCTCTTTCTACAGCTTCCTTTGGCAGCAAATTCCACACGTACCCACTTCCCTCACAGTGAGAAAGTTGCCCTACAGATCCCTAGAAAAACTTTCCCCTCTCACCTTCAGTCTCTGCCCTATAGTTCTGGACTCCCCTGGAGTTCCCTGGTGTGACCTTCCAGCCCTTCTGACGGCAGCACCTGAGCCACCCTCCAGTCTTCCAGCAGCTCACCTGTGGGGAAATGTGAAGCAAATATATCTGCCAGAGTCTCTGCAAATTCATCCTCTGTCCTAATGAGGGGCTGTGGGGAGAGGGTTTGTGGGAAAGGAGACTCTTATCACCCATATTCATCCCCCTTCACCTTCTGTTTCCATCTACACACACAGTTCACCACAGGCTTTCCACCCCTCCCCCATCTGGTCCTGGTTCCATCTGCCATTCATCTCTCCCCTAATGGTTCCCATTGTCATAAACAGGAAAAAGTCTGCAGATGCTGGAAATCCAAATCAACACACACAAAATGCTGGAGGAACTCAGCAGGTCAGACAGTATCTATTGGAATGAATAAACAGTTGATGTTTTGGGCTGTGATCCTTCTTCAGGACTAAAATTGAAGTGGGGGGGATGCCGGAATAAAAAGGTGGGGAGAGGGGAGAGAGGCTAGCGAGAAGGTGATAGGTGAAGCCAGTGGGGTGGGAATGCTAAAGGGCTGGAGAGGAAGGAATCTGATCGGAGAGGAGAGTGGACCATAAGAGAAAGGGAAGGAGGAGGGGACCGAGGAAGTAGTGACAGGGAGGTGAGAAGAGGTTAAAGGCCAGAGTGGGGAATAGAAGAAGAGGGGAGGGGATGAGAAAAATTTTACCCGAAGAGGAAATCAATATTCATGCCATCAGGTCAGAGGCTACCCCGGCAGAATACAAGGTGTTCTCCTCCATCCTGAGGATGGCCTCATCTTGGCGCAAGAGGCGGCCATGGACCGACATTTTGGAATGGGAATTAAAATGTTTGGCCACTGGGAAGTTCCCCTTTGGGCGGATAGAGTGGAACCTCCTTTACTGATCAGATTCCAGCACAGGTTGGCCTTTGTGCTCCTGTTTCTCACCCTCCCACAGCTGTCTCCCACCTTCCCATCTCCCAACTATCCCCGCAACCCCGCTCCGACTAGCGATCAAAACTTTCACTGTGTTGGTGTTGGTTTCACTTCCCAGTGTCTCCCAACTCCACAGTCCACACTCCCCACCCTTCCGCTACCCGGAGCGTCGTGCCTGACATCTTTCACCAATCTTCAGTCCACAGTCACTTCAGACTCCTGTCTCATCACTCCCCTTCTCCTCTGCTCAATCTAACCCATCATAACCTTATATATTTCTGTCAGATCACCTCCCAGTCCGTTTACCTGCATTTGGCCCGTATCCTTCTAAACCTCCCTGTCATCATTTCTCAGTCCCAGGGCTCAGCTCCTCTTCTGTGCCAGTTCCACAGGGCCCTCAATTCCCCCGTGTTACAGAAGATGATCGACTTCATTTTCTACCACATTACAGAAGCAAATATGCTGCAGGTCCTAAAATGCAGAAGGGTCGATAAATCCCCAGGTCCTGATCAAGTGTATCCCAGGACATTGTGAGAAGCTCAGGAAGAAATTGAGAGGCCCTTTTGGAGATATGTGTGTCATCGATAACTACGGGTGAGGGGCCAGAAGACTGGAGGGAGACTAATTTTGAACATTTGTTGAAGATTGACTGTGGGGAAAAACCTGGGAAGTACAGACCGGTGAGCCTAAAGTCAGATGTGGGTTCATTAATGGAGGGGATTCTGAGAGACAGGATCTACATTCATTTGGAAAGGTGAGGACTAATCAGGGATACCCAGCTTGGTTTTCTGCATGGACGGTACGGTAGCATAGTGGTTAGCACAACAGTTTACAGTACCAGTGACCCGGGTTCATGTCCCATCACTGCCTGTGAGGAGTTTGTACGTTCTCCCCGTGACCGTGTGGATTTCCTCTGGGTTCTCCGGTTTCACAGTCCAAACCCGTACGATTGGCAGGTTAATTGGTCATTGTAACTTGCAATGTGGGGGTTTCCTTCAGGTTCTCCGCTTCTTCCCACAATCCAATTAACCCGTTCTAAATCAGGGATTGCTGGGTGGTGGGGGTCATTGTAACTTGTCCCATGGTCAGGCTCGGATTAAATCAGGGGTTGCTGGGTGGTGGGGGTCATTGTAACTTGTCCCATGGTCAGGCTCGGATTAAATCAGGGGTTGCTGGGTGCTGGGGTTCATTGTAACTTGTCCCATGGTCAGGCTCGGATTAAATCAGGGGTTGCTGGGTGGTGGGGGTCATTGTAACTTGTCCCATGGTCAGGCTCGGATTAAATCAGGGGTTGCTGGGTGGTGGGGGTCATTGTAACTTGTCCCATGGTCAGGCTCGGATTAAATCGGGTTGCTGGGTGGTGGGGGTCATTGTAACTTGTCCCATGGTCAGGTTCGGATTAAATCAGGGGTTGCTGGGTGGTGGGGGTCAAAGGGCCGGAAGAGCCTATTCCGTGCTGTATCTCAATAAATAAATTACAGCTGATGAAAGTGCAGTAGACATCGTCTCCATGGAGATTAGCGAGGGATTTGACAAGGTAGCAGAGAGTTAGATCACATGGGAGACAGTACGATCTGGAATAGGATACAGACTTGTCTGGGTGGAGTCCTGTGACCAGTGGTTGTTCTGCAGGGATCGGTGCTGGGTCCACTGTTTCTCATCATTCATATGAATGATTTGGAGAGAATGTAGGTGAGGTGTTTAGTAGGTTTGTGAAGGACTCTAAAATTGGTGGTTTCATGGACAGTGAAGAGGTTATTTATTTATTTAGAGACAGTGTGAAACAGGCCGTCCCAGACCAACGACCCGCTCCACCCAGCACCCCAACTATTTAAAACTAGCCTAATCACGGGGCAATGTACAATGACCATTTAACCTTCAAAGTGTTGTCTTTGTATGAGCGTCACAGAGTGATAGAAACTAACAGCACAGGCCCTTCAGCCCATCTGGTCTGTACTGAAGCATTTAAACTACCTGCTCCCATCGACCTGCACCGAGACCATGGTCCTCCAACTCCGACCATCCATGTACCGTCCAAACTTCTCTTAAATGTTTAAATCGAGCTTGCATGCACCACTTGGGCTGGCAGCTCGTTCCACACTCTCACAACCCTCTGAATGAAGCAGTTTCCCCTCATCTTCCCCTTAAACTTTTCATCTTTCACCGTTAACCCATGACCTCTAGTTGTAATCCCACCCAACCGCCATGGAAAAAGCCTGCTTGCATTTACCCTATCTATACCCCTCATAATTTTGTATACCTCTATCAAATCTCCTCTCAGTCTTCTATGTTACAGGAATAAAGTCCTAAACTATTCAATCTTTCCTTATGACTCAGGTCCTCCAATCCCGGCAACATCCCTGGAAATTTTCTCTGTACTCTTTCAAACTTGTTTACATCCTTCCTGTAGGTAGGTGACCAAAACTGTACACAATATTCCAAATTAGACCTCAACAACATCTCATACAACTTCAGCATAACAACCATCTCCTGTACTCAATACTTTGATTTCTGAAGGCCAATGTGACAAAAGTGTTGGGAACTGTCTCGTTGTGTTCAGCGTTCTGTGTAAAGCTCCGGCCCTACGTCCTGTATCCAAGGAGGGGTCCCGGCTCTGTGTTCTGCGTTCCTGTTCTCAATCGACCCAGGCTCTGTGTTCTGCGTTCCTGTCCTTCCTTGACCAAGGCTCTGTATTCTCATCATGTCCAGGTGCCTCACCCAGCACAGGAATACCTTGCCTAGCCCGGTGCTGGGATTCTCTCGTCCTGTGCTGGGATTCCCTTGTCCTGTCCGGGAGTCTCTCGTCCCGTCCTGTGACTCTCCTCGTCCTGTAGCCACGTCTTTTCCTCACCTGGTTCTGGAGTCCGAGCCAGAGTCAAGACCCAGGTTCTGGGTCCTTGTGCAGTCTCTGGCTTGAAGCCCAAGCCTAGGCTCCTAGTTCCCAGTTCCATGTCCTGGTTCCACTATCCTCGTCTAGTCCTAGCCCAGGCCCGGAATCCTTGCCTCGTTCGGGGCCTGTGTCATCTCCAGCGTCCTTTCTTCCTCACTTCCCTTGCTTCCATCTCATGCCCAGTCCTATTCCTGGTAGTTCAGTGTCTGTGTCTTGCTTTTGGGTCCGTTCCCAACCTCCCCGCATGACAATTTTAAACTTGTTTACATCTTTCCTGTAGGTCATTGACTGAACCTGCGCACAATATTCAAAATTAGGCCTCACCAACATCTCATACAACTTCAACATAACATCCATCTCCTGTACTCAATACTTTGATTTATGAAGGCCAAAGAAAAGCTTTTTTTATGACCCTATCTACCTGTAACACCACTTTCGGTGTATTCTGGACCTGTGTTCCCAGATCTGCTGTGGAACAGAGTCCTCAGTGCCCGACCATTCACTGTGAAAGACCGACACTGGGGTCCTACCGAAGAGCAACAGCTCACACTTGTCTGCATTAAATTCCAGCTGACACTTTTCAGCCCATTTTCCCAGCTGCCCCAGATCCAACTGCAAGCAATGATGGTCTTCCTCACTGTCCACTCCTCCCCAATCTGAGGGATGAATTGGGAGCACTCATTGGAAATGCACAAGGTGACAGGGAGAAAGTACAAACTCCTTACAGATGGTGTCGGAATTGAACTCTGAACTCCGGAACCAGCTGAGATCCTCCAGAATTTTGTGTTTGTTGATAGAGGAAAATACGCTCTCCATGTCGAGGAAAAACCTCTGGAAGATGCCGGTTGTCCATCCGCTGTGTTTGGGTAAAACCCCGGGAAAGGGTCCTGTCGGCCATCCAACTGCGCCTGAGGCCCAGCGGCCTCTCCCCCCGGTCCCGGGGCCGCGCTGCCCGAGTCTCCCCCCGATCCCCGGGGCCGCGCTGCCCGAGTCTCCCCCGATCCCCGGGGACGCGCTGCCCGAGTCTCCCCCCGGTCCCCGGGGCCGCGCTGCCCGAGTCTCCCCCCGATCCCCGGGGCCGCGCTGCCCGAGTCTCCCCCGATCCCCGGGGACGCGCTGCCCGAGTCTCCCCCCGGTCCCCGGGGCCGCGCTGCCCGAGTCTCCCCCCCCCCCCCGATCCCCGGGGCCGCGCTGCCCGAGTCTCCCCCCCACCCCCGATCTCCCCCCGATCCCCGGGGCCGCGCTGCCCGAGTCTCCCCCCGATCCCCGGGGCCGCGCTGCCCGAGTCTCCCCCCGATCCCCGGGGCCGCGCTGCCCGAGTCTCCCCCCCCCCAATCCCCGGGGCCGCGCTGCCCGAGTCTCCCCCCGATCCCGGGGCCGCGCTTCCCGAGTCTCCCCCCGATCCCGGGGCCGCGCTGCCCGAGTCTCCCCCCGATCCCCGGGGACTCTCTAATTCTCTGCTTCTCCCCCCAGTCTCTGTCACCCTGGATGTGGAAACGGTGAATCCGGAGCTCGAGGTGTCTGAGAATCGGAAGAGTGTGAGACGGACCGGGACCCGGAGGGATCTCCCTGACACCGGGAAGAGGTTCACAGTCTGGCGTTGTGTGCTGGGATCGGAGGGATTCACATCGGGGAGACATTACTGGGAGGTGGAGGTGACGGGGAATCGGGGCTGGGGTCTGGGAGTCGCCGCAGAGTCTGTGAAGAGGAAGGGAGGGGTCACACTGAGTCCGGAGACCGGATTCTGGATCATCGCGCGGTTTGATGACGTGATGCGGGTTTACACCTCCCCTTTGTCCCGTCTCCCTGCCGATCCCATCACCGGGAGGGTGGGAGTTTATCTCAGTTACGAGTCCGGGACAGTTTCATTTTACAACGCGGAGACCAAGTCCCATCTCCACACCTTCACCGAGAATAAATTCACGGAGAAACTTTATCCTTTCTTCTGGACTATCTATAAAAACGAGTGGCTGAGAATCTGCTCCGGTTCCGCTCCGGGTCTGTAAACGGGTTGGGTCCGGGACTGGCGTCAGGAGTCAGTCAGTGTAAATATAAATGTGCGGAGAGTGAAATAAACACGATGTGAGAATTATCGATCCATTAATTTTAACTCGTTCACCGCATCCGTCAACGGAACAGAAACACTGCGGATTCAGCAGCAGCCGCGGGCGGCGGGTCCTGAGCTCCCCGGCTCCCCCGGGTGCTAAAGTCCACCGGGACTGACAGGGTAACTGGGGCAAGTGGTGGTGGTGCTGACTGGCAGAGGGAGGTCAGGGTGAATCTTGGTAACACGGTACATGTAGTGGTGGTAACACACAAAGCACCTGGGTCTCCCAGTGTGTCCGGTTACTTCTGTGGAGGGTAATTAGCAGGTGAGGGTGGGGAGGAGTGT
Organism: Hemitrygon akajei; assembly: GCF_048418815.1. Lineage (NCBI taxonomy): Eukaryota > Metazoa > Chordata > Chondrichthyes > Myliobatiformes > Dasyatidae > Hemitrygon > Hemitrygon akajei. The sequence continues at coordinate 204,613,632 of NC_133125.1, forward strand.
GTGGGTGACGGGCAGATGGAGAGGGTGGGGAGGGGTGTGTGGGTGATGGGCAGATGGAGAGGTGGGGAAGAGTGTGTGGGTGATGGGCAGATGGAGAGGGTGGGAGGAGTGTGTGGGTGATGGGCTGATGGAGAGGGTTGGGAGGAGTGTGTGGGTGATGGTCAGATGGAGAGGGTGGGGAGGAATGTGCAGGGGATGGGCCGATGGAGAAGCTGGGGAGGAGTGTGTGGGTGATGGGCAGATGGAGAGGGTGGGGAGGAGTGTGTGGGTGATGGGCAGATGGAGAGGGTGGGGAGGAGTGTGTGGTTGATGGGCAAATGGAGACGGTGGGGAGGACAGAGTGGGTGATGGGCAGATGGAGAGGGTGGGGAGGACAGTGTTGGAGATGGGCAGATGGAGAAGCTGGGGAGGAGTGTGTGGGTGATGGGCCGATGGAGAAGGTGAGGAGGAGTGTGTGGGTGATGGGCAGATGGAGAGGGTGGGGATGAGAGTGTGGGTGATGGGCTGATGGAGAAGGTGAGGAAGAGTGTGTGGGTGATGGGCAGATGGAGAGGGTGGGGAGGAGTGTGCAGACGATGGTCAGTTGGAGAGGGTTTGGAGGAGTGTGCAGGGGATGGGCAGATGGAGAGGGTGCTGATCATTGTGGGTGATGGGCCGATCAACAGTGTGGGGAGAGTTGTGGGTGATGGACTGATGGAGAGGGTGGGGAGGAGTGTGTGGGTGATGGGCAGATGCAGAGGGTGGGAGGAGTGTGTGGGTGATGGGCAGATGGAGACGGTGGGGAGGACAGTGTGGGTGATTGGCAGATGGAGAGGGTGGGGAGGAGTGTGTGGGTGATGGGCTGATGGAGAGGGTGGGGAGGACAGTGTGGGTGATTGGCAGATGGAGAGGGTGGGGAGGAGTGTGTGGTTGATGGGCCGATCAACAGTGTGGGGAGAGTTTTGGGTGATGGGCCGATGGAGAAGATGGGGAGGAGTGTGTGGGTGATGGGCAGATCGAGAGGGTGGGGAGCACTGTGTGGGTGATGGGCAGATGGTGAGAGTGGGAGGAGTGTTTGGGTAATGGGCAGATGGAGAAGGAGGGGAGGACAGTGTGGCTGATGGGCAGATGGAGAAGGTGGGGTGGAGTTTGTGGGTGATGGGCAGATGGAGTGGGTGGGGAGGAGTGTGTGGGTGATGGGCAGATGGAGTGGGTGGGGAGGACAGTGAGGGTGATGGGCAGATGGAGATGGTGGGTAGGAGTGTGTGGGTGATGGGCAGATGGAGACTGTGGGGAGGACAGTGTGGTTGATCGGCAGGTGGAGAGGGTGGGGAGGAGTGTGTGGTTGATGGGCAGATGGAGAGGATGGGGAGGAGTGTGTGGGTGATGGGCAGATGGAGAGGGTGGGGAGGAGTGTGTGGGTGATGGGCAGATGGAGAGGGTGGGGAGGAGTGTGTGGGTGATGCGCTGATGGAGAAGGTGAGGAAGAGTGTGTGGGTGATGGGCAGATGGAGAGGGTGGGAGGAGAGTGTGTGTGATGGGCAGCTGGAGAGGTGGGGAAGAGTGTGTGGGTGATGGGCAGATGGAGAGGGTGGGAGGAGTGTGTGGGCGATGGGCAGATGGAGAGGTGGGGAAGAGTGTGTGGGTGATGGGCAGATGGAGAGGGTGGGAGGAGTGTGTGGGCGATGGGCAGATGGAGAGGTGGGGAAGAGTGTGTGGGTGATGGGCAGATGGAGAGGGTGGGGGAGGAGTGTGCAGGGGATGGGCAGACGGAGAGGGTGGGGAGGAGAGTGTGGGTGATGGGCTGATGGAGAAGGTGAGGAAGAGTGTGTGGGTGATGGGCAGATGGAGAGGGTGGGGAGGAGTGTGTGGGTGATGGGCAGATGGAGAGGGTGGGGAGGAGTGTGTGGGTGATGGGCAGATGGAGAGGGTGGGAGGAGTGTGTGGGTGATGGGCAGATGGAGAGGGTGGGAGGAGAGTGTGGGTGATGGGCAGATGGAGAGGTGGGGAAGAGTGTGTGTGTGATGGGCAGATGGAGAGAGTGGGAGGAGTGTGTGGGTGATGGGCAGATGGAGAGGGTGGGGAGGACAGTGTTGGTGATGGGCAGATGGAGAGGGTTGGGGAGGAGTGTGCAGACGATGGTCAGTTGGAGAGGGTGGGGAGGAGTGTGCAGGGGATGGGCAGATGGAGACGGTGGGGAGGACAGTGTGGGTGATTGGCAGATGGAGAGGGTGGGGAGGAGTGTGTGGGTGATGGGCTGATGGAGAGCGTGGGGAGGACAGTGTGGGTGATTGGCAGATGGAGAAGGTGGGGTGGAGTGTGTGGGTGATGGGCAGATGGAGTGGGTGGGGAGGAGTGTGTGGGTGATGGGCAGATGGAGAGGGTGGGGAGCACTGTGTGGGTGATGGGCAGATGGAGAGAGTGGGAGGAGTGTGTGGGTAATGGGCAGATGGAGAAGGAGGGGAGGACAGTGTGGGTGATGGGCAGATGGAGAAGGTGGGGTGGAGTGTGTGGGTGATGGGCAGATGGAGTGGGTGGGGAGGAGTGTGTGGGTGATGGGCAGATGGAGTGGGTGGGGAGGACAGTGAGGGTGATGGGCAGATGGAGAGGGTGGGGAGGACAGTGTGGGTGATGGGCAGATGGAGAGGGTGGGGATGAGTGTGTGGGTGATGGGCAGATGGAGAGGGTGGGTAGGAGTGTGTGGGTGATGGGCAGATGGAGACTGTGGGGAGGACAGTGTGGTTGATCGGCAGGTGGAGAGGGTGGGGAGGAGTGTGTGGGTGATGGGCAGATGGAGAGGATGGGGACGAGTGTGTGGTTGATGGGCAGATGGAGAGGGTGGGGTGGAGTGTGTTGTTGATGGTCAGATGGAGAGGTTGGGAGGAGTGTGTGGGTGATGGGCAGATGGAGAGCGTGGGGAGGACAGAGTGGGTGATGTGTAGATGGAGAGGGTAGGGAGGAGTGTGTTTGTGATGGGCAGATGGAGAGGGTGGGGAGGAGTGTGTGGGTGATGGGCAGATGGGGAGGGTGGGGAGGACAGTGTGTGTGATGGGCAGATGGAGAGGCTAGAGAGGAGTGTGTGGGTGATGGGCAGATGGAGAGGCTGAGGAGTGTGAGGGTGATGGGCAGATGGAGAGGGTGCTGATCATTGTGGGTGATGGGCCGATCAACAGTGTGGGGAGAGTTGTGGGTGATGGACCGATGGAGAGGGTGGGGAGGAGTGTGTGGGTGATGGGCAGATGGAGAGGGTGGGAGGAGTGTGTGGGTGATGGGCAGATGGAGAGGGTGGGAGGAGAGTGTGGGTGATGGGCAGATGGAGAGGGTGGGGAAGAGTGTGTGTGTGATGGGCAGATGGAGAGAGTGGGAGGAGTGTGTGGGTGATGGGCAGATGGAGAGGGTGGGGAGGACAGTGTTGGTGATGGGCAGATGGAGAGGGTTGGGGAGGAGTGTGCAGACGATGGTCAGTTGGAGAGGGTGGGGAGGAGTGTGCAGGGGATGGGCAGATGGAGAGGGTGCTGATCATTGTGGGTGATGGGCCGATCAACAGTGTGGGGAGAGTTGTGGGTGATGGACCGATAGAGAGGGTGGCGAGGAGTGTGTGGGTGATGGGCAGATGCAGAGGGTGGGAGGAGTGTGTGGGTGATGGGCAGATGGAGACGGTGGGGAGGACAGTGTGGGTGATTGGCAGATGGAGAGGGTGGGGAGGAGTGTGTGGGTGATGGGCTGATGGAGAGCGTTGGGAGGACAGTGTGGGTGATTGGCAGATTCAGAGGGTGGGGAGGAGTGTGTGGGTGATGGGCCGATCAACAGTGTGGGGAGAGTTTTGGGTGATGGGCCGATGGAGAAGATGGGGAGGAGTGTGTGGGTGATGGGCAGATGGAGAGGGTGGGGAGCACTGTGTGGGTGATGGGCAGATGGAGAGAGTGGGAGGAGTGTGTGGGTAATGGGCAGATGGAGAAGGAGGGGAGGACAGTGTGGCTGATGGGCAGATGGAGAAGGTGGGGTGGAGTGTGTGGGTGATGGGCAGATGGAGTGGGTGGGGAGGAGTGTGTGGGTGATGGGCAGATGGAGTGGGTGGGGAGGACAGTGAGGGTGATGGGCAGATGGAGAGGGTGGGGAGGACAGTGTGGGTGATGGGCAGATGGAGAGGGTGGGGATGAGTGTGTGGGTGATGGGCAGATGGAGAGGGTGGGTAGGAGTGTGTGGGTGATGGGCAGATGGAGACTGTGGGGAGGACAGTGTGGTTGATCGGCAGGTGGAGAGGGTGGGGAGGAGTGTGTGGGTGATGGGCAGATGGAGAGGATGGGGAGGAGTGTGTGGGTGATGGGCAGATGGAGAGGGTCGTGTGGAGTGAGTGGTTGATGGGCAGATGGAGAGGGTGGGGTGGAGTGTGTTGTTGATGGTCAGATGGAGAGGTTGGGAGGAGTGTGTGGGTGATGGGCAGATGGAGAGCGTGGGGAGGACAGAGTGGGTGATGTGTAGATGGAGAGGGTAGGGAGGAGTGTGTTTGTGATGGGCAGATGGAGAGGGTGGGGAGGAGTGTGTGGGTGATGGGCAGATGGGGAGGGTGGGGAGGACAGTGTGTGTGATGGGCAGATGGAGAGGCTAGAGAGGAGTGTGTGGGTGATGGGCAGATGGAGAGGGTGCTGATCATTGTGGGTGATGGGCCGATCAACAGTGTGGGGAGAGTTGTGGGTGATGGACCGATGGAGAGGGTGGGGAGGAGTGTGTGGGTGATGGGCAGATGCAGAGGGTGGGAGGAGTGTGTGGGTGATGGGCAGATGGAGACGGTGGGGAGGACAGTGTGGGTGATGGGCAGATGGAGAGGGTGGGGATGAGTGTGTGGGTGATGGGCTGATGGAGAGGGTGGGGAGGAGTGTGTGGGTGATGGGCAGATGGAGAGGGTGGGGAGCACTGTGTGGGTGATGGGCAGATGGAGAGAGTGGGAGGAGTGAGTGGGTAATGGGCAGATGGAGAAGGAGGGGAGGAGTGTGTGGGTGATGGGCAGATGGAGAGGGTGGGGAGGAGTGTGTGGGTGATGGGCAGATGGAGAGGGTGGGGAGGACAGTGTGGGTGATGGGCAGATGGAGAGGGTGGGGAGGAGTGTGTGGGTGATGGGCAGATGGGGAGGGTGGGGAGGACAGTGTGTGTGATGGGCAGATGGAGAAGGTGAGGAAGAGTGTGTGGGTGATGGGCAGATGGAGAGGGTGGGGAGGAGTGTGCAGACGATGGTCAGTTGGAGAGGGTTTGGAGGAGTGTGCAGGGGATGGGCAGATGGAGAGGGTGGGGAGGAGTGTGTGGGTGATGGGCAGATGGGGAGGGTGGGGAGGACAGTGTGTGTGATGGGCAGATGGAGAGGCTAGAGAGGAGTGTGTGGGTGATGGGCAGATGGAGAGGCTGAGGAGTGTGAGGGTGATGGGCAGATGGAGAGGGTGCTGATCATTGTGGGTGATGGGCCGATCAACAGTGTGGGGAGAGTTGTGGGTGATGGACCGATGGAGAGGGTGGGGAGGAGTGTGTGGGTGATGGGCAGATGCAGAGGGTGGGAGGAGTGTGTGGGTGATGGGCAGATGGAGACGGTGGGGAGGACAGTGTGGGTGATTGGCAGATGGAGAGGGTGGGGAGGAGTGTGTGGGTGATGGGCTGATGGAGAGGGTGGGGAGGACAGTGTGGGTGATTGGCAGATGGAGAGGTTGGGGAGGAGTGTGTGGGTGATGGGCAGATCGAGAGGGTGGGGAGCACTGTGTGGGTGATGGGCAGATGGAGAGAGTGGGAGGAGTGTTTGGGTAATGGGCAGATGGAGAAGGAGGGGAGGACAGTGTGGCTGATGGGCAGATGGAGAAGGTGGGGTGGAGTGTGTGGGTGATGGGCAGATGGTGTGGGTGGGGAGGAGTGTGTGGGTGATGGGCAGATGGAGTGGGTGGGGAGGACAGTGAGGGTGATGGGCAGATGGAGAGGGTGGGGAGGACAGTGTGGGTGATGGGCAGATGGAGAGGGTGGGGATGTGTGGGTGATGGGCAGATGGAGAGGGTGGGTAGGAGTGTGTGGGTGATGGGCAGATGGAGACTGTGGGGAGGACAGTGTGGTTGATCGGCAGGTGGAGAGGGTGGGGAGGAGTGAGTGGGTGATGGGCAGATGGAGAGGATGGGGAGGAGTGTGTGGGTGATGGGCAGATGGAGAGGGTGGGGAGGAGTGTGTGGGTGATGGGTAGATGGAGAGGGTGGGGAGGAGTGTGTGGGTGATGCGCTGATGGAGAAGGTGAGGAAGAGTGTGTGGGTGATGGGCAGATGGAGAGGGTGGGAGGAGAGTGTGTGTGATGGGCAGATGGAGAGGTGGGGAAGAGTGTGTGGGTGATGGGCAGATGGAGAGGGTGGGAGGAGTGTGTGGGCGATGGGCAGATGGAGAGGTGGGGAAGAGTGTGTGGGTGATGGGCAGATGGAGAGGGTGGGAGGAGTGTGTGGGCGATGGGCAGATGGAGAGGTGGGGAATAGTGTATGGGTGATGGGCAGATGGATAGGGTGGGGGAGGAGTGTGCAGGGGATGGGCAGACGGAGAGGGTGGGGTGGAGAGTGTGGGTGATGGGCTGATGGAGAAGGTGAGGAAGAGTGTGTGGGTGATGGGCAGATGGAGAGGGTGGGGAGGAGTGTGTGGGTGATGGGCAGATGGAGAGGGTGGGGAGGAGTGTGTGGGTGATGGGCAGATGGAGAGGGTGGGAGGAGTGTGTGGGTGATGGGCAGATGGAGAGGGTGGGAGGAGAGTGTGGGTGATGGGCAGATGGAGAGGTGGGGAAGAGTGTGTGTGTGATGGGCAGATGGAGAGAGTGGGAGGAGTGTGTGGGTGATGGGCAGATGGAGAGGGTGGGGAGGACAGTGTTGGTGATGGGCAGATGGAGAGGGTTGGGGAGGAGTGTGCAGACGATGGTCAGTTGGAGAGGGTGGGGAGGAGTGTGCAGGGGATGGGCAGATGGAGAGGGTGCTGATCATTGTGGGTGATGGGCCGATCAACAGTGTGGGGAGAGTTGTGGGTGATGGACCGATGGAGAGGGTGGGGAGGAGTGTGTGGGTGATGGGCAGATGCAGAGGGTGGGAGGAGTGAGTGGGTGATGGGCAGATGGAGACGGTGGGGAGGACAGTGTGGGTGATTGGCAGATGGAGAGGGTGGGGAGGAGTGTGTGGGTGATGGGCTGATGGAGAGCGTGGGGAGGACAGTGTGGGTGATTGGCAGATGGAGAGGGTGGGGAGGAGTGTGTGGGTGATGGGCCGATCAACAGTGTGGGGAGAGTTTTGGGTGATGGGCCGATGGAGAAGATGGGGAGGAGTGTGTGGGTTATGGGCAGATGGAGAGGGTGGGGAGGAGTGTGTGGGTGATGCGCTGATGGAGAAGGTGAGGAAGAGTGTGTGGGTGATGGGCAGATGGAGAGGGTGGGGAGGAGTGTGTGGGTGATGGGCAGATGGAGAGGGTGGGGAGGAGTGTGTGGGTGATGCGCTGATGGAGAAGGTGAGGAAGAGTGTGTGGGTGATGGGCAGATGGAGAGGGTGGGAGGAGTGTGTGGGCGATGGGCAGATGGATAGGTGGGGAAGAGTGTGTGGGTGATGGGCAGATGGAGAGGGTGGGAGGAGTGTGTGGGCGATGGGCAGATGGAGAGGTGGGGAATAGTGTGTGGGTGATGGGCAGATGGAGAGGGTGGGGGAGGAGTGTGCAGGGGATGGGCAGACGGAGATGGTGGGGAGGAGAGTGTAGGTGATGGGCTGATGGAGAGGGTGGGGGAGGAGTGTGCAGGGGATGGGCAGACGGAGATGGTGGGGAGGAGAGTGTGGGTGATGGGCTGATGGAGAAGGTGAGGAAGAGTGTGTGGGTGATGGGCAGATGGAGAGGGTGGGGAGGAGTGTGCAGACGATGGTCAGTTGGAGAGGGTTTGGAGGAGTGTGCAGGGCATGGGCAGATGGAGAGGGTGCTGATCATTGTGGGTGATGGGCCGATCAGCAGTGTGGGGAGTGTTGTCGGGGATGGGCCGATGGAGAAGGTGGGGAGGAGTGTGTGGGTGATGGGCAGATCGAGAGGATGGGGAGGAGAGTATGGGTGATGGGCAAATGGAGAGGATGGGGAGGAGAGTGTGGGTGATTGGCAGATGGAAAGAGTGGGGAGGAGTGTGTGGGTGATGGGCAGATGGAGAGGGTTGGGAGGACAGTGTGGGTGATGGACAGATGGTGAGGTTGGGAGGAGTGTGTGGGTGATAAGCAGATGGAGAGGGTGGGAGGAGTGTGTGGGTGATGGACAGATGGAGAGGGTGGGGAGGATTGTGTGGGTGATGGGCAGATGGAGAGGGTGGGGAGGAGTGTGTGGGTGATGGGCAGATGGAGAGGGTGGGTGGAGAGTGTGGCTGATGGGCAGATGGAGAGGTGGGGAGGACAGTGTGGGTGATGGGCAGATGGAGAGGGTGGGGAGGAGTGTGTGGGTGATGGGCAGATGGAGCGGGTGGGGAGGACTGTGTGGGTGATGGGCAGATGGAGAGGGTGGGAGGAGTGTGTGGGCGATGGGCAGATGGAGAGGTGGGGAATAGTGTATGGGTGATGGGCAGATGGATAGGGTGGGGGAGGAGTGTGCAGGGGATGGGCAGACGGAGAGGGTGGGGTGGAGAGTGTGGGTGATGGGCTGATGGAGAAGGTGAGGAAGAGTGTGTGGGTGATGGGCAGATGGAGAGGGTGGGGAGGAGTGTGTGGGTGATGGGCAGATGGAGAGGGTGGGGAGGAGTGTGTGGGTGATGGGCAGATGGAGAGGGTGGGAGGAGTGTGTGGGTGATGGGCAGATGGAGAGGGTGGGAGGAGAGTGTGGGTGATGGGCAGATGGAGAGGTGGGGAAGAGTGTGTGTGTGATGGGCAGATGGAGAGAGTGGGAGGAGTGTGTGGGTGATGGGCAGATGGAGAGGGTGGGGAGGACAGTGTTGGTGATGGGCAGATGGAGAGGGTTGGGGAGGAGTGTGCAGACGATGGTCAGTTGGAGAGGGTGGGGAGGAGTGTGCAGGGGATGGGCAGATGGAGAGGGTGCTGATCATTGTGGGTGATGGGCCGATCAACAGTGTGGGGAGAGTTGTGGGTGATGGACCGATGGAGAGGGTGGGGAGGAGTGTGTGGGTGATGGGCAGATGCAGAGGGTGGGAGGAGTGAGTGGGTGATGGGCAGATGGAGACGGTGGGGAGGACAGTGTGGGTGATTGGCAGATGGAGAGGGTGGGGAGGAGTGTGTGGGTGATGGGCTGATGGAGAGCGTGGGGAGGACAGTGTGGGTGATTGGCAGATGGAGAGGGTGGGGAGGAGTGTGTGGGTGATGGGCCGATCAACAGTGTGGGGAGAGTTTTGGGTGATGGGCCGATGGAGAAGATGGGGAGGAGTGTGTGGGTTATGGGCAGATGGAGAGGGTGGGGAGGAGTGTGTGGGTGATGCGCTGATGGAGAAGGTGAGGAAGAGTGTGTGGGTGATGGGCAGATGGAGAGGGTGGGGAGGAGTGTGTGGGTGATGGGCAGATGGAGAGGGTGGGGAGGAGTGTGTGGGTGATGCGCTGATGGAGAAGGTGAGGAAGAGTGTGTGGGTGATGGGCAGATGGAGAGGGTGGGAGGAGTGTGTGGGCGATGGGCAGATGGATAGGTGGGGAAGAGTGTGTGGGTGATGGGCAGATGGAGAGGGTGGGAGGAGTGTGTGGGCGATGGGCAGATGGAGAGGTGGGGAATAGTGTGTGGGTGATGGGCAGATGGAGAGGGTGGGGGAGGAGTGTGCAGGGGATGGGCAGACGGAGATGGTGGGGAGGAGAGTGTAGGTGATGGGCTGATGGAGAGGGTGGGGGAGGAGTGTGCAGGGGATGGGCAGACGGAGATGGTGGGGAGGAGAGTGTGGGTGATGGGCTGATGGAGAAGGTGAGGAAGAGTGTGTGGGTGATGGGCAGATGGAGAGGGTGGGGAGGAGTGTGCAGACGATGGTCAGTTGGAGAGGGTTTGGAGGAGTGTGCAGGGCATGGGCAGATGGAGAGGGTGCTGATCATTGTGGGTGATGGGCCGATCAGCAGTGTGGGGAGTGTTGTCGGGGATGGGCCGATGGAGAAGGTGGGGAGGAGTGTGTGGGTGATGGGCAGATCGAGAGGATGGGGAGGAGAGTATGGGTGATGGGCAAATGGAGAGGATGGGGAGGAGAGTGTGGGTGATTGGCAGATGGAAAGAGTGGGGAGGAGTGTGTGGGTGATGGGCAGATGGAGAGGGTTGGGAGGACAGTGTGGGTGATGGACAGATGGTGAGGTTGGGAGGAGTGTGTGGGTGATAAGCAGATGGAGAGGGTGGGAGGAGTGTGTGGGTGATGGACAGATGGAGAGGGTGGGGAGGATTGTGTGGGTGATGGGCAGATGGAGAGGGTGGGGAGGAGTGTGTGGGTGATGGGCAGATGGAGAGGGTGGGTGGAGAGTGTGGCTGATGGGCAGATGGAGAGGTGGGGAGGACAGTGTGGGTGATGGGCAGATGGAGAGGGTGGGGAGGAGTGTGTGGGTGATGGGCAGATGGAGCGGGTGGGGAGGACTGTGTGGGTGATGGGCAGATGGAGAGGGTGGCAGGAGTGTTTGGGTGATGGGCAGATGGAGAGGGTGGGAGGAGTGTGTGGGTGATGGCAGATGGAGAGGTGGGGATGAGTGTGTGGGTGATGGGCAGATGGAGAGGGTGGGAGGAGTGTGTGGGTGATGGGCAGATGGAGACGGTGAGGACGAGTGTGTGGGTGATGGGCAGAAGGAGAAGCTGGGGAGGAGTGTGTGGGTGATGGGCAGATGAAGAGGGTTGGGGAGGTGTGTGCAGACGATGGGCAGTTGGAGAAGGTGGGGAGGAGTGTGCAGGGGATGGGCAGATGGAGAGGGTGCTGATCATTGTGGGTGATGGGTAGATCAACAATGTGGGGAGAGTTGTGGGTGATGGGCCGATGGAGAAGGTGGGGAGGACTGTGTGTGATGGGCAGATGGAGAGGGTGGGGAGGAGTGTGTGGGTGATGGGCAGATAGAGAGGGTGGGGAGGAGTGTGTGTGTGATGGGCAGATGGTGAGGTTGGGAGGAGTGTGTGGGTCATAGGCAGATGGATAGGGTGGAAGGAGTGTGTGGGTGATGGGCAGATGGAGAGGGTGGGGAGGAGTGTGGGTGATGGGCAGATGGAGAGGGTGTGGAGGAGTGTGTGGTGATGGGCAGATGGAGAGGGTGGGGAGGAGTGTGTGGGTGATAGGCAGATGGAGAGTTGGCGAGGAGTGTGTGGGTGATGGGCAGATGGAGATGGTGCGGAGGAGTGTGCGGCTGATGGGCAGATCGAGACGGTGGAGTGGAGTGTGTGGGTGATGGGCAGATGGAGAGGGTGGGGAGGAGTGTGTGGGTGATGGGCAGATGGAGAGGTGGGGAGGACAGTGTGGGTGATGGGCAGATGGAGAGGGTGGGGAGGAGTGTGTGGGTGATGGGCAGATGGAGAGGGTGGGAGGAGAGTCTGGGTGATGGGCAGATGGAGAGTTGGGGAGGACAGTGAGGGTGATGGGCAGATGGTGAGGTTGGGAGGAGTGTGTGGGTGATGGGCAGATGGAGAGGGTGGGGAGGAGTGTGTGGGTGATAGGCAGATGGAGAGGGTGGAAGGAGTGTGTGGGTGATGGGCAGATGGAGAGGGTGCGGAGGAGTGTGCGGCTGATGGGCAGATCAAGACGGTGGAGTGGAGTGTGTGGGTGATGGGCAGATAGAGAGGGTGGGAGGAGAGTCTGGGTGATGGGCAGATGGAGAGTGTGGGGAGGAGTGTGTGGGTGATGGGCAGATGGAGAGGGTGGGAGGAGAGTCTGGGTGATGGGCAGATGGTGAGGTTGGGAGGAGTGTGTGGGTGATAGGCAGATGGAGAGGGCGGAAGGAGTGTGTGGTTGATGGGCAGATGGAGAGGGTGCGGAGGAGTGTGCGGCTGATGGGCAGATCGAGACGGTGGAGTGGAGTGTGTGGGTGATGGGCAGATGGAGAGGGTGGGGAGGAGTGTGTGGGTGATGGGCAGATGGAGAGGGTGGGAGGAGTGTCTGGGTGATGGGCAGATGGAGAGGGTGGGGAGGAGTGTGTGGGTGATGGGCAGATGGAGAAGCTGGGGAGGAGTGTGTGGGTGATGGGCAGATGGAGAGGGTGGGAGGAGTGTGTGGGCGATGGGCAGATGGAGAGGTGGGGATGAGTGTGTGGGTGATGGGCAGATGGAGAGGGTGGGAGGCGTGTGTGGGTGATGGGCTGATGGAGAAGGTGAGGAAGAGTGTGGGTGATGGGCAGATGGAGAGGGTGGGAGTAGAGTGTGGGTGATGGGCAGATGGAGAGGTGGGGAAGAGTGTGTGGGTGATGGGCAAATGGAGAGGGTGGGAGGAGTGTCCGGGCAATGGGCAGATGGAGAGGTGGGGAAGAGTGTGTGGGTGATGGGCAGATGGAGAGGGTGGGAGGAGTGTGTGGGTGATGGGCAGATGGAGAGGGTGGGAGGAGAGTGAGGGTGATGGGCAGATGGAGAGGTGGGGAAGAGTGTGTGTGTGATGGGCAGATGGAGAGGTGGGGAAGAGTGTGTGGGTGATGGGCAGATGGAGAGGGTGGGGAGGAGTGTGTGGGTGATGGGCTGATGGAGAAGGTGGTGTGGAGTGTGTGGGTGATGCGCAGATGGAGAGGGTGGGGAGGAGTGTGCAGGGGATGGGCAGTTGGAGAGGGTGGGGAGGACTGTGCAGGAGATGGGCAGATGGAGCGGGTGGGGAGGAGTCTGTGGGTGATGGGCAGATGGAGAGCGTGGGAGGAGTGTGTGGGAGATGGGCAAATGGAGAGGTGCGGAGGAGTGTGTGGGTGATGGGCAGATGGAGAGGTGGGGAGGAGTGTGTGGGTGATGGGCAAATGGAGAGGTGGGGAGGAGTGTGTGGGTGATGGGCAGATGGAGAGGGTGGGAGGAGTGTGTGGGTGATGGGCAGATGGAGAGTGTGGGGAGGAGTGTGTGGGTGATGGGCAGATGGAGAGGTGGGGAGGACAGTGTGGGTGATGGGCAGATGGAGATGGTGGGGTGGAGTGTGTGGGTGATGGGCAGATGGAGAGGGTGGGGAGTAGTGTGTGGGTGATGGGCTGATGGAGAAGGTGAGGAAGAGGGTGTGGGTGATGGGCAGATGGAGAGGGTGGGAGGAGAGTGTGGGTGATGGGCAGATGGAGAGGTGGGGAAGAGTGTGTGGGTGATGGGCAAATGGAGAGGGTGGGAGGAGTGTGTGGGCGATGGGTAGATGGAGAGGTGGGGAAGAGTGTGTGGGTGATGGGCAGATGGAGAGGGTGGGAGGAGTGTGTGGGTGATGGTCAGATGGAGATGGTGGGAGGAGAGTGTGGGTGATGGGCAGATGGAGAGGTGGGGAAGAGTGTGTGGGTGATGGGCAGATGGAGAAGGTGGGGAGGAGTGTGTGGGTGATGGGCAGATGGAGAGGTGGGGAAGAGTGTGTGTGTGATGGGCAGATGGAGAGGGTGGGAGGAGTGTGTTGGTGATGGGCAGTTGGAGAGGGTGGGGAGGATTGTGCAGGGCATGGGCAGATGGAGAGGGTGCTGATTATTGTGGGTGATGGGCCGATCAACAGTGTGGGGAGAGTTGTGGGTGATGGTCCGATGGAGAGGGTGGGGAGGAGTGTGTGGGTGATGGGCAGATGCAGAGGGTGGGAGGAGTGTGTCGGTGATGGGCTGATGGAGAGGGTGAGGAGGAGTGTGTGGGTGATGGGCCGATGGAGAGGGTGGGAGGAGAGTGTGGGTGATGGGCAGATGGACAGGATGGGGATGAGAGTGTGTGTGATGGGCAGATGGAGAGGTGGGGAAGAGTGTGTGGGTGATGGGCAGATGGAGAGGGTGGGAGGAGTGTGTGGGTGAAGGGTAGATTGAGAGGTGGGGAGGATTGTGCAGACGGTGGGCAGTTGGAGAGGGTGGGGAGGAGTGTGCAAGGGATGGGCAGATGGAGAGGGTGCTGATCATTGTGTGTGATGGGCCGATCAGCAGTGTGGGGAGTGTTGTCGGGGATGGGCCGATGGAGAAGGTGGAGAGGAGTGTGTGGGTGATGGGCAGATCGAGAGGATGGGGAGGAGAGTATGGGTGATGGGCAAATGGAGAGGATGGGGAGGAGAGTGTGGGTGATTGGCAGATGGAAAGGGTGGGGAGGAGTGTGTGGGTGATGGGCAGATGGAGAGGGTTGGGAGGACAGTGTGGGTGATGGGCAGATGGTGAGGTTGGGAGGAGTGTGTGGGTGATAGGCAGATGGAGAGGGTGGGAGGAGTGTGTGGGTGATGGGCAGATGGAGAGGGTGGGGAGGAGTGTGTGAGTGATGGGCAGATGGAGAGGTGGGGAGGAGTGTGTGGGTGATGGGCAGATGGAGAGGGTGGGGAGGAGTGTGCAGGGGATGGGCAGTTGGAGAGGGTGGGGAGGACTGTGCAGGAGATGGGCAGATGGAGAGGGTGGGGAGGAGTTTGTGGGTGATGGGCAGATGGAGAGCGTGGGAGGAGTGTGTGGGAGATGGGCAAATGGAGAGGTGCGGAGGAGTGTGTGGGTGATGGGCAGATGGAGAGGTGGGGAGGAGTGTGTGGGTGATGGGCAAATGGAGAGGTGGGGAGGAGTGTGTGGGTGATGGGCAGATGGAGAGGGTGGGAGGAGTGTGTGGGTGATGGGCAGATGGAGAGGGTGGGGAGGAGTGTGTGGGTGATGGGCAGATGGAGAGGTGGGGAGGACAGTGTGGGTGATGGGCAGATGGAGATGGTGGGGTGGAGTGTGTGGGTGATGGGCAGATGGACAGGGTGGGGAGTAGTGTGTGGGTGATGGGCTGATGGAGAAGGTGAGGAAGAGTGTGTGGGTGATGGGCCGATGGAGAGGGTGGGAGGAGAGTGTGGGTGATGGGCAGATGGAGAGGTGGGGAAGAGTGTGTGGGTGATGGGCAGAAGGAGAGGGTGGGAGGAGTGTGTGGGTGAAGGGTAGATTGAGAGGTGGGGAGGATTGTGCAGACGGTGGGCAGTTTGAGAGGGTGGGGAGGAGTGTGCAAGGGATGGGCAGATGGAGAGGGTGGGGGAGTGTGTGGGTGAAGGGTAGATTGAAGGGTGGGGAGGATTGTGCAGACGGTGGGCAGTTGGAGAGGGTGGGGAGGAGTGTGCAAGGGATGGGCAGATGGAGAGGGTGCTGATCATTGTGGGTGATGGGCCGATCAGCAGTGTGGGGAGTGTTGTCGGGGATGGGCCGATGGAGAAGGTGGGGAGGAGTGTGTGGGTGATGGGCAGATCGAGAGGATGGGGAGGACAGTGTGGGTGATGGGCAGATGGTGAGGTTGGGAGGAGTGTGTGGGTGATAGGCAGATGGAGAGGGTGGGAGGAGTGTGTGGGTGATGGGCAGATGGAGAGGGTGCGGAGGAGTGTGCGGCTGATGGGCAGATCGAGATGGTGGAGTGGAGTGTGTGGGTGATGGGCAGATGGAGAGGGTGGGGAGGAGTGTGTGGGTGATGGGCAGATGGAGAGGGTGGGAGGAGAGTGTGGGTGATGGGCAGATGGAGAGGTGGGGAGGACAGTGTGGGTGATGGACAGATGGAGAGTGTGTGGGGGACAGTGTGGGTGATGGGCAGATGGAGAGGATGGGGAGGAGTGTGTGGGTGATGGGCAGATGGAGCGGGTGGGGAGGAGTGTGTGGGTGATGGGCAGATGGAGCGGGTGGGGAGGACTGTGTGGGTGATGGGCAGATGGAGAGGGTAGCAGGAGTGTTTGGGTGATGGGCAGATGGAGAGGGTGGGAGGAGTGTGTGGGTGATGGCAGATGGAGAGGTGGGGATGAGTGTGTGGGTGATGGGCAGATGGAGAGGGTGGGAGGAGTGTGTGGGTGATGGGCAGATGGAGAGGGTGGGAGGAGTGTGTGGGTGATGGGCAGATGGAGAGGGTGGGAGGAGTGTCTGGTGATGAGCATATGGAGACGGTGAGGAGGAGTGTGTGGGTGATGGGCAGAAGGAGAAGCTGGGGAGGAGTGTGTGGGTGATGGGCAGATGAAGAGGGTTGGGGAGGTGTGTGCAGACGATGGGCTGTTGGAGAAGGTGGGGAGGAGTGTGCAGTGGATGGGCAGATGGAGAGGGTGCTGATCATTGTGGGTGATGGGTAGATCAACAATGTGGGGAGAGTTGTGGGTGATGGGCCGATGGAGAAGGTGGGGAGGAGTGTGTGGGTGATGGGCAGATGGTGAGGTTGGGAGGAGTGTGTGGGTGATAGGCAGATGGAGAGGGTGGAAGGAGTGTGTGGGTGATGGGCAGATGGAGAGGGTGCGGAGAAGTGTGCGGCTGATGGGCAGATCGAGACGGTGGAGTGGAGTGTGTGGGTGATGGGCAGATGGAGAGGGTGGGGAGGAGTGTGTGGGTGATGGGCAGATGGAGAGGGTGGGAGGAGCGTCTGGGTGATGGGCAGATGGAGAGGTGGGGAGGACAGTGTGGATGATGGGCAGATGGTGAGGTTGGGAGGAGTGTGTGGGTGATAGGCAGATGGAGAGGGTGGAAGGAGTGTATGGGTGATGGGCAGATGGAGAGGGTGCGGAGGAGTGTGCGGCTGATGGGCAGATCGAGACGGTGGAGTGGAGAGTGTGGGTGATGGGCAGATGGAGAGGTGGGGAAGAGTGTGTGGGTGATGGGCAAATGGAGAGGGTGGGAGGAGTGTGTGGGCGATGGGCAGATGGAGAGGTGGGGAAGAGTGTGTGGGTGATGGGCAGATGGAGAGGGTGGGAGGAGTGTGTGGGTGATGGGCAGATGGAGATGGTGGGAGGAGAGTGTGGGTGATGGGCACCTGGAGAGGTGGGGAAGAGTGTGTGGGTGATGGGCAGATGGAGAGGTGGGGAAGAGTGTGTGTGTGATGGGCAGATGGAGAGTGTGGGAGGAGTGTGTTGGTGATGGGCAGATGGAGTGGGTGGGGTGGAGTGTGCAGGGGATGGGCAGTTGGAGAGGGTGGGGAGGATTGTGCAGGGCATGGGCAGATGGAGAGGGTGCTGATCATTGTGGGTATTGGCCGATCAACAGTGTGGGGAGAGTTGTGGGTGATGGTCCGATGGAGAGGGTGGGGAGGAGTGTGTGGGTGATGGGCAGATGCAGAGGGTGGGAGGAGTGTGTCGGTGATGGGCTGATGGAGAGGGTGAGGAGGACTGTGTGGGTGATGGGCAGATGGAGAGGTGGGGAAGAGTGTGTGGGTGATGGGCAGATGGAGAGGGTGGGAGGAGTGTGTGGGTGAAGGGTAGATTGAGAGGTGGGGAGGATTGTGCAGACGGTGGGCAGTTTGAGAGGGTGGAGAGGAGTGTGCAAGGGATGGGCAGATGGAGAGGGTGCTGATCATTGTGGGTGATGGGCCGATCAGCAGTGTGGGGAGTGTTGTCGGGGATGGGCCGATGGAGAAGGTGGGGTGGAGTGTGTGGGTGATGGGCAGATCGAGAGGATGGGGAGGAGAGTATGGGTGTTGGGCAAATGGAGAGGATGGGGAGGAGAGTGTGGGTGATTGGAAGATGGAAAGGGTGGGGAGGAGTGTGTGGGTGATAGGCAGATGGAGAGGGTTGGGAGGACAGTGTGGGTGATGGGCAAATGGTGAGGTTGGGAGGAGTGTGCGGCTGATGGGCAGATCGAGATGTTGGAGTGGAGTTTGTGGGTGATGGGCAGATGGAGAGGGTGGGAGGAGAGTGTGGGTGATGGGCAGATGGAGAGGTGGGGAGGACAGTGCGGGTGATGGGCAGATGGAGAGTGTGTGGGGGACAGTGTGGGTGATGGGCAGATGGAGAGGGTGGGGAGGACTGTGTGGGTGATGGGCAGATGGAGAGGGTGGCAGGAGTGTTTGGGTGATGGGCAGATGGAGAGGGTGGGAGGAGTGTGTGGGTGATGGCAGATGGAGAGGTGGGGATGAGTGTGTTGGTGATGGGCAGATGGAGAGGGTGGGAGGAGTGTGTGGGTGATGGGCAGATGGAGAGGGTGGGAGGAGTGTGTGGGTGATGGGCAGATGAAGAGGGTTGGGGAGGTGTGTGCAGACGATGGGCAGTTGGAGAAGGTGGGGAGGAGTTTGCAGGGGATGGGCAGATGGAGAGGGTGCTGATCATTGTGGGTGATGGGTAGATCAACAATGTGGGGAGAGTTGTGGGTGATGGGCCGATGGAGAAGGTGGGGAGGAGTGTGTGGGTGATGGGCAGATGGTGAGGTTGGGAGGAGTGTGTGGGTGATAGGCAGATGGAGAGGTTGGAAGGAGTGTGTGGGTGATGGGCAGATGGAGAGGGTGCGGAGGAGTGTGCGGCTGATGGGCAGATCGAGACGGTGGAGTGGAGTGTGTGGGTGATGGGCAGATGGAGAGGGTGGGGAGGAGTGTGTGGGTGATGGGCAGATGGAGAGGGTGGGAGGAGAGTCTGGGTGATGGGCAGATGGAGAGGTGGGGAGGACAGTGTGGGTGATGGGCAGATGGTGAGGTTGGGAGGAGTGTGTGGGTGATGGGCAGATGGAGAGGGTGCGGAGGAGTGTGCGGCTGATGGGCAGATCGAGACGGTGGAGTGGAGTGTGTGGGTGATGGGCAGATGGAGAGGGTGGGGAGGAGTGTGTGGGTGATGGGCAGATGGAGAGGGTGGGAGGAGAGTCTGGGTGATGGGCTGATGGAGAGGTGGGGAGGACAGTGTGGGTGATGGGCAGATGGAGTGTGTGTGGGGGACAGTGTGGGTGATGGGCAGATGGAGAGGGTGGGGAGGAGTGTGTGGGTGATGGGCAGATGGAGCGGGTGGGGAGGACTGTGTGGGTGATGGGCAGATGGAGAGGGTGGGAAGAGTGTGTGGGTGATGGCAGATGGAGAGGTGGGGATGAGTGTGTGGGTGATGGGCAGATGGAGAGGGTGGGAGGAGTGTGTGGGTGCTGGGCAGATGGAGAGGGTGGGAGGAGTGTGTGGGTGATGGACAGATGGAGAGGGTGGGGAGGAGTGTGTGGGTGATGCGCTGATGGAGAAGGTGAAGAAGAGTGTGTGGGTGATGGGCAGATGGAGAGGGTGGGAGGAGAGTGTGTGTGATGGGCAGATGGAGAGGTGGGGAAGAGTGTGTGGGTGATGGGCAGATGGAGAGGGTGGGAGGAGTGTGTGGGCGATGGGCAGATGGAGAGGTGCGGAAGAGAGTGTGGGTGATGGGCAGATGGAGAGGGTGGGAGGAGTGTGTGGGCGATGGGCAGATGGAGAGGTGGGGAAGAGTGTGTGGGTGATGGGCAGATGGAGAGGGTGGGGGAGGAGTGTGCAGACGATGGGCAGTTGGAGAGGGTGGGGAGGAGTGTGCAGGGGATGGGCAGATGGAGAGGGTGGGGAGGAGAGTGTGGGTGATGGGCTGATGGAGAAGGTGAGGAAGAGTGTGTGGGTGATGGGCAGATGGAGAGGGTGGGGAGGAGTGTGCAGACGATGGTCAGTTGGAGAGGGTTTGGAGGAGTGTGCAGGGGATGGGCAGATGGAGAGGGTGCTGATCATTGTGGGTGATGGGCCGATCAGCAGTGTGGGGAGTGTTGTCGGGGATGGGCCGATGGAGAAGGTGGGGAGGAGTGTGTGGGTGATGGGCAGATCGAGAGGTTGGGGAGGAGAGTATGGGTGTTGGGCAAATGGAGAGGATGGGGACGAGAGTGTGGGTGATTGGCAGATGGAAAGGGTGGGGAGGAGTGTGTGGTTGATGGGCAGATGGAGAGGGTTGGGAGGACAGTGTGGGTGATGGGCAGATGGTGAGGTTGGGAGGAGTGTGTGGGTGATAGGCAGATAAAGAGGGTGGGAGGAGTGTGTGGGTGATGGGCAGATGGAGAGGGTGCGGAGGAGTGTGCGGCTGATGGGCAGATCGAGATGGTGGAGTGGAGTGTGTGGGTGATGGGCAGATGGAGAGGGTGGGGAGGAGTGTGTGGTTGATGGGCAGATGGAGAGGGTGGGAGGAGAGTGTGGGTGATGGGCAGATGGAGAGGTGGGGAGGACAGTGTGGGTGATGGGCAGATGGAGAGTGTGTGGGGGACAGTGTGGGTGATGGGCAGATGGAGAGGGTGGGGATGAGTGTGTGGGTGATGGGCAGATTGAGCTGATGGGTAGGACTGTGTGGGTGATGGGCAGATGGAGAGGGTGGCAGGAGTGTTTGGGTGATGGGCAGATGGAGAGGGTGGGAGGAGTGTGTGGGTGATGGCAGATGGAGAGGTGGGGATGAGTGTGTGGGTGATGGGCAGATGGAGAGGGTGGGAGGAGTGTGTGGGTGATGGGCAGATGGACAGGGTGGGAGGAGTGTGTGGGTGATGGGCAGATGGAGAGGGTGGGAGGAGTTTCTGGTGATGAGCAGATGGAGACGGTGAGGACGAGTGTGTGGGTGATGGGCAGAAGGAGAAGCTGGGGAGGAGTGTGTGGGTGATGGGCAGATGGAGAGGGTTGGGGAGGAGTGTGCAGACGATCGGCAGTTGGAGAAGGTGGGGAGGAGTGTGCAGGGGATGGGCAGATGGGGAGGGTGCTGATCATTGTGGGTGATGGGTAGATCAACAATGTGGGGAGAGTTGTGGGTGATGGGCCGATGGAGAAGGTGGGGAGGACTGTGTGTGTGATGGGCAGATGGTGAGGTTGGGAGGAGTGTGTGGGTGATAGGCAGATGGAGAGGGTGGAAGGAGTGTGTGGGTGATGGGCAGATGGAGAGGGTGCGGAGGAGTGTGCGGCTGATGGGCAGATCGAGACGGTGGAGTGGAGTGTGTGGGTGATGGGCAGATGGAGAGGGTGGGGAGGAGTGTGTGGGTGATGGGCAGATGGAGAGGGTGGGATGAGAGTCTGGGTGATGGGCAGATGGAGAGGTGGGGAGGACAGTGTGGGTGATGGGCAGATGGTGAGGTTGGGAGAAGTGTGTGGGTGATAGGAAGATGGAGAGGGTGGAAGGAGTGTGTGGGTGATGGGCAGATGAAGAGGGTGGGAGGAGAGTCTGGGTGATGGGCAGATGGAGAGGTGGGGAGGACAGTGTGGGTTATGGGCAGATGGATTGTGTGTGGGGGACAGTGTGGGTGATGGGCAGATGGAGAGGGTGGGGAGGAGTGTGTGGGTGATGGGCAGATAGAGCGGGTGGGGAGGACTGTGTGGGTGATGGGCAGATGGAGACGGTGGGAAGAGTGTGTGGGTGATGGCAGATGGAGAGGTGGGGATGAGTGTGTGGGATATGGGCAGATGGAGAGGGTGGGAGGAGTGTGTGGGTGATGGGCAGATGGAGAGGGTGGGAGGAGTGTCTGGGTGATGAGCAGATGGAGACGGTGAGGAGGAGTGTGTGGGTGATGGGCAGAAGGAGAAGCTGGGTAGGAGTGTGTGGGTGATGGGCAGATGGAGAGGGTGGGGAGGACAGTGTTGGTAATGGGCAGATGGAGAGGGTGGGAAGGAGTGTGTGGGTGATGGGCAGATGAAGAGGGTTGGGGAGGTGTGTGCAGACGATGGGCAGTTGGAGAGGGTGGGGAGGAGTGTGCAGGGGATGGGCAGATGGAGAGGGTGCTGATCATTGTGGGTGATGGGTAGATCAACAATGTGGGGAGAGTTGTGGGTGATGGGCCGATGGAGAAGGTGGGGAGGAGTGTGTGGGTGATGGGCAGATGGAGAGGGTGGGGAGGAATGTGTGGGTGATGGGCTGATGGAGAAGGTGGGGAGGAGTGTGTGGGTGATGGGCTGATGGAGAAGGTGAGGGAGAGTGTGTGGGTGATGGGCAGATGGAGAGGGTGGGAGCAGTGTGTGGGTGATGGGCTGATGGAGAGGGTGGGAGGAGTGTGTGGGCGATGGGCAGATGGAGAGTTGGGGAAGAGTGTGTGTGTGATGGGCTGATGGAAAAGGTGAGGAAGAGTGTGTGGGTGATGGGCAGATGGAGAGGGTGGGAGGAGTGTGTGGGTGATGGGCTGATGGAGAAGGTGAGGAAGAGTGTGTGGGTGATGGGCAGATGGAGAGGGTGGGGAGGAGTGTGTGGGTGATGCGCTGATGGAGAAGGTGAGGAAGAGTGTGTGGGTGATGGGCAGATGGAGAGGGTGGGAGGAGAGTGTGTGTGATGGGCAGATGGAGAGGTGGGGAAGTGTGTGTGGGTGATGGGCAGATGGAGAGGGTGGGAGGAGTGTGTGGGCGATGGGCAGATGGAGAGGTGGGGAAGAGTGTGTGGGTGATGTGCAGATGGAGAGGGTGGGAGGAGTGTGTGGGCGATGGGCAGATGGAGAGGTGGGGAAGAGTGTGTGGGTGATGGGCAGATGGAGAGGGTGGGGTAGGAGTGTGCAGACGATGGGCAGTTGGAGAGGGTTTGGAGGAGTGTGCAGGGGATGGGCAGATGGAGAGGGTGCTGATCATTGTGGGTGATGGGCCGATCAACCGTGTGGGGAGAGTTGTGGGTGATGGACCGATGGAGAGGGTGGGGAGGAGTGTGTGGGTGATGGGCAGATGCAGAGGGTGGGAGGAGTGTGTGGGTGATGGGCAGATGGAGACGGTGGGGAGGACAGTGTGGGTGATTGGCAGATGGAGAGGGTGGGGTGGAGTGTGTGGGTGATGGGCCGATCAACAGTGTGGGGAGAGTTTTTTGTGATGGGCCGATGGAGAAGATGGGGAGGAGTGTGTGGGTGATGGGCAGATCGAGAGGGTGGGGAGCACTGTGTGGGTGATGGGCAGATGGAGAGAGTGGGAGGAGTGTTTGGGTAATGGGCAGATGGAGTGGGTGGGGAGGAGTGTGTGGGTGATGGGCAGATGGAGTGGGTGGGGAGGACAGTGAGGGTGATGGGCAGATGGAGAGGGTGGGGAGGACAGTGTGGGTGATGGGCAGATGGAGAGGGTGGGGATGAGTGTGTGGGTGATGGGCAGATGGAGAGGGTGGGTAGGAGTGTGTGCGTGATGGGCAGATGGAGACTGTGGGGAGGACAGTGTGGTTGATCGGCAGGTGGAGAGGGTGGGGAGGACAGAGTGGGTGATGTGTAGATGGAGAGGGTAGGGAGGAGTGTGTTGGTTATGGGCAGATGGAGAGGGTGGGGAGGAGTTTGTGGGTGATGGGCAGATGGGGAGGGTGGGGAGGACAGTGTGTGTGATGGGCAGATGGAGAGGCTAGAGAGGAGTGTGTGGGTGATGGGCAGATGGAGAGGCTGAGGAGTGTGAGGGTGATGGGCAGATCGAGATAGTGGAGTGGAGTGTGTGGGTGATGGGCAGATGGAGAGGGTGGGGAGGAGTGTGTGGGTGATGGGCAGATGGAGAGGGTGGGAGGAGAGTGTGGGTAATGGGCAGATGGAGAGGTGGGGAGGACAGTGTGGGTGATGGACAGATGGAGAGTGTGTGGGGGACAGTGTGGGTGATGGGCAGATGGAGAGGATGGGGAGGAGTGTGTGGGTGATGGGCAGATGGAGCGGGTGGGGAGGACTGTGTGGGTGATGGGCAGATGGAGAGGGTGGCAGGAGTGTTTGGGTGATGGGCAGATGGAGAGGGTGGGAGGAGTGTGTGGGTGATGGCAGATGGAGAGGTGGGGATGAGTGTGTGGGTGATGGGCAGATGGAGAGGGTGGGAGGAGTGTGTGGGTGATGGGCAGATGGAGAGGGTGGGAGGAGTGTGTGGGTGATGGGCAGATGGAGAGGGTGGGAGGAGTGTCTGGTGATGAGCAGATGGAGACGGTGAGGAGGAGTGTGTGGGTGATGGGCAGAAGGAGAAGCTGGGGAGGAGTGTGTGGGTGATGGGCAGATGAAGAGGGTTGGGGAGGTGTGTGCAGACGATGGGCTGTTGGAGAAGGTGGGGAGGAGTGTGCAGTGGATGGGCAGATGGAGAGGGTGCTGATCATTGTGGGTGATGGGTAGATCAAAAATGTGGGGAGAGTTGTGGGTGATGGGCCGATGGAGAAGGTGGGGAGGAGTGTGTGGGTGATGGGCAGATGGTGAGGTTGGGAGGAGTGTGTGGGTGATAGGCAGATGGAGAGGGTGGAAGGAGTGTGTGGGTGATGGGCAGATGGAGAGGGTGCGGAGAAGTGTGCGGCTGATGGGCAGATCGAGACGGTGGAGTGGAGTGTGTGGGTGATGGGCAGATGGAGAGGGTGGGGAGGAGCGTGTGGGTGATGGGCAGATGGAGAGGGTGGGAGGAGCGTCTGGGTGATGGGCAGATGGAGAGGTGGGGAGGACAGTGTGGATGATGGGCAGATGGTGAGGTTGGGAGGAGTGTGTGGGTGATAGGCAGATGGAGAGGGTGGAAGGAATGTATGGGTGATGGGCAGATGGAGAGGGTGCGGAGGAGTGTGCGGCTGATGGGCAGATCGAGACGGTGGAGTGGAGAGTGTGGGTGATGGGCAGATGGAGAGGTGGGGAAGAGTGTGTGGGTGATGGGCAAATGGAGAGGGTGGGAGGAGTGTGTGGGCGATGGGCAGATGGAGAGGTGGGGAAGAGTGTGTGGGTGATGGGCAGATGGAGAGGGTGGGAGGAGTGTGTGGGTGATGGGCAGATGGAGATGGTGGGAGGAGAGTGTGGGTGATGGGCAGCTGGAGAGGTGGGGAAGAGTGTGTGGGTGATGGGCAGATGGAGAGGTGGGGAAGAGTGTGTGTGTGATGGGCAGATGGAGAGGGTGGGAGGAGTGTGTTGGTGATGGGCAGATGGAGAGGGTGGGGTGGAGTGTGCAGGGGATGGGCAGTTGGAGAGGGTGGGGAGGATTGTGCAGGGCATGGGCAGATGGAGAGGGTGCTGATCATTGTGGGTATTGGCCGATCAACAGTGTGGGGAGAGTTGTGGGTGATGGTCCGATGGAGAGGGTGGGGAGGAGTGTGTGGGTGATGGGCAGATGCAGAATGTGGGAGGAGTGTGTCGGTGATGGGCTGATGGAGAGGGTGAGGAGGACTGTGTGGGTGATGGGCAGATGGAGAGGTGGGGAAGAGTGTGTGGGTGATGGGCAGATGGAGAGGGTGGGAGGAGTGTGTGGGTGAAGGGTAGATTGAGAGGTGGGGAGGATTGTGCAGACGGTGGGCAGTTTGAGAGGGTGGAGAGGAGTGTGCAAGGGATGGGCAGATGGAGAGGGTGCTGATCATTGTGGGTGATGGGCCGATCAGCAGTGTGGGGAGTGTTGTCGGGGATAGGCCGATGGAGAAGGTGGGGTGGAGTGTGTGGGTGATGGGCAGATCGAGAGGATGGGGAGGAGAGTATGGGTGTTGGGCAAATGGAGAGGATGGGGAGGAGAGTGTGGGTGATTGGAAGATGGAAAGGGTGGGGAGGAGTGTGTGGGTGATGGGCAGATGGAGAGGGTTGGGAGGACAGTGTGGGTGATGGGCAAATGGTGAGGTTGGGAGGAGTGTGTGGGTGATAGGCAGATGGAGAGGGTGGGAGGAGTGTGTGGGTGATGGGCAGATGGAGAGGGTGCGGAGGAGTGTGCGGCTGATGGGCAGATCGAGATGGTGGAGTGGAGTTTGTGGGTGATGGGCAGATGGAGAGGGTGGGGAGGAGTGTGTGGGTGATGGGCAGTTGGAGAGGGTGGGAGGAGAGTGTGGGTGATGGGCAGATGGAGAGGTGGGGAGGACAGTGTGGGTGATGGGCAGATGGAGAGTGTGTGGGGGACAGTGTGGGTGATGGGCAGATGGAGAGGGTGGGGAGGACTGTGTGGGTGATGGGCAGATGGAGAGGGTGGCAGGAGTGTTTGGGTGATGGGCAGATGGAGAGGGTGGGAGGAGTGTGTGGGTGATGGGCAGATGGAGCGGGTGGGGAGGACTGTGTGGGTGATCGGCAGATGGAGAGGGTGGCAGGAGTGTTTGGGTGATGGGCAGATGGAGAGGGTGGGAGGAGTGTGTTGGTGATGGGCAGATGGAGAGGGTGGGAGGAGTGTGTGGTTGATGGGCAGATGGAGAGGGTTGGGGAGGTGTGTGCAGACGATGGGCAGTTGGAGAAGGTGGGGAGGAGTTTGCAGGGGATGGGCAGATGGAGAGGGTGCTGATCATTGTGGGTGATGGGTAGATCAACAATGTGGGGAGAGTTGTGGGTGATGGGCAGATGGAGAGGGTGCGGAGGAGTGTGTGGGTGATGGGCAGATCGAGACGGTGGAGTGGAGTGTGTGGGTGATGGGCAGATGGAGAGGGTGGGGAGGAGTGTGTGGGTGATGGGCAGATGGAGAGGGTGGGAGGAGAGTCTGGGTGATGGGCAGATGGAGAGGTGGGGAGGACAGTGTGGGTGATGGGCAGATGGTGAGGTTGGGAGGAGTGTGTGGGTGATAGGCAGATGGAGAGGGTGGAAGGAGTGTGTGGGTGATGGGCAGATGGAGAGGGTGCGGAGGAGTGTGTGGGTGATGGGCAGATCGAGACGGTGGAGTGGAGTGTGTGGGTGATGGGCAGATGGAGAGGGTGGGGAGGAGTGTGTGGGTGATGGGCAGATGGAGAGGGTGGGAGGAGAGTCTGGGTGATGGGCAGATGGAGAGGTGGGGAGGACAGTGTGGGTGATGGGCAGATGGTGAGGTTGGGAGGAGTGTGTGGGTGATAGGCAGATGGAGAGGGTGGAAGGAGTGTGTGGGTGATGGGCAGATGGAGAGGGTGCGGAGGAGTGTGCGGCTGATGGGCAGATCGAGACGGTGGAGTGGAGTGTGTGGGTGATGGGCAGATGGAGAGGGTGGAAGGAGTGTGCGGCTGATGGGCAGATCGAGACGGTGGAGTGGAGTGTGTGGGTGATGGGCAGATGGAGAGGGTGGGGAGGAGTGTGTGGGTGATGGGCAGATGGAGAGGGTGGGAGGAGAGTCTGGGTGATGGGCTGATGGAGAGGTGGGGAGGACAGTGTGGGTGATGGGCAGATGGAGTGTGTGTGGGGGACAGTGTGGGTGATGGGCAGATGGAGAGGGTGGGGAGGAGTGTGTGGGTGATGGGCAGATGGAGCGGGTGGGGAGGACTGTGTGGGTGATGGGCAGATGGAGAGGGTGGGAAGAGTGTGTGGGTGATGGCAGATGGAGAGGTGGGGATGAGTGTGTGGGTGATGGGCAGATGGAGAGGGTGGGAGGAGTGTGTGGGTGCTGGGCAGATGGAGAGGGTGGGAGGAGTGTGTGGGTGATGGACAGATGGAGAGGGTGGGGAGGAGTGTGTGGGTGATGCGCTGATGGAGAAGGTGAAAAAGAGTGTGTGGGTGATGGGCAGATGGAGAGGGTGGGAGGAGAGTGTGTGTGATGGGCAGATGGAGAGGTGGGGAAGAGTGTGTGGGTGATGGGCAGATGGAGAGGGTGGGAGGAGTGTGTGGGCGATGGGCAGATGGAGAGGTGCGGAAGAGAGTGTGGGTGATGGGCAGATGGAGAGTGTGGGAGGAGTGTGTGGGCGATGGGCAGATGGAGAGGTGGGGAAGAGTGTGTGGGTGATGGGCAGATGGAGAGGGTGGGGGAGGAGTGTGCAGACGATGGGCAGTTGGAGAGGGTGGGGAGGAGTGTGCAGGGGATGGGCAGATGGAGAGGGTGGGGAGGAGAGTGTGGGTGATGGGCTGATGGAGAAGGTGAGGAAGAGTGTGTGGGTGATGGGCAGATGGAGAGGGTGGGGAGGAGTGTGCAGACGATGGTCAGTTGGAGAGGGTTTGGAGGAGTGTGCAGGGGATGGGCAGATGGAGAGGGTGCTGATCATTGTGGGTGATGGGCCGATCAGCAGTGTGGGGAGTGTTGTCGGGGATGGGCCGATGGAGAAGGTGGGGAGGAGTGTGTGGGTGATGGGCAGATCGAGAGGTTGGGGAGGAGAGTATGGGTGTTGGGCAAATGGAGAGGATGGGGACGAGAGTGTGGGTGATTGGCAGATGGAAAGGGTGGGGAGGAGTGTGTGGTTGATGGGCAGATGGAGAGGGTTGGGAGGACAGTGTGGGTGATGGGCAGATGGTGAGGTTGGGAGGAGTGTGTGGGTGATAGGCAGATAAAGAGGGTGGGAGGAGTGTGTGGGTGATGGGCAGATGGAGAGGGTGCGGAGGAGTGTGCGGCTGATGGGCAGATCGAGATGGTGGAGTGGAGTGTGTGGGTGATGGGCAGATGGAGAGGGTGGGGAGGAGTGTGTGGGTGATGGGCAGATGGAGAGGGTGGGAGGAGAGTGTGGGTGATGGGCAGATGGAGAGGTGGGGAGGACAGTGTGGGTGATGGGCAGATGGAGAGTGTGTGGGGGACAGTGTGGGTGATGGGCAGATGGAGAGGGTGGGGATGAGTGTGTGGGTGATGGGCAGATTGAGCTGGTGGGTAGGACTGTGTGGGTGATGGGCAGATGGAGAGGGTGGCAGGAGTGTTTGGGTGATGGGCAGATGGAGAGGGTGGGAGGAGTGTGTGGGTGATGGCAGATGGAGAGGTGGGGATGAGTGTGTGGGTGATGGGCAGATGGAGAGGGTGGGAGGAGTGTGTGGGTGATGGGCAGATGGAGAGGGTGGGAGGAGTGTGTGGGTGATGGGCAGATGGAGAGGGTGGGAGGAGTTTCTGGTGATGAGCAGATGGAGACGGTGAGGACGAGTGTGTGGGTGATGGGCAGAAGGAGAAGCTGGGGAGGAGTGTGTGGGTGATGGGCAGATGGAGAGGGTTGGGGAGGAGTGTGCAGACGATGGGCAGTTGGAGAAGGTGGGGAGGAGTGTGCAGGGGATGGGCAGATGGGGAGGGTGCTGATCATTGTGGGTGATGGGTAGATCAACAATGTGGGGAGAGTTGTGGGTGATGGGCCGATGGAGAAGGTGGGGAGGACTGTGTGTGTGATGGGCAGATGGTGAGGTTGGGAGGAGTGTGTGGTTGATAGGCAGATGGAGAGGGTGGAAGGAGTGTGTGGGTGATGGGCAGATGGAGAGGGTGCGGAGGAGTGTGCGGCTGATGGGCAGATCGAGACGGTGGAGTGGAGTGTGTGGGTGATGTGCAGATGGAGAGGGTGGGGAGGAGTGTGTGGGTGATGGGCAGATGGAGAGGGTGGGATGAGAGTCTGGGTGATGGGCAGATGGAGAGGTGGGGAGGACAGTGTGGGTGATGGGCAGATGGTGAGGTTGGGAGGAGTGTGTGGGTGATAGGCAGATGGAGAGGGTGGAAGGAGTGTGTGGGTGATGGGCAGATGAAGAGGGTGGGAGGAGAGTCTGGGTGATGGGCAGATGGAGTGTGTGTGGGGGACAGTGTGGGTGATGGGCAGATGGAGAGGGTGGGGAGGAGTGTGTGGGTGATGGGCAGATGGAGCGGGTGGGGAGGACTGTGTGGGTGATGGGCAGATGGAGACGGTGGGAAGAGTGTGTGGGTGATGGCAGATGGAGAGGTGGGGATGAGTGTGTGGGTGATGGGCAGATGGAGAGGGTGGGAGGAGTGTGTGGGTGATGGGCAGATGGAGAGGGTGGGAGGAGTGTCTGGGTGATGAGCAGATGGAGACGGTGAGGAGGAGTGTGTGGGTGATGGGCAGAAGGAGAAGCTGGGTAGGAGTGTGTGGGTGATGGGCAGATGGAGAGGGTGGGGAGGACAGTGTTGGTAATGGGCAGATGGAGAGGGTGGGAAGGAGTGTGTGGGTGATGGGCAGATGAAGAGGGTTGGGGAGGTGTGTGCAGACGATGGGCAGTTGGAGAGGGTGGGGAGGAGTGTGCAGGGGATGGGCAGATGGAGAGGGTGCTGATCATTGTGGGTGATGGGTAGATCAACAATGTGGGGAGAGTTGTGGGTGATGGGCCGATGGAGAAGGTGGGGAGGAGTGTGTGGGTGATGGGCAGATGGAGAGGGTGGGGAGGAATGTGTGGGTGATGGGCTGATGGAGAAGGTGGGGAGGAGTGTGTGGGTGATGGGCTGATGGTGAAGGTGAGGGAGAGTGTGTGGGTGATGGGCAGATGGAGAGGGTGGGAGCAGTGTGTGGGTGATGGGCTGATGGAGAGGGTGGGAGGAGTGTGTGGGCGATGGGCAGATGGAGAGGTGGGGAAGAGTGTGTGTGTGATGGGCTGATGGAAAAGGTGAGGAAGAGTGTGTGGGTGATGGGCAGATGGAGAGGGTGGGAGGAGTGTGTGGGTGATGGGCTGATGGAGAAGGTGAGGAAGAGTGTGTGGGTGATGGGCAGATGGAGAGGGTGGGGAGGAGTGTGTGGGTGATGGGCAGATGGAGAGGGTGGGAAGGAGTGTGTGGGTGATGCGCTGATGGAGAAGGTGAGGAAGAGTGTGTGGGTGATGGGCAGATGGAGAGGGTGGGAGGAGAGTGTGTGTGATGGGCAGATGGAGAGGTGGGGAAGAGTGTGTGGGTGATGGGCAGATGGAGAGGGTGGGAGGAGTGTGTGGGCGATGGGCAGATGGAGAGGTGGGGAAGAGTGTGTGGGTGATGGGCAGATGGAGAGGGTGGGAGGAGTGTGTGGGCGATGGGCAGATGGAGAGGTGGGGAAGAGTGTGTGGGTGATGGGCAGATGGAGAGGGTGGGAGGAGTGTGTGGGCGATGGGCAGATGGAGAGGTGGGGAAGAGTGTGTGGGTGATGGGCAGATGGAGAGGGTGGGGTAGGAGTGTGCAGACGATGGGCAGTTGGAGAGGGTGGGGAGGAGTGTGCAGGGGATGGGCAGACGGAGAGGGTGGGGAGGAGAGTCTGGGTGATGGGCTGATGGAGAAGGTGAGGAAGAGTGTGTGGGTGATGTGCAGATGGAGAGGGTGGGGAGGAGTGTGCAGACGATGGTCAGTTGGAGAGGGTTTGGAGGAGTGTGCAGGGGATGGGCAGATGGAGAGGGTGCTGATCATTGTGGGTGATGGGCCGATCAACCGTGTGGGGAGAGTTGTGGGTGATGGACCGATGGAGAGGGTGGGGAGGAGTGTGTGGGTGATGGGCAGATGCAGAGGGTGGGAGGAGTGTGTGGGTGATGGGCAGATGGAGACGGTGGGGAGGACAGTGTGGGTGATTGGCAGATGGAGAGGGTGGGGAGGAGTGTGTGGGTGATGGGCTGATGGAGAGGGTGGGGAGGACAGTGTGGGTGATTGGCAGATGGAGAGGGTGGGGAGGAGTGTGTGGGTGATGGGCCGAACAACAGTGTGGGGAGTGTTTTGGGTGATGGGCCGATGGAGAAGATGGGGAGGAGTGTGTGGGTGATGGGCAGATCGAGAGGGTGGGGAGCACTGTGTGGGTGATGGGCAGATGGAGAGAGTGGGAGGAGTGTTTGGGTAATGGGCAGATGGAGAAGGAGGGGAGGACAGTGTGGCTGATGGGCAGATGGAGAAGGTGGGGTGGAGTGTGTGGGTGATGGGCAGATGGAGTGGGTGGGGAGGAGTGTGTGGGTGATGGGCAGATGGAGTGGGTGGGGAGGACAGTGAGGGTGATGGGCAGATGGAGAGGGTGGGGAGGACAGTGTGGGTGATGGGCAGATGGAGAGGGTGGGGATGAGTGTGTGGGTGATGGGCAGATGGAGAGGGTGGGTAGGAGTGTGTGCGTGATGGGCAGATGGAGACTGTGGGGAGGACAGTGTGGTTGATCGGCAGGTGGAGAGGGTGGGAGGACAGAGTGGGTGATGTGTAGATGGAGAGGGTAGGGAGGAGTGTGTTGGTTATGGGCAGATGGAGAGGGTGGGGAGGAGTTTGTGGGTGATGGGCAGATGGGGAGGGTGGGGAGGACAGTGTGTGTGATGGGCAGATGGAGAGGCTAGAGAGGAGTGTGTGGGTGATGGGCAGATGGAGAGGCTGAGGAGTGTGTGGGTGATGGGCAGATGGAGAGGGTGCTGATCATTGTGGGTGATGGGCCGATCAACCATGTGGGGAGAGTTTTGGGTGATGGGCCGATGGAGAAGATGGGGAGGAGTGTGTGGGTGATGGGCAGATCGAGAGGGTGGGGAGGAGTGTGTGGGTGATGGGCAGATGGAGAGGGTGGGGAGCACTGTGTGGGTGATGGGCAGATGGAGAGGGTGGGGAGGAGTGTGTGGGTGATGGGCAAATGGAGACGGTGGGGAGGACAGTGTGGGTGATGGGCAGATGGAAAGGGTGGGGAGGACAGAGTGGGTGATGGGCAGATGCAGAGGGTAGGAAGGAGTGTGTTGGTGATGGGCAGATGGAGAGGGTGGGGTGGAGTGTATGGGTGATGGGCAGATGGAGAGGGTGGGGAGGAGTGTGTGGGTGATGGGCAGATGGAGAGGGTGGGGAGGACAGTGTGTGTGATGGGCAGATGGAGAGGCTAGAGAGGAGGGTGTGGGTGATGGGCTGATGGAGAGGATGGGGAGGAGTGTTTGGGTGATAGCAGATGGAGAGGGTGGGAGGAGTGCGTGGGTGATGGGCAGATGGTGACGGTGGGGAGGGGTGTGTGGCTGATGGGCAGATCGAGAGGGTGGGGTGGAGTGTGTGGGTGATGGGCAGATGGAGAGGGTGGGAGGAGTGTGTGGGTGATGGGCAGATGGTGACTGTGGGGAGGGGTGTGTGGGTGATGGGCAGATGGAGAGGTGGGGATGAGTGTGTGGGTGATGGGCAGATGGAGAGAGTGGGAGGAGTGTGTGGGTGATGGGCAGATGGTGACGGTGGGGAGGGGTGTGTGGCTGATGGGCAGATGGAGAGGTTGGGGTGGAGTGTGTTGGTGATGGGCAGATGGAAAGAGTGGGAGGAGTGTGTTGGTGATGGGCAGATGGAAAGAGTGGGAGGAGTGTGTGGGTGATGGGCAAATGGAGACTGTGGGGAGGAGTGTGTGGGTGATGGGCAGATGGAGAGGGTGGGGAGGAGTGTGTGAGTGATGGGCAGATGGAGAGGGTGGGGAGGAGTGTGTGGGTGATGGGCAGATGGAGACTGTGGGGAGGACAGTGTGGGTGATGGGCAGATGGAGAGGGTGGGGAGGAGTGTGTGGGTGATGGGCAGATGGAGAGGGTGGGAGGAGTGTGTGGGTGATGGGCAGATGGAGAGGGTGGGAGGAGTGTCTGGGTGATGAGCAGATGGAGACGGTGAGGAGGAGTGTGTGGGTGATGGGCAGAAGGAGAAGCTGGGTAGGAGTGTGTGGGTGATGGGCAGATGGAGAGGGTGGGGAGGACAGTGTTGGTAATGGGCAGATGGAGAGGGTGGGAAGGAGTGTGTGGGTGATGGGCAGATGAAGAGGGTTGGGGAGGTGTGTGCAGACGATGGGCAGTTGGAGAGGGTGGGGAGGAGTGTGCAGGGAATGGGCAGATGGAGAGGGTGCTGATCATTGTGGGTGATGGGTAGATCAACAATGTGGTGAGAGTTGTGGGTGATGGGCCGATGGAGAAGGTGGGGAGGAGTGTGTGGGTGATGGGCAGATGGAGAGGGTGGGGAGGAATGTGTGGGTGATGGGCTGATGGAGAAGGTGGGGAGGAGTGTGTGGGTGATGGGCTGATGGAGAAGGTGAGGGAGAGTGTGTGGGTGATGGGCAGATGGAGAGGGTGGGAGCAGTGTGTGGGTGATGGGCTGATGGAGAGGGTGGGAGGAGTGTGTGGGCGATTTGCAGATGGAGAGGTGGGGAGGAGTGTGTGGGTGATGGGCTGATGGAGAAGGTGAGGAAGAGTGTGTGGGTGATGGGCAGATGGAGAGGGTGGGGAGGAGTGTGTGGGTGATGGGCAGATGGAGAGGGTGGGAAGGAGTGTGTGGGTGATGCGCTGATGGAGAAGGTGAGGAAGAGTGTGTGGGTGATGGGCAGATGGAGAGGGTGGGAGGAGAGTGTGTGTGATGGGCAGATGGAGAGGTGGGGAAGAGTGTGTGGGTGATGGGCAGATGGAGAGGGTGGGAGGAGTGTGTGGGCGATGGGCAGATGGAGAGGTGGGGAAGAGTGTGTGGGTGATGGGCAGATGGAGAGGGTGGGAGGAGTGTGTGGGCGATGGGCAGATGGAGAGGTGGGGAAGAGTGTGTGGGTGATGGGCAGATGGAGAGGGTGGGGTAGGAGTGTGCAGACGATGGGCAGTTGGAGAGGGTGGGGAGGAGTGTGCAGGGGATGGGCAGACGGAGAGGGTGGGGAGGAGAGTGTGGGTGATGGGCTGATGGAGAAGGTGAGGAAGAGTGTGTGGGTGATGTGCAGATGGAGAGGGTGGGGCGGAGTGTGCAGACGATGGTCAGTTGGAGAGGGTTTGGAGGAGTGTGCAGGGGATGGGCAGATGGAGAGGGTGCTGATCATTGTGGGTGATGGGCCGATCAACCGTGTGGGGAGAGTTGTGGGTGATGGACCGATGGAGAGGGTGGGGAGGAGTGTGTGGGTGATGGGCAGATGCAGAGGGTGGGAGGAGTGTGTGGGTGATGGGCAGATGGAGACGGTGGGGAGGACAGTGTGGGTGATTGGCAGATGGAGAGGGTGGGGAGGAGTGTGTGGGTGATGGGCTGATGGAGAGGGTGGGGAGGACAGTGTGGGTGATTGGCAGATGGAGAGGGTGGGGAGGAGTGTGTGGGTGATGGGCCGATCAACAGTGTGGGGAGAGTTTTGGGTGATGGGCCGATGGAGAAGATGGGGAGGAGTGTGTGGGTGATGGGCAGATCGAGAGGGTGGGGAGCACTGTGTGGGTGATGGGCAGATGGAGAGAGTGGGAGGAGTGTTTGGGTAATGGGCAGATGGAGAAGGAGGGGAGGACAGTGTGGCTGATGGGCAGATGGAGAAGGTGGGGTGGAGTGTGTGGGTGATGGGCAGATGGAGTGGGTGGGGAGGAGTGTGTGGGTGATGGGCAGATGGAGTGGGTGGGGAGGACAGTGAGGGTGATGGGCAGATGGAGAGGGTGGGGAGGACAGTGTGGGTGATGGGCAGATGGAGAGGGTGGGGATGAGTGTGTGGGTGATGGGCAGATGGAGAGGGTGGGTAGGAGTGTGTGCGTGATGGGCAGATGGAGACTGTGGGGAGGACAGTGTGGTTGATCGGCAGGTGGAGAGGGTGGGGAGGACAGAGTGGGTGATGTGTAGATGGAGAGGGTAGGGAGGAGTGTGTTGGTTATGGGCAGATGGAGAGGGTGGGGAGGAGTTTGTGGGTGATGGGCAGATGGAGAGGCTGAGGAGTGTGTGGGTGATGGGCAGATGGAGAGGGTGCTGATCATTGTGGGTGATGGGCCGATCAACCATGTGGGGAGAGTTTTGGGTGATGGGCCGATGGAGAAGATGGGGAGGAGTGTGTGGGTGATGGGCAGATCGAGAGGGTGGGGAGGAGTGTGTGGGTGATGGGCAGATGGAGAGGGTGGGGAGCACTGTGTGGGTGATGGGCAGATGGAGAGGGTGGGGAGGAGTGTGTGGGTGATGGGCAAATGGAGACGGTGGGGAGGACAGTGTGGGTGATGGGCAGATGGAAAGGGTGGGGAGGACAGAGTGGGTGATGGGCAGATGCAGAGGGTAGGAAGGAGTGTGTTGGTGATGGGCAGATGGAGAGGGTGGGGTGGAGTGTATGGGTGATGGGCAGATGGAGAGGGTGGGGAGGAGTGTGTGGGTGATGGGCAGATGGAGAGGGTGGGGAGGACAGTGTGTGTGATGGGCAGATGGAGAGGCTAGAGAGGAGGGTGTGGGTGATGGGCTGATGGAGAGGCTGAGGAGTGTGTGGGTGATGGGCAGATGGAGAGGGTGCTGATCATTGTGGGTGATGGGCCGATCAACCATGTGGGGAGAGTTTTGGGTGATGGGCCGATGGAGAAGATGGGGAGGAGTGTGTGGGTGATGGGCAGATCGAGAGGGTGGGGAGGAGTGTGTGGGTGATGGGCAGATGGAGAGGGTGGGGAGCACTGTGTGGGTGATGGGCAGATGGAGAGGGTGGGGAGGAGTGTGTGGGTGATGGGCAAATGGAGACGGTGGGGAGGACAGTGTGGGTGATGGGCAGATGGAAAGGGTGGGGAGGACAGAGTGGGTGATGGGCAGATGCAGAGGGTAGGAAGGAGTGTGTTGGTGATGGGCAGATGGAGAGGGTGGGGTGGAGTGTATGGGTGATGGGCAGATGGAGAGGGTGGGGAGGAGTGTGTGGGTGATGGGCAGATGGAGAGGGTGGGGAGGACAGTGTGTGTGATGGGCAGATGGAGAGGCTAGAGAGGAGGGTGTGGGTGATGGGCTGATGGAGAGGATGGGGAGGAGTGTTTGGGTGATAGCAGATGGAGAGGGTGGGAGGAGTGCGTGGGTGATGGGCAGATGGTGACGGTGGGGAGGGGTGTGTGGCTGATGGGCAGATCGAGATGGTGGGGTGGAGTGTGAGGGTGATGGGCAGATGGAGAGGGTGGGAGGAGTGTGTGGGTGATGGGCAGATGGTGACTGTGGGGAGGGGTGTGTGGGTGATGGGCAGATGGAGAGGTGGGGATGAGTGTGTGGGTGATGGGCAGATGGAGAGAGTGGGAGGAGTGTGTGGGTGATGGGCAGATGGTGACGGTGGGGAGGGGTGTGTGGCTGATGGGCAGATGGAGAGGTTGGGGTGGAGTGTGTTGGTGATGGGCAGATGGAAAGAGTGGGAGGAGTGTGTTGGTGATGGGCAGATGGAAAGAGTGGGAGGAGTGTGTGGGTGATGGGCAAATGGAGACTGTGGGGAGGAGTGTGTGGGTGATGGGCAGATGGAGAGGGTGGGGAGGAGTGTGTGAGTGATGGGCAGATGGAGAGGGTGGGGAGGAGTGTGTGGGTGATGGGCAGATGGAGACTGTGGGGAGGACAGTGTGGGTGATGGGCAGATGGAGAGGGTGGGGAGGAGTGTGTGGGTGATGGGCAGATGGAGAGGGTGGGAGGAGTGTGTGGGTGATGGGTAGATGGAGAGGTGGGGAGGAGTGTGCAGACGATGGGCAGTTGGAGAGGGTGGGGAGGAGTGTGCAGGGGATGGGCAGATGGAGAGGTGGGGAAGAGTGTGTGGGTGATGGGCAGATGGAGAGGGTGGGAGGAGTGTGTGGGTGATGGGTAGATGGAGAGCTGGGGAGTAGTGTTCAGACGATGGGCAGGTGGAGATGGTGGGGAGGAGTGTGCAGGGGATGGGCAGATGGAGAGGGTGTGAGGAGTGTGTGGTGATGGGCAGATGGAGACAGTGGGGAGGAGTGTGTGGGTGATGGGCAGATGGAGAGGGTGGCTGGAGTGTGTGGATGATGGGCAGATGGAGAGGGTGGGGAGGAGTGTGTGGATGATGGGCAAATGGAGACGGTGGGGAGGACAGAGTGGGTGATGGGCAGATGGAGAGGGTAGGGAGGATTGTATTGGTGATGGGCAGATGGAAACGGTGGTGTGGAGTGTGTTGGTGATGGGGAGATGGAGAGGGTGGGGAGGAGTGTGTGTGGAATGGGCAAATGGAGACTGTGGGGAGGACAGTGTGTGTGATGGGCAGATGGAGAGGCTAGAGAGGAGGGTGTGGGTGATGGGCTGATGGAGAGGATGGGGAGGAGTGTTTGGGTAATAGGCAGATGGAGAGTGTGGGAGGAGTGTGTGGTGATGGGCAGATGGAGACGGTGGTGAGGACAGTGTGGGTGATTGGCAGATGGAGAGGGTGGGGAGGAGTGTGTGGGTGATGGGCTGATGGAGAGGGTGGGGAGGACAGTGTGGGTGATTGGCAGATGGAGAGGGTGGGGAGGAGTGTGTGGGTGATGGGCAGATGGAGAGGGTGGCTGGAGTGTGTGGATGATGGGCAGATGGAGAGGGTGGGGAGGAGTGTGTGGGTGATGGGCTGATGGAGAGGGTGGGGAGGACAGTGTGGGTGATTGGCAGATGGAGAGGGTGGGGAGGAGTGTGTGGGTGATGGGCCGATCAACAGTGTGGGGAGAGTTTTGGGTGATGGGCCGATGGAGAAGATGGGGAGGAGTGTGTGGGTGATGGGCAGATCGAGAGGGTGGGGAGGTGTGTGTGGGTGATGGGCAGATGGAGACGGTGGGGAGCACTGTGTGGCTGATGGGCAGATGGAGAGAGTGGGAGGAGTGTGTGGGTAATGGGCAGATGGAGAGGGTGGGGAGGAGTGTGTGGGTGATGCGCTGATGGAGAAGGTGAGGAAGAGTGTGTGGGTGATGGGCAGATGGAGAGGGTGGGAGGAGAGTGTGTGTGATGGGCAGATGGAGAGGTGGGGAAGAGTGTGTGGGTGATGGGCAGATGGAGAGGGTGGAAGGAGTGTGTGGGCGATGGGCAGATGGAGAGGTGGGGAAGAGTGTGTGGGTGATGGGCAGATGGAGAGGGTGGGAGGAGTGTGTGGGCGATGGGCAGATGGAGAGGTGGGGAAGAGTGTGTGGGTGATGGGCAGATGGAGAGGGTGGGGGAGGAGTGTGCAGACGATGGGCAGTTTGGAGAGGGTGGGGAGGAGTGTGCAGGGGATGGGCAGATGGAGAGGGTGGGGAGGAGAGTGTGGGTGATGGGCTGATGGAGAAGGTGAGGAAGAGTGTGTGGGTGATGGGCAGATGGAGAGGGTGGGGAGGAGTGTGTGGGTGATGGGCAGATGGAGAGGGTGGGGAGGAGTGTGTGGGTGATGGGCAGATGGAGAGGGTGGGAGGAGTGTGTGGGTGATGGGCAGATGGAGAGGGTGGGAGGAGAGTGTGGGTGATGGGCAGATGGAGAGGTGGGGAAGAGTGTGTGTGTGATGGGCAAATGGAGAGAGTGGGAGCAGTGTGTGGGTGATGGGCAGATGGAGAGGGTGGGGATGACAGTGTTGGTGATGGGCAGATGGAGAGGGTTGGGGAGGAGTGTGGAGACGATGGTCAGTTGGAGAGGGTGGGGAGGAGTGTGCAGGGGATGGGCAGATGGAGAGGGTGCTGATCATTGTGGGTGATGGGCCGATCAACAGTGTGGGGAGAGTTGTGGGTGATGGACCGATGGAGAGGGTGGGGAGGAGTGTGTGGATGATGGGCAGATGGAGAGGGTGGGGAGGAGTGTGTGGATGATGGGCAAATGGAGACGGTGGGGAGGACAGTGTGGGTGATACGCAGATGGAAAGGGTGGGGAGGACAGAGTGGGTGATGGGCAGATGGAGAGGGTAGGGAGGAGTGTGTTGGTGATGGGCAGATGGAAAGGGTGGTGTGGAGTGTGTTGGTGATGGGGAGATGGAGAGGGTGGGGAGGAGTGTGTCTGGAATGGGCAAATGGAGACTGTGGGGAGGACAGTGTGTGTCATGGGCAGATGGAGAGGCTAGAGAGGAGGGTGTGGGTGATGGGCTGATGGAGAGGATGGGGAGGAGTGTTTGGGTAATAGGCAGATGGAGAGTGTGGGAGGAGTGTGTGGTGATGGGCAGATGGAGACGGTGGGGAGGACAGTGTGGGTGATTGGCAGATGGAGAGGGTGGGGAGGAGTGTGTGGGTGATGGGCTGATGGAGAGGGTGGGGAGGAGTGTGTGGGTGATGGGCCGATCAACAGTGTGGGGAGAGTTTTGGGTGATGGGCCGATGGAGAAGATGGGGAGTGAGTGTGTGGGTGATGGGCAGATCGAGAGGGTGGGGAGGTGTGTGTGGGTGATGGGCAGATGGAGAGGGTGTGGAGCACTGTGTGGGTGATGGGCAGATGGAGAGAGTGGGAGGAGTGTGTGGGTAATGGGCAGATGGAGAGGTGGCGAAGAGTGTGTGGGTGATGGGCAGATGGAGAGGGTGGGAGGAGAGTGTGTGTGATGGGCAGATGGAGAGGTGGGGAAGAGTGTGTGGGTGATGGGCAGATGGAGAGGGTGGAAGGAGTGTGTGGGCGATGGGCAGATGGAGAGGTGGGGAAGAGTGTGTGGGTGATGGGCAGATGGAGAGGGTGGGAGGAGTGTGTGGGCGATGGGCAGATGGAGAGGTGGGGAAGAGTGTGTGGGTGATGGGCAGATGGAGAGGGTGGGGGAGGAGTGTGCAGACGATGGGCAGTTGGAGAGGGTGGGGAGGAGTGTGCAGGGATGGGCAGACGGAGAGGGTGGGGAGGAGAGTGTGGGTGATGGGCTGATGGAGAAGGTGAGGAAGAGTGTGTGGGTGATGGGCAGATGGAGAGGGTGGGAGGAGTGTGTGGGTGATGGGCAGATGGTGACTGTGGGGAGGGGTGTGTGGGTGATGGGCAGATGGAGAGGTGGGGA
This sequence comes from Hemitrygon akajei, assembly GCF_048418815.1. Classification (NCBI taxonomy): domain Eukaryota; kingdom Metazoa; phylum Chordata; class Chondrichthyes; order Myliobatiformes; family Dasyatidae; genus Hemitrygon; species Hemitrygon akajei. The sequence goes on from NC_133125.1 coordinate 204,653,406, forward strand.
TGAGTGTGTGGGTGATGGGCAGATGGAGAGAGTGGGAGGAGTGTGTGGGTGATGGGCAGATGGTGACGGTGGGGAGGGGTGTGTGGCTGATGGGCAGATGGAGAGGTTGGGGTGGAGTGTGTTGGTGATGGGCAGATGGAAAGAGTGGGAGGAGTGTGTTGGTGATGGGCAGATGGAAAGAGTGGGAGGAGTGTGTGGGTGATGGGCAAATGGAGACTGTGGGGAGGAGTGTGTGGGTGATGGGCAGATGGAGAGGGTGGGGAGGAGTGTGTGAGTGATGGGCAGATGGAGAGGGTGGGGAGGAGTGTGTGGGTGATGGGCAGATGGAGACTGTGGGGAGGACAGTGTGGGTGATGGGCAGATGGAGAGGGTGGGGAGGAGTGTGTGGGTGATGGGCAGATGGAGAGGGTGGGAGGAGTGTGTGGGTGATGGGTAGATGGAGAGGTGGGGAGGAGTGTGCAGACGATGGGCAGTTGGAGAGGGTGGGGAGGAGTGTGCAGGGGATGGGCAGATGGAGAGGTGGGGAAGAGTGTGTGGGTGATGGGCAGATGGAGAGGGTGGGAGGAGTGTGTGGGTGATGGGTAGATGGAGAGCTGGGGAGGAGTGTTCAGACGATGGGCAGGTGGAGATGGTGGGGAGGAGTGTGCAGGGGATGGGCAGATGGAGAGGGTGTGAGGAGTGTGTGGTGATGGGCAGATGGAGACAGTGGGGAGGAGTGTGTGGGTGATGGGCAGATGGAGAGGGTGGCTGGAGTGTGTGGATGATGGGCAGATGGAGAGGGTGGGGAGGAGTGTGTGGATGATGGGCAAATGGAGACGGTGGGGAGGACAGAGTGGGTGATGGGCAGATGGAGAGGGTAGGGAGGATTGTATTGGTGATGGGCAGATGGAAACGGTGGTGTGGAGTGTGTTGGTGTTGGGGAGATGGAGAGGGTGGGGAGGAGTGTGTGTGGAATGGGCAAATGGAGACTGTGGGGAGGACAGTGTGTGTGATGGGCAGATGGAGAGGCTAGAGAGGAGGGTGTGGGTGATGGGCTGATGGAGAGGATGGGGAGGAGTGTTTGGGTAATAGGCAGATGGAGAGTGTGGGAAGAGTGTGTGGTGATGGGCAGATGGAGACTGTGGGGAGGACAGTGTGGGTGATTGGCAGATGGAGAGGGTGGGGAGGAGTGTGTGGGTGATGGGCTGATGGAGAGGGTGGGGAGGACAGTGTGGGTGATTGGCAGATGGAGAGGGTGGGGAGGAGTGTGTGGGTGATGGGCCGATCAACAGTGTGGGGAGAGTTTTGGGTGATGGGCCGATGGAGAAGATGGGGAGGAGTGTGTGGGTGATGGGCAGATCGAGAGGGTGGGGAGGTGTGTGTGGGTGATGGGCAGATGGAGAGGGTGGGGAGCACTTTGTGGGTGATGGGCAGATGGAGAGAGTGGGAGGAGTGTGTGGGTAATGGGCAGATGGAGAGGGTGGGGAGGAGTGTGTGGGTGATGCGCTGATGGAGAAGGTGAGGAAGAGTGTGTGGGTGATGGGCAGATGGAGAGGGTGGGAGGAGAGTGTGTGTGATGGGCAGATGGAGAGGTGGGGAAGAGTGTGTGGGTGATGGGTAGATGGAGAGGGTGGAAGGAGTGTGTGGGCGATGGGCAGATGGAGAGGTGGGGAAGAGTGTGTGGGTGATGGGCAGATGGAGAGGGTGGGAGGAGTGTGTGGGCGATGGGCAGATGGAGAGGTGGGGAAGAGTGTGTGGGTGATGGGCAGATGGAGAGGGTGGGGGAGGAGTGTGCAGACGATGGGCAGTTTGGAGAGGGTGGGGAGGAGTGTGCAGGGGATGGGCAGATGGAGAGGGTGGGGAGGAGAGTGTGGGTGATGGGCTGATGGAGAAGGTGAGGAAGAGTGTGTGGGTGATGGGCAGATGGAGAGGGTGGGAGGAGTGTGTGGGTGATGGGCAGATGGTGACTGTGGGGAGGGGTGTGTGGGTGATGGGCAGATGGAGAGGTGGGGATGAGTGTGTGGGTGATGGGCAGATGGAGAGAGTGGGAGGAGTGTGTGGGTGATGGGCAGATGGTGACGGTGGGGAGGGGTGTGTGGCTGATGGGCAGATGGAGAGGTTGGGGTGGAGTGTGTTGGTGATGGGCAGATGGAAAGAGTGGGAGGAGTGTGTTGGTGATGGGCAGATGGAAAGAGTGGGAGGAGTGTGTGGGTGATGGGCAAATGGAGACTGTGGGGAGGAGTGTGTGGGTGATGGGCAGATGGAGAGGGTGGGGAGGAGTGTGTGAGTGATGGGCAGATGGAGAGGGTGGGGAGGAGTGTGTGGGTGATGGGCAGATGGAGACTGTGGGGAGGACAGTGTGGGTGATGGGCAGATGGAGAGGGTGGGGAGGAGTGTGTGGGTGATGGGCAGATGGAGAGGGTGGGAGGAGTGTGTGGGTGATGGGTAGATGGAGAGGTGGGGAGGAGTGTGCAGACGATGGGCAGTTGGAGAGGGTGGGGAGGAGTGTGCAGGGGATGGGCAGATGGAGAGGTGGGGAAGAGTGTGTGGGTGATGGGCAGATGGAGAGGGTGGGAGGAGTGTGTGGGTGATGGGTAGATGGAGAGCTGGGGAGGAGTGTTCAGACGATGGGCAGGTGGAGATGGTGGGGAGGAGTGTGCAGGGGATGGGCAGATGGAGAGGGTGTGAGGAGTGTGTGGTGATGGGCAGATGGAGACAGTGGGGAGGAGTGTGTGGGTGATGGGCAGATGGAGAGGGTGGCTGGAGTGTGTGGATGATGGGCAGATGGAGAGGGTGGGGAGGAGTGTGTGGATGATGGGCAAATGGAGACGGTGGGGAGGACAGAGTGGGTGATGGGCAGATGGAGAGGGTAGGGAGGATTGTATTGGTGATGGGCAGATGGAAACGGTGGTGTGGAGTGTGTTGGTGTTGGGGAGATGGAGAGGGTGGGGAGGAGTGTGTGTGGAATGGGCAAATGGAGACTGTGGGGAGGACAGTGTGTGTGATGGGCAGATGGAGAGGCTAGAGAGGAGGGTGTGGGTGATGGGCTGATGGAGAGGATGGGGAGGAGTGTTTGGGTGATAGCAGATGGAGAGGGTGGGAGGAGTGCGTGGGTGATGGGCAGATGGTGACGGTGGGGAGGGGTGTGTGGCTGATGGGCAGATCGAGAGGGTGGGGTGGAGTGTGAGGGTGATGGGCAGATGGAGAGGGTGGGAGGAGTGTGTGGGTGATGGGCAGATGGTGACTGTGGGGAGGGGTGTGTGGGTGATGGGCAGATGGAGAGGTGGGGATGAGTGTGTGGGTGATGGGCAGATGGAGAGAGTGGGAGGAGTGTGTGGGTGATGGGCAGATGGTGACGGTGGGGAGGGGTGTGTGGCTGATGGGCAGATGGAGAGGTTGGGGTGGAGTGTGTTGGTGATGGGCAGATGGAAAGAGTGGGAGGAGTGTGTTTGGTGATGGGCAGATGGAAAGAGTGGGAGGAGTGTGTGGGTGATGGGCAAATGGAGACTGTGGGGAGGAGTGTGTGGGTGATGGGCAGATGGAGAGGGTGGGGAGGAGTGTGTGAGTGATGGGCAGATGGAGAGGGTGGGGAGGAGTGTGTGGGTGATGGGCAGATGGAGACTGTGGGGAGGACAGTGTGGGTGATGGGCAGATGGAGAGGGTGGGGAGGAGTGTGTGGGTGATGGGCAGATGGAGAGGGTGGGAGGAGTGTGTGGGTGATGGGTAGATGGAGAGGGTGGGGAGGAGGGTGTGGGTGATGGGCTGATGGAGAGGATGGGGAGGAGTGTTTGGGTAATAGGCAGATGGAGAGTGTGGGAGGAGTGTGTGGTGATGGGCAGATGGAGACGGTGGGGAGGACAGTGTGGGTGATTGGCAGATGGAGAGGGTGGGGAGGAGTGTGTGGGTGATGGGCTGATGGAGAGGGTGGGGAGGACAGTGTGGGTGATTGGCAGATGGAGAGGGTGGGGAGGAGTGTGTGGGTGATGGGCCGATCAACAGTGTGGGGAGAGTTTTGGGTGATGGGCCGATGGAGAAGATGGGGAGGAGTGTGTGGGTGATGGGCAGATCGAGAGGGTGGGGAGGTGTGTGTGGGTGATGGGCAGATGGAGAGGGTGGGGAGCACTGTGTGGGTGATGGGCAGATGGAGAGAGTGGGAGGAGTGTGTGGGTAATGGGCAGATGGAGAGGGTGGGGAGGAGTGTGTGGGTGATGCGCTGATGGAGAAGGTGAGGAAGAGTGTGTGGGTGATGGGCAGATGGAGAGGGTGGGAGGAGAGTGTGTGTGATGGGCAGATGGAGAGGTGGGGAAGAGTGTGTGGGTGATGGGCAGATGGAGAGGGTGGAAGGAGTGTGTGGGCGATGGGCAGATGGAGAGGTGGGGAAGAGTGTGTGGGTGATGGGCAGATGGAGAGGGTGGGAGGAGTGTGTGGGCGATGGGCAGATGGAGAGGTGGGGAAGAGTGTGTGGGTGATGGGCAGATGGAGAGGGTGGGGGAGGAGTGTGCAGACGATGGGCAGTTTGGAGAGGGTGGGGAGGTGTGTGCAGGGGATGGGCAGATGGAGAGGGTGGGGAGGAGAGTGTGGGTGATGGGCTGATGGAGAAGGTGAGGAAGAGTGTGTGGGTGATGGGCAGATGGAGAGGGTGGGGAGGAGTGTGTGGGTGATGGGCAGATGGAGAGGGTGGGGAGGAGTGTGTGGGTGATGGGCAGATGGAGAGGGTGGGAGGAGTGTGTGGGTGATGGGCAGATGGAGAGGGTGGGAGGAGAGTGTGGGTGATGGGCAGATGGAGAGGTGGGGAAGAGTGTGTGTGTGATGGGCAAATGGAGAGAGTGGGAGCAGTGTGTGGGTGATGGGCAGATGGAGAGGGTGGGGATGACAGTGTTGGTGATGGGCAGATGGAGAGGGTTGGGGAGGAGTGTGGAGACGATGGTCAGTTGGAGAGGGTGGGGAGGAGTGTGCAGGGGATGGGCAGATGGAGAGGGTGCTGATCATTGTGGGTGATGGGCCGATCAACAGTGTGGGGAGAGTTGTGGGTGATGGACCGATGGAGAGGGTGGGGAGGAGTGTGTGGATGATGGGCAGATGGAGAGGGTGGGGAGGAGTGTGTGGATGATGGGCAAATGGAGACGGTGGGGATGACAGTGTGGGTGATACGCAGATGGAAAGGGTGGGGAGGACAGAGTGGGTGATGGGCAGATGGAGAGGGTAGGGAGGAGTGTGTTGGTGATGGGCAGATGGAAAGGGTGGTGTGGAGTGTGTTGGTGATGGGGAGATGGAGAGGGTGGGGAGGAGTGTGTCTGGAATGGGCAAATGGAGACTGTGGGGAGGACAGTGTGTGTCATGGGGAGATGGAGAGGCTAGAGAGGAGGGTGTGGGTGATGGGCTGATGGAGAGGATGGGGAGGAGTGTTTGGGTAATAGGCAGATGGAGAGTGTGGGAGGAGTGTGTGGTGATGGGCAGATGGAGACGGTGGGGAGGACAGTGTGGGTGATTGGCAGATGGAGAGGGTGGGGAGGAGTGTGTGGGTGATGGGCTGATGGAGAGGGTGGGGAGGAGTGTGTGGGTGATGGGCCGATCAACAGTGTGGGGAGAGTTTTGGGTGATGGGCCGATGGAGAAGATGGGGAGTGAGTGTGTGGGTGATGGGCAGATCGAGAGGGTGGGGAGGTGTGTGTGGGTGATGGGCAGATGGAGAGGGTGGGGAGCACTGTGTGGGTGATGGGCAGATGGAGAGAGTGGGGAGGAGTGTGTGGGTAATGGGCAGATGGAGAGGTGGGGAAGAGTGTGTGGGTGATGGGCAGATGGAGAGGGTGGGAGGAGAGTGTGTGTGATGGGCAGATGGAGAGGTGGGGAAGAGTGTGTGGGTGATGGGCAGATGGAGAGGGTGGAAGGAGTGTGTGGGCGATGGGCAGATGGAGAGGTGGGGAAGAGTGTGTGGGTGATGGGCAGATGGAGAGGGTGGGAGGAGTGTGTGGGCGATGGGCAGATGGAGAGGTGGGGAAGAGTGTGTGGGTGATGGGCAGATGGAGAGGGTGGGGGAGGAGTGTGCAGACGATGGGCAGTTGGAGAGGGTGGGGAGGAGTGTGCAGGGATGGGCAGACGGAGAGGGTGGGGAGGAGAGTGTGGGTGATGGGCTGATGGAGAAGGTGAGGAAGAGTGTGTGGGTGATGGGCAGATGGAGAGGGTGGGGAGGAGTGTGTGGGTGATGGGCAGATGGAGAGGGTGGGGAGGAGTGTGTGGGTGATGGGCAGATGGAGAGGGTGGGAGGAGTGTGTGGGTGATGGGCAGATGGAGAGGGTGGGAGGAGAGTGTGGGTGATGGGCAGATGGAGAGGTGGGGAAGAGTGTGTGTGTGATGGGCAAATGGAGAGAGTGGGAGGAGTGTGTGGGTGATGGGCAGATGGAGAGGTGGGGAAGAGTGTGTGGGTGATGGGCAGATGGAGAGGGTGGGAGGAGTGTGTGGGTGATGGGTAGATGGAGAGCTGGGGAGGAGTGTTCAGACGATGGGCAGGTGGAGATGGTGGGGAGGAGTGTGCAGGGGATGGGCAGATGGAGAGGGTGTGAGGAGTGTGTGGTGATGGGCAGATGGAGACAGTGGGGAGGAGTGTGTGGGTGATGGGCAGATGGAGAGGGTGGCTGGAGTGTGTGGATGATGGGCAGATGGAGAGGGTGGGGAGGAGTGTGTGGATGATGGGCAAATGGAGACGGTGGGGAGGACAGAGTGGGTGATGGGCAGATGGAGAGGGTAGGGAGGATTGTATTGGTGATGGGCAGATGGAAACGGTGGTGTGGAGTGTGTTGGTGTTGGGGAGATGGAGAGGGTGGGGAGGAGTGTGTGTGGAATGGGCAAATGGAGACTGTGGGGAGGACAGTGTGTGTGATGGGCAGATGGAGAGGCTAGAGAGGAGGGTGTGGGTGATGGGCTGATGGAGAGGATGGGGAGGAGTGTTTGGGTGATAGCAGATGGAGAGGGTGGGAGGAGTGCGTGGGTGATGGGCAGATGGTGACGGTGGGGAGGGGTGTGTGGCTGATGGGCAGATCGAGAGGGTGGGGTGGAGTGTGAGGGTGATGGGCAGATGGAGAGGGTGGGAGGAGTGTGTGGGTGATGGGCAGATGGTGACTGTGGGGAGGGGTGTGTGGGTGATGGGCAGATGGAGAGGTGGGGATGAGTGTGTGGGTGATGGGCAGATGGAGAGAGTGGGAGGAGTGTGTGGGTGATGGGCAGATGGTGACGGTGGGGAGGGGTGTGTGGCTGATGGGCAGATGGAGAGGTTGGGGTGGAGTGTGTTGGTGATGGGCAGATGGAAAGAGTGGGAGGAGTGTGTTGGTGATGGGCAGATGGAAAGAGTGGGAGGAGTGTGTGGGTGATGGGCAAATGGAGACTGTGGGGAGGAGTGTGTGGGTGATGGGCAGATGGAGAGGGTGGGGAGGAGTGTGTGAGTGATGGGCAGATGGAGAGGGTGGGGAGGAGTGTGTGGGTGATGGGCAGATGGAGACTGTGGGGAGGACAGTGTGGGTGATGGGCAGATGGAGAGGGTGGGGAGGAGTGTGTGGGTGATGGGCAGATGGAGAGGGTGGGAGGAGTGTGTGGGTGATGGGTAGATGGAGAGGGTGGGGAGGAGGGTGTGGGTGATGGGCTGATGGAGAGGATGGGGAGGAGTGTTTGGGTAATAGGCAGATGGAGAGTGTGGGAGGAGTGTGTGGTGATGGGCAGATGGAGACGGTGGGGAGGACAGTGTGGGTGATTGGCAGATGGAGAGGGTGGGGAGGAGTGTGTGGGTGATGGGCTGATGGAGAGGGTGGGGAGGACAGTGTGGGTGATTGGCAGATGGAGAGGGTGGGGAGGAGTGTGTGGGTGATGGGCCGATCAACAGTGTGGGGAGAGTTTTGGGTGATGGGCCGATGGAGAAGATGGGGAGGAGTGTGTGGGTGATGGGCAGATCGAGAGGGTGGGGAGGTGTGTGTGGGTGATGGGCAGATGGAGAGGGTGGGGAGCACTGTGTGGGTGATGGGCAGATGGAGAGAGTGGGAGGAGTGTGTGGGTAATGGGCAGATGGAGAGGGTGGGGAGGAGTGTGTGGGTGATGCGCTGATGGAGAAGGTGAGGAAGAGTGTGTGGGTGATGGGCAGATGGAGAGGGTGGGAGGAGAGTGTGTGTGATGGGCAGATGGAGAGGTGGGGAAGAGTGTGTGGGTGATGGGCAGATGGAGAGGGTGGAAGGAGTGTGTGGGCGATGGGCAGATGGAGAGGTGGGGAAGAGTGTGTGGGTGATGGGCAGATGGAGAGGGTGGGAGGAGTGTGTGGGCGATGGGCAGATGGAGAGGTGGGGAAGAGTGTGTGGGTGATGGGCAGATGGAGAGGGTGGGGGAGGAGTGTGCAGACGATGGGCAGTTTGGAGAGGGTGGGGAGGTGTGTGCAGGGGATGGGCAGATGGAGAGGGTGGGGAGGAGAGTGTGGGTGATGGGCTGATGGAGAAGGTGAGGAAGAGTGTGTGGGTGATGGGCAGATGGAGAGGGTGGGGAGGAGTGTGTGGGTGATGGGCAGATGGAGAGGGTGGGGAGGAGTGTGTGGGTGATGGGCAGATGGAGAGGGTGGGAGGAGTGTGTGGGTGATGGGCAGATGGAGAGGGTGGGAGGAGAGTGTGGGTGATGGGCAGATGGAGAGGTGGGGAAGAGTGTGTGTGTGATGGGCAAATGGAGAGAGTGGGAGCAGTGTGTGGGTGATGGGCAGATGGAGAGGGTGGGGATGACAGTGTTGGTGATGGGCAGATGGAGAGGGTTGGGGAGGAGTGTGGAGACGATGGTCAGTTGGAGAGGGTGGGGAGGAGTGTGCAGGGGATGGGCAGATGGAGAGGGTGCTGATCATTGTGGGTGATGGGCCGATCAACAGTGTGGGGAGAGTTGTGGGTGATGGACCGATGGAGAGGGTGGGGAGGAGTGTGTGGATGATGGGCAGATGGAGAGGGTGGGGAGGAGTGTGTGGATGATGGGCAAATGGAGACGGTGGGGATGACAGTGTGGGTGATACGCAGATGGAAAGGGTGGGGAGGACAGAGTGGGTGATGGGCAGATGGAGAGGGTAGGGAGGAGTGTGTTGGTGATGGGCAGATGGAAAGGGTGGTGTGGAGTGTGTTGGTGATGGGGAGATGGAGAGGGTGGGGAGGAGTGTGTCTGGAATGGGCAAATGGAGACTGTGGGGAGGACAGTGTGTGTCATGGGGAGATGGAGAGGCTAGAGAGGAGGGTGTGGGTGATGGGCTGATGGAGAGGATGGGGAGGAGTGTTTGGGTAATAGGCAGATGGAGAGTGTGGGAGGAGTGTGTGGTGATGGGCAGATGGAGACGGTGGGGAGGACAGTGTGGGTGATTGGCAGATGGAGAGGGTGGGGAGGAGTGTGTGGGTGATGGGCTGATGGAGAGGGTGGGGAGGAGTGTGTGGGTGATGGGCCGATCAACAGTGTGGGGAGAGTTTTGGGTGATGGGCCGATGGAGAAGATGGGGAGTGACTGTGTGGGTGATGGGCAGATCGAGAGGGTGGGGAGGTGTGTGTGGGTGATGGGCAGATGGAGAGGTTGGGGAGCACTGTGTGGGTGATGGGCAGATGGAGAGAGTGGGAGGAGTGTGTGGGTAATGGGCAGATGGAGAGGTGGGGAAGAGTGTGTGGGTGATGGGCAGATGGAGAGGGTGGGAGGAGAGTGTGTGTGATGGGCAGATGGAGAGGTGGGGAAGAGTGTGTGGGTGATGGGCAGATGGAGAGGGTGGAAGGAGTGTGTGGGCGATGGGCAGATGGAGAGGTGGGGAAGAGTGTGTGGGTGATGGGCAGATGGAGAGGGTGGGAGGAGTGTGTGGGCGATGGGCAGATGGAGAGGTGGGGAAGAGTGTGTGGGTGATGGGCAGATGGAGAGGGTGGGGGAGGAGTGTGCAGACGATGGGCAGTTGGAGAGGGTGGGGAGGAGTGTGCAGGGATGGGCAGACGGAGAGGGTGGGGAGGAGAGTGTGGGTGATGGGCTGATGGAGAAGGTGAGGAAGAGTGTGTGGGTGATGGGCAGATGGAGAGGGTGGGGAGGAGTGTGTGGGTGATGGGCAGATGGAGAGGGTGGGGAGGAGTGTGTGGGTGATGGGCAGATGGAGAGGGTGGGAGGAGTGTGTGGGTGATGGGCAGATGGAGAGGGTGGGAGGAGAGTGTGGGTGATGGGCAGATGGAGAGGTGGGGAAGAGTGTGTGTGTGATGGGCAAATGGAGAGAGTGGGAGGAGTGTGTGGGTGATGGGCAGATGGAGAGGGTGGGGAGGACAGTGTTGGTGATGGGCAGATGGAGAGGGTTGGGGAGGAGTGTGGAGACGATGGTCAGTTGGAGAGGGTGGGGAGGAGTGTGCAGGGGATGGGCAGATGGAGAGGGTGCTGATCATTGTGGGTGATGGGCCGATCAACAGTGTGGGGAGAGTTGTGGGTGATGGACCGATGGAGAGGGTGGGGAGGAGTGTGTGGGTGATGGGCAGATGCAGAGGGTGGGAGGAGTGTGTGGATGATGGGCAAATGGAGACGGTGGGGAGGACAGTGTGGGTGATACGCAGATGGAAAGGGTGGGGAGGACAGAGTGGGTGATGGGCAGATGGAGAGGGTAGGGAGGAGTGTGTGGGTGATGGGCAGATGGAGACGGTGGGGAGGACAGTGTGGGTGATTGGCAGATGGAGAGGGTGGGGAGGAGTGTTTTGGTGATGGGCTGATGGAGAGGGTGGGGAGGACAGTGTGGGTGATTGGAAGATGGAGAGGGTGGGGAGGAGTGTGTGGGTGATGGGCCGATCAACAGTGTGGGGAGAGTTTTGGGTGATGGGCCGATGGAGAAGATGGGGAGGACAGTGTGGGTGATTGGCAGATGGAGAGGGTGGGGAGGAGTGTGTGGGTGATGGGCTGATGGAGAGGGTGGGGAGGACAGTGTGGGTGATTGGCAGATGGAGAGGGTGGGGAGGAGTGTGTGGGTGATGGGCCGATCAACAGTGTGGGGAGAGTTTTGGGTGATGGGCCGATGGAGAAGATGGGGAGGAGTGTGTGGGTGATGGGCAGATCGAGAGGGTGGGGAGGTGTGTGTGGGTGATGGGCAGATGGAGACGGTGGGGAGCACTGTGTGGGTGATGGGCAGATGGAGAGAGTGGGAGGAGTGTGTGGGTAATGGGCAGATGGAGAGGGTGGGGAGGAGTGTGTGGGTGATGCGCTGATGGAGAAGGTGAGGAAGAGTGTGTGGGTGATGGGCAGATGGAGAGGGTGGGAGGAGAGTGTGTGTGATGGGCAGATGGAGAGGTGGGGAAGAGTGTGTGGGTGATGGGCAGATGGAGAGGGTGGAAGGAGTGTGTGGGTGATGGGCAGATGGAGAGGTGGGGAAGAGTGTGTGGGTGATGGGCAGATGGAGAGGGTGGGAGGAGTGTGTGGGCGATGGGCAGATGGAGAGGTGGGGAAGAGTGTGTGGGTGATGGGCAGATGGAGAGGGTGGGGGAGGAGTGTGCAGACGATGGGCAGTTTGGAGAGGGTGGGGAGGAGTGTGCAGGGGATGGGCAGATGGAGAGGGTGGGGAGGAGAGTGTGGGTGATGGGCTGATGGAGAAGGTGAGGAAGAGTGTGTGGGTGATGGGCAGATGGAGAGGGTGGGGAGGAGTGTGTGGGTGATGGGCAGATGGAGAGGGTGGGGAGGAGTGTGTGGGTGATGGGCAGATGGAGAGGGTGGAAGGAGTGTGTGGGCGATGGGCAGATGGAGAGGTGGGGAAGAGTGTGTGGGTGATGGGCAGATGGAGAGGGTGGGAGGAGTGTGTGGGCGATGGGCAGATGGAGAGGTGGGGAAGAGTGTGTGGGTGATGGGCAGATGGAGAGGGTGGGGGAGGAGTGTGCAGACGATGGGCAGTTGGAGAGGGTGGGGAGGAGTGTGCAGGGATGGGCAGACGGAGAGGGTGGGGTGGAGAGTGTGGGTGATGGGCTGATGGAGAAGGTGAGGAAGAGTGTGTGGGTGATGGGCAGATGGAGAGGGTGGGGAGGAGTGTGTGGGTGATGGGCAGATGGAGAGGGTGGGGAGGAGTGTGTGGGTGATGGGCAGATGGAGAGGGTGGGAGGAGTGTGTGGGTGATGGGCAGATGGAGAGGGTGGGAGGAGAGTGTGGGTGATGGGCAGATGGAGAGGTGGGGAAGAGTGTGTGTGTGATGGGCAAATGGAGAGAGTGGGAGGAGTGTGTGGGTGATGGGCAGATGGAGAGGGTGGGGAGGACAGTGTTGGTGATGGGCAGATGGAGAGGGTTGGGGAGGAGTGTGGAGACGATGGTCAGTTGGAGAGGGTGGGGAGGAGTGTGCAGGGGATGGGCAGATGGAGAGGGTGCTGATCATTGTGGGTGATGGGCCGATCAACAGTGTGGGGAGAGTTGTGGGTGATGGACCGATGGAGAGGGTGGGGAGGAGTTTGTGGGTGATGGGCAGATGCAGAGGGTGGGAGGAGTGTGTGGATGATGGGCAAATGGAGACGGTGGGGAGGACAGTGTGGGTGATACGCAGATGGAAAGGGTGGGGAGGACAGAGTGGGTGATGGGCAGATGGAGAGGGTAGGGAGGAGTGTGTGGGTGATGGGCAGATGGAGAGGGTGGGGAGCACTGTGTGGGTGATGGGCAGATGGAGAGAGTGGGAGGAGTGTGTGTGTAATGGGCAGATGGAGAAGGAGGGGAGGACAGTGTGGCTGATGGGCAGATGGAGATGGTGGGGTAGAGTGTGTGGGTGATGGGCAGATGGAGTGTGTGGGGAGGAGTGTGTGGGTGATGGGCAGATGGAGTGGGTGGGGAGGACAGTGAGGGTGATGGGCAGATGGAGAGGGTGGGGAGGACAGTGTGGGTTATGGGCAGATGGAGCGGGTGGGGATGAGTGTGTGGGTGATGGGCAGATGGAGAGGGTGGGTAGGAGTGTGTTGTTGATGGTCAGATGGAGAGGTTGGGAGGAGTGTGTGGGTGATGGGCAGATGGAGACCGTGGGGAGGACAGAGTGGGTGATGTGTAGATGGAGAGGGTAGGGAGGAGTGTGTTGGTGATGGGCAGATGGAGAGGGTGGGGAGGAGTGTGTGGGTGATGGGCAGATGGGGATGGTGGGGAGTACAGAGTGTGTGATGGGCAGATGGAGAGGCTAGAGAGGAGTGTGTGGGTGATGGGCAGATGGAGAGGCTGAGGAGTGTGAGGGTGATGGGCAGATGGAGAGGGTGCTGATCATTGTGGGTGATGGGCCGATCAACAGTGTGGGGAGAGTTTTGGGTGATGGGCCGATGGAGAAGATGGGGAGGAGTGTGTGGGTGATGGGCAGATCGAGAGGGTGGGGAGGAGTGTGTGGGTGATGGGCAGTTGGAGAGGGTGGGTAGCACTGTGTGGGTGATGGGCAGATGGAGAGGGTGGGGAGGAGTGTGTAGGTGATGGGCAAATGGAGACGGTGGGGAGTACATCAAGATGGCGGCGCGACGACGCAGGGCGCAGCGGCCACTCCAGTAAGGAATATCCGTTATCTGTAAGTAGGGGCCGTGCACAATCCTGATTTGATTGAGACGGATGTGTGAAGCACGGAGGAACATCTGGCGAAACTTCTGACATGCCTGTGCTGCTGACGCTGCTACTGAGCGATCGGAGAGATCTCCAGAGAGGAAGGCCCCGAATCCTCGGCTTTGCCTGTTGCTTGGTGGCCGGAGCCGGGGTTGAAGCACTCGGCAGAGATGGTGCTCGGTGCTCGGTGTCGGAGGGCTGGTCGGAGGCACGAAGTTGTCGGAACGGACTCACAGTTGGGCTGTGCTCGGGTGCTTCCAGAGGCTGCATCGGGAAGTTTTGCCACGTTGGAGGTTTCTTCCTTCTGCCATCTGCGTGAGATGATGGGCTATCTGGGACTTTGAGACTTTTTTTTTACCGTGCCCATGGTCTGCTCTTATCAAATTATGGTATTGCTTTGCACTGTTGTAACTGTATGTTATAATTATGTGGTTTTTTTGGTCAGTTAGTCTTGGTCTGTCTTGTGCTTATGTGATATCATACTGGAGGAACATTGAATTTCCCCTTGGGGATGAATAAAGTATCTATCTATCTATCTATCTATCTATCTACAGTGTGGGTGATGGGCCGATGGAGAAGATGGGGAGGAGTGTGTGGGTGATAGCAGATGGAGAGGGTGGGAGGAGTGTGTGGGTGATGGGCTGATGGAGAGGGTGGGAGGAGTGTGTGGGTGATGGGCAGATGGTGACGGTGGGGAGGGGTGTGTGGCTGATGGGCAGATCGAGAGGGTGGTGTGGAGTTTGTGGGTGATGGGCAGATGGAGAGGGTGGGAGGAGTGTGTGGGTGATGGGCAGATGGAGAGGTGGGGATGAGTGTGTGGGTGATGGGCAGATGGAGAGGGTGGGAGGAGTGTGTGGGTGATGGGCAGATGGTGACGGTGGGGGAGGAGTGTGTGGCTGATGGGCAGATGCAGAGGGTGGGGTGGAGTGTGTGGGTGATGGGCAGATGGAGAGGGTGGGAGGAGTGTGTTGGTGATGGGCAGATGGAAAGAGTGGGAGGAGTGTGTTGGTGATGGGCAGATGGAAAGAGTGGGAGGAGTGTGTGGGTGATGGGCAAATGGAGACTGTGGGGAGGAGTGTGTGGGTGATGGGCAGATGGAGACTGTGGGGAGGACAGTGTGGGTGATGCGCAGATGGAGAGGGTGGGGGAGGAGTGTGTGGGTGATGGGCAGATGGAGAGGGTGGGAGGAGTGTGTGGGTGATGGGTAGATGGAGAGGTGGGGAGGAGTGTGTGGGTGATGGGCAGATGGAGAGGGTGGGGAGGAGTGTGCATGGGATGGGCAGATGGAGAGGGTGGGAGGAGTGTGTGGGTGATGGGTAGATGGAGAGCTGGGGAGGGGTGTTCAGACGATGGGCAGGTGGAGATGGTGGGGAGGAGTGTGCAGGGGATGGGCAAATGGAGAGGGTGTGAGGAGTGTGTGGTGATGGGCAGATGGGGACAGTGGGGAGGAGTGTGTGGGTGATGGGCAGATGGAGAGGGTGGCTGGAGTGTGTGGATGATGGGCAGATGGAGAGGGTGGGGAGGAGTGTGTGGATGATGGGCAAATGGAGACGGTGGGGAGGACAGTGTGGGTGATACGCAGATGGAAAGGGTGGGGAGGACAGAGTGGGTGATGGGCAGATGGAGAGGGTAGGGAGGAGTGTGTTGGTGATGGGCAGATCGAGAGGGTAGGGAGGAGTGTGTTGTTGATGGGCAGATGGAGAGGGTGGGGAGGACAGTGTTGGTGATGGGCAGATGGAGAGGGTTGGGGAGGAGTGTGCAGATGATGGTCAGTTGGAGAGGGTGGGGAGGAGTGTGTGGGTGATGGGCAGATGGAGAGGGTGGGAGGAGAGTGTGGGTGATGGGCAGATGGAGAGGTGGGGAAGAGTGTGTGTGTGATTGGCAAATGGAGAGAGTGGGAGGAGTGTGTGGGTGATGGGCAGATGGAGAGGGTGGGGAGGACAGTGTTGGTGATGGGCAGATGGAGAGGGTTGGGGAGGAGTGTGCAGACGATGGTCAGTTGGAGAGGGTGGGGAGGAGTGTACAGGGGATGGGCAGATGGAGAGGGTGCTGATCATTGTGGGTGATGGGCCGATCAACAGTGTGGGGAGAGTTGTGGGTGATGGACCGATGGAGAGGGTGGGGAGGAGTGTGTGGGTGATGGGCAGATGGAGACGGTGGGGAGGACAGTGTGGGTGATTGGCAGATGGAGAGGGTGGGGAGGAGTGTGTGGGTGATGGGCTGATGGAGAGGGTGGGGAGGACAGTGTGGGTGATTGGCAGATGGAGAGGGTGGGGAGGAGTGTGTGGGTGATGGGCCGATCAACAGTGTGGGGAGAGTTTTGGGTGATGGGCCGATGTAGAAGATGGGGAGGAGTGTGTGGGTGTTGGGCAGATCGAGAGGGTGGGGAGGAGTGTGTGGGTGATGGGCAGATGGAGAGGGTGGGGAGCACTGTGTGGGTGATGGGCAGATGGAGAGAGTGGGAGGAGTGTGTGGGTAATGGGCAGATGGAGAAGGAGGGGAGGACAGTGTGGCTGATGGGCAGATGGAGAAGGTGGGGTAGAATGTGTGGGTGATGGGCAGATGGAGAGGGTGGGGAGGACAGTGAGGGTGATGGGCAGATGGAGAGGGTGGGGAGGACAGTGTGGGTGATGGGCAGATGGAGAGTGTGGGGATGAGTGTGTGGGTGATGGGCAGATGGAGAGGGTGGGGAGGAGTGTGTGGGTGATGGGCAGATGGAGAGGGTGGGAGGAGTGTGTGGGTGATGGGCAAATGGAGACTGTGGGGAGGAGTGTGTGGGTGATGGGCAGATGGAGACTGTGGGGAGGACAGTGTGGTTGATCGGCAGGTGGAGAATGTGGGGAGGACTGTGTGGGTGATGTGCAGATGGAGAGGGTCGTGTGGAGTATGTGGTTGATGGGCAGATGGAGAGGGTTGGGAGGAGTGTGTGGGTGATGGGCAGATGGAGAGGGTGGGAGGAGTGTGTGGGTGATGGGCAAATGGAGACTGTGGGGAGGAGTGTGTGGGTGATGGGCAGATGGAGACTGTGGGGAGGACAGTGTGGGTGATGGGCAGATGGAGAGGGTGGGGAGGAGTGTGTGGGTGATGGGCAGATGGAGAGGGTGGGAGGAGTGTGTGGGTGATGGGTAGATGGAGAGGTGGGGAGGAGTGTGCAGACGATGGGCAGTTGGAGAGGGTGGGGAGGAGTGTGCAGGGGATGGGCAGATGGAGAGGTGGGGAAGAGTGTGTGGGTGATGGGCAGATGGAGAGGGTGGGAGGAGTGTGTGGGTGATGGGTAGATGGAGAGCTGGGGAGGAGTGTTCAGACGATGGGCAGGTGGAGATGGTGGGGAGGAGTGTGCAGGGGATGGGCAGATGGAGAGGTTGAGAGAAGTGTGTATGATGGGCAGATGGAGAGGTGAGGAAGAGTGTGTGGGTGATGGGCAGATGGAGAGCGTGGAAGGAGTGTGTGGGCGATGGGCAGATGGAGAGTTGGGGAAGAGTGTGTGGGTGATGGGCAGATGGAGAGGGTGTGAGGAGTGTGTGGGCGATGGGCAGATGGAGAGGTGGGGAAGAGTGTGTGGGTGATGGGCAGATGGAGAGGGTGGGGGAGGAGTGTGCAGACGATGGGCAGTTGGAGAGGGTGGGGAGGTGTGTGCAGGGGATGGGCAGACGGAGAGGGTGGGGAGGAGAGTGTGGGTGATGGGCTGATGGAGAAGGTGAGGAAGAGTGTGTGGGTGATGGGCAGATGGAGAGGGTGGGGAGGAGTGTGTGGGTGATGGGCAGATGGAGAGGGTGGGTAGGAGTGTGTGGGTGATGGGCAGATGGAGAGGGTGGGAGGAGTGTGTGGGTGATGGGCAGATGGAGAGGGTGGGAGGAGAGTGTGGGTGATGGGCAGATGGAGAGGTGGGGAAGAGAGTGTGTGTGATGGGCAAATGGAGAGAGTGGGAGGAGTGTGTGGGTGATGGGCAGATGGAGAGGGTTGGGGAGGAGTGTGCAGACGATGGTCAGTTGGAGAGGGTGGGGAGGAGTGTGCAGGGGATGGGCAGATGGAGAGGGTGTTGATCATTGTGGGTGATGGGCCGATCAACAGTGTGGGAAGAGTTGTGGGTGATGGACCGATGGAGAGGGTGGGGAGGAGTGTGTGGGTGATGGGCAGATGCAGAGGGTGGGAGGAGTGTGTGGGTGATGGGCAGATGGAAACGGTGGGGAGGACAGTGTGGGTGATTGGCAGATGGAGAGGGTGGGGAGGAGTGTGTGGGTGATGGGCTGATGGAGAGGGTGGGGCTGACAGTGTGGGTGATTGGCAGATGGAGAGGGTGGGGAGGAGTGTGTGGGTGATGGGCCGATCAACAGTGTGGGGAGAGTTTTGGGTGATGGGCCGATGGAGAAGATGGGGAGGAGTGTGTGGGTGATGGGCAGATCGAGAGGGTGGGGAGGAGTGTGTGGGTGATGGGCAGATGGAGAGGGTGGGGAGCACTGTGTGGGTGATGGGCAGATGGAGAGAGTGGGAGGAGTGTGTGGGTAATGGGCAGATGGAGAAGGAGGGGAGGACAGTGTGGCTGATGGGCAGATGGAGAAGGTGGGGTAGAGTGTGTGGGTGATGGGCAGATGGAGTGGGTGGGGAGGAGTGTGTGGGTGATGGGCAGATGGAGTGGGTGGGGAGGACAGTGAGGGTGATGGGCAGATGGAGAGGGTGGGGAGGACAGTGTGGGTGATGGGCAGATGGAGAGGGTGGGGATGAGTGTGTGGGTGATGGGCAGATGGAGAGGGTGGGTAGGAGTGTGTGGGTGATGGGCAGATGGAGACTGTGGGGAGGACAGTGTGGTTGATCGGCAGGTGGAGAGGGTGGGGAGGACTGTGTGGGTGATGGGCAGATGGAGAGGGTGGGGAGGACTGTGTGGGTGATGGGCAGATGGAGACTGTGGGGAGGACAGTGTGGTTGATCGGCAGGTGGAGAGGGTGGGGAGGACTGTGTGGGTGATGGGCAGATGGAGAGGGTGGGGAGGACTGTGTGGATGATGGGCAGATGGAGAGGGTGGGGAGGACTGTGTGGATGATGGGCAGATGGAGAGGGTGGGGAGGACTGTGTGGGTGATGGGCAGATGGAGAGGGTGGGGAGGACTGTGTGGATGATGGGCAGATGGAGACTGTGGGGAGGACAGTGTGGTTGATCGGCAGGTGGAGAGGATGGGGAGGAGTGTGTGGTTGATGGGCAGATGGAGAGGGTGGGGTGGAGTGTGTTGTTGATGGTCAGATGGAGAGGTTGGGAGGAGTGTGTGGGTGATGGGCAGATGGAGAGCGTGGGGAGGACAGAGTGGGTGATGTGTAGATGGAGAGGGTGGGGTGGAGTGTGTTGTTGATGGTCAGATGGAGAGGTAGGGAGGAGTGTGTTGGTGATGGGCAGATGGAGAGGGTGGGGAGCAGTGTGTGGGTGATGGGCAGATGGGGATGGTGGGGAGGACAGTGTGTATGATGGGCAGATGGAGAGGGTAGAGAGGAGTGTGTGGGTGATGGGCAGATGGAGAGGCTGAGGAGTGTGTGAGTGATGGGCAAATGGAGACTGTGGGGAGGAGTGTGTGGGTGATGGGCAGATGGAGACTGTGGGGAGGACAGTGTGGGTGATGGGCAGATGGAGAGGGTGGGGAGGAGTGTGTGGGTGATGGGCAGATGGAGAGGGTGGGAGGAGTGTGTGGGTGATGGGTAGATGGAGAGGTGGGGAGGAGTGTGCAGACGATGGGCAGTTGGAGAGGGTGGGGATGAGTGTGCAGGGGATGGGCAGATGGAGAGGTGGGGAAGAGTGTGTGGGTGATGGGCAGATGGAGAGGGTGGGAGGAGTGTGTGGGTGATGGGTAGATGGAGAGCTGGGGAGGAGTGTTCAGACGATGGGCAGGTGGAGATGGTGGGGAGGAGTGTGCAGGGGATGGGCAGATGGAGAGGGTGTGAGAAGTGTGTGGTGATGGGCAGATGGAGACAGTAGGGAGGGGTGTGTGGCTGATGGACAGATGGAGAGGTGGGGATGAGTGTGTGGGTGATGGGCAGATGGAGAGGGTGGGAGGAGTGTGTGGGTGATGGGCAGATGGTGACGGTGGGGAGGGGTGTGTGGCTGATGGGCAGATGGAGAGGTTGGGTTGGAGTGTGTTGGTGATGGGCAGATGGAAAGAGTGGGAGGAGTGTGTGGGTGATGGGCAAATGGAGACTGTGGGGAGGAGTGTGTGGGTGATGGGCAGATGGAGACTGTGGGGAGGACAGTGTGGGTGATGGGCAGATGGAGATGGTGGGGAGGAGTGTGTGGGTGATGGGCAGATGGAGAGGGTGGGAGGAGTGTGTGGGTGATGGGCAAATGGAGACTGTGGGGAGGAGTGTGTGGGTGATGGGCAGATGGAGACTGTGGGGAGGACAGTGTGGGTGATGGGCAGATGGAGAGGGTGGGGAGGAATGTGTGTGTGATGGGCAGATGGAGACTGTGGGGAGGACAGTGTGGGTGATGGGCAGATGGAGAGGGTGGGGAGGAGTGTGTGGGTGATGGGCAGATGGAGAGGGTGGGAGGAGTGTGTGGGTGATGGGCAGATGGTGACGGTGGGGAGGGGTGTGTGGCTGATGGGCAGATGGAGAGGTTGGGTTGGAGTGTGTTGGTGATGGGCAGATGGAAAGAGTGGGAGGAGTGTGTGGGTGATGGGCAAATGGAGACTGTGGGGAGGAGTGTGTGGGTGATGGGCAGATGGAGACTGTGGGGAGGACAGTGTGGGTGATGGGCAGATGGAGATGGTGGGGAGGAGTGTGTGGGTGATGGGCAGATGGAGAGGGTGGGAGGAGTGTGTGGGTGATGGGCAAATGGAGACTGTGGGGAGGAGTGTGTGGGTGATGGGCAGATGGAGACTGTGGGGAGGACAGTGTGGGTGATGGGCAGATGGAGAGGGTGGGGAGGAATGTGTGTGTGATGGGCAGATGGAGACTGTGGGGAGGACAGTGTGGGTGATGGGCAGATGGAGAGGGTGGGGAGGAGTGTGTGGGTGATGGGCAGATGGAGAGGGTGGGAGGAGTGTGTGGGTGATGGGCAAATGGAGACTGTGGGGAGGAGTGTGTGGGTGATGGGCAGATGGAGACTGTGGGGAGGACAGTGTGGGTGATGGGCAGATGGAGAGGGTGGGGAGGAGTGTGTGGGTGATGGGCAGATGGAGAGGGTGGGAGGAGTGTGTGGGTGATGGGTAGATGGAGAGGTGGGGAGGAGTGTGCAGACGATGGGCAGTTGGAGAGGGTGGGGAGGAGTGTGCAGGGGATGGGCAGATGGAGAGGTGGGGAAGAGTGTGTGGGTGATGGGCAGATGGAGAGGGTGGGAGGAGTGTGTGGGTGATGGGTAGATGGAGAGCTGGGGAGGAGTGTTCAGACGATGGGCAGGTGGAGATGGTGGGGAGGAGTGTGCAGGGGATGGGCAGATGGAGAGGGTGTGAGAAGTGTGTGGTGATGGGCAGATGGAGACAGTGGGGAGGAGTGTGTGGGTGATGGGCAGATGGAGAGGGTGGCTGGAGTGTGTGGATGATGGGCAGATGGAGAGGGTGGGGAGGAGTGTGTGGATGATGGGCAAATGGAGATGGTGGGGAGGACAGTGTGGGTGATACGCAGATGGAAAGGGTGGGGAGGACAGAGTGGGTGATGGGCAGATGGAGAGGGTAGGGAGGAGTGTGTTGGTGATGGGCAGATGGAGAGGGTGGGGAGGACAGTGTGTGTGATGGGCAGATGGAGAGGGTGGGAGGAGTGTGTGGGTGATGGGCCGATCAACCGTGTGGGGAGAGTTGTGGGTGATGGGCAGATGCAGAGGGTGGGAGGAGTGTGTGGGTGATGGGCAGATGGAGACGGTGGGGAGGACAGTGTGGGTGATTGGCAGATGGAGATGGTGGGGAGGAGTGTGTGGGTGATGGGCTGATGGAGAGGGTGGGGAGGACAGTGTGGGTGATTGGCAGATGGAGAGGGTGGGGAGGAGTGTGTGGGTGATGGGCCGATCAACAGTGTGGGGAGAGTTTTGGGTGATGGGCCGATGGAGAAGATGGGGAGGAGTGTGTGGGTAATGGGCAGATGGAGAGGGTGGGGAGGAGTGTGTGGGTGATGGGCTGATGGAGAAGGTGAGGAAGAGTGTGTGGGTGATGGGCAGATGGAGAGGGTGGGAGGAGAGTGTGTGTGATGGGCAGATGGAGAGGTGAGGAAGAGTGTGTGGGTGATGGGCAGATGGAGAGGGTGGAAGGAGTGTGTGGGCGATGGGCAGATGGAGAGGTGGGGAAGAGTGTGTGGGTGATGGGCAGATGGAGAGGGTGTGAGGAGTGTGTGGGCGATGGGCAGATGGAGAGGTGGGGAAGAGTGTGTGGGTGATGGGCAGATGGAGAGGGTGGGGAGCACTGTGTGGGTGATGGGCAGATGGAGAGAGTGGGAGGAGTGTGTGGGTAATGGGCAGATGGAGAAGGAGGGGAGGACAGTGTGGCTGATGGGCAGATGGAGAAGGTGGGGTAGAGTGTGTGGGTGATGGGCAGATGGAGTGGGTGGGGAGGAGTGTGTGGGTGATGGGCAGATGGAGTGGGTGGGGAGGACAGTGAGGGTGATGGGCAGATGGAGAGGGTGGGGAGGACAGTGTGGGTGATGGGCAGATGGAGAGGGTGGGGATGAGTGTGTGGGTGATGGGCAGATGGAGAGGGTGGGTAGGAGTGTGTGGGTGATGGGCAGATGGAGACTGTGGGGAGGACAGTGTGGTTGATCGGCAGGTGGAGAGGGTGGGGAGGACTGTGTGGGTGATGGGCAGATGGAGAGGGTGGGGAGGACTGTGTGGGTGATGGGCAGATGGAGAGGGTGGGTAGGAGTGTGTGGGTGATGGGCAGATGGAGACTGTGGGGAGGACAGTGTGGTTGATCGGCAGGTGGAGAGGATGGGGAGGAGTGTGTGGGTGATGGGCAGATGGAGAGGGTGGGGAGGAGTGTGTGGGTGATGGGCAGATGGAGAGGGTGGGGAGGAGTGTGTGGTTGATGGGCAGATGGAGAGGGTGGGGTGGAGTGTGTTGTTGATGGTCAGATGGAGAGGTTGGGAGGAGTGTGTGGGTGATGGGCAGATGGAGAGCGTGGGGAGGACAGAGTGGGTGATGTGTAGATGGAGAGGGTGGGGTGGAGTGTGTTGTTGATGGTCAGATGGAGAGGTAGGGAGGAGTGTGTTGGTGATGGGCAGATGGAGAGGGTGGGGAGGAGTGTGTGGGTGATGGGCAGATGGGGATGGTGGGGAGGACAGTGTGTATGATGGGCAGATGGAGAGGGTAGAGAGGAGTGTGTGGGTGATGGGCAGATGGAGAGGCTGAGGAGTGTGTGAGTGATGGGCAAATGGAGACTGTGGGGAGGAGTGTGTGGGTGATGGGCAGATGGAGACTGTGGGGAGGACAGTGTGGGTGATGGGCAGATGGAGAGGGTGGGGAGGAGTGTGTGGGTGATGGGCAGATGGAGAGGGTGGGAGGAGTGTGTGGGTGATGGGTAGATGGAGAGGTGGGGAGGAGTGTGCAGACGATGGGCAGTTGGAGAGGGTGGGGATGAGTGTGCAGGGGATGGGCAGATGGAGAGGTGGGGAAGAGTGTGTGGGTGATGGGCAGATGGAGAGGGTGGGAGGAGTGTGTGGGTGATGGGTAGATGGAGAGCTGGGGAGGAGTGTTCAGACGATGGGCAGGTGGAGATGGTGGGGAGGAGTGTGCAGGGGATGGGCAGATGGAGAGGGTGTGAGAAGTGTGTGGTGATGGGCAGATGGAGACAGTAGGGAGGGGTTTGTGGCTGATGGACAGATGGAGAGGTGGGGATGAGTGTGTGGGTGATGGGCAGATGGAGAGGGTGGGGAGGACAGTGTGGGTGATGGGCAGATGGTGACGGTGGGGAGGGGTGTGTGGCTGATGGGCAGATGGAGAGGTTGGGGTGGAGTGTGTTGGTGATGGGCAGATGGAAAGAGTGGGAGGAGTGTGTGGGTGATGGGCAAATGGAGACTGTGGGGAGGAGTGTGTGGGTGATGGGCAGATGGAGACTGTGGGGAGGACAGTGTGGGTGATGGGCAGATGGAGAGGGTGGGGAGGAGTGTGTGGGTGATGGGCAGATGGAGAGGGTGGGAGGAGTGTGTGGGTGATGGGCAAATGGAGACTGTGGGGAGGAGTGTGTGGGTGATGGGCAGATGGAGACTGTGGGGAGGACAGTGTGGGTGATGGGCAGATGGAGAGGGTGGGGAGGAGTGTGTGGGTGATGGGCAGATGGAGACTGTGGGGAGGACAGTGTGGGTGATGGGCAGATGGAGAGGGTGGGGAGGAGTGTGTGGGTGATGGGCAGATGGAGAGGGTGGGAGGAGTGTGTGGGTGATGGGCAAATGGAGACTGTGGGGAGGAGTGTGTGGGTGATGGGCAGATGGAGACTGTGGGGAGGACAGTGTGGGTGATGGGCAGATGGAGAGGGTGGGGAGGAGTGTGTGGGTGATGGGCAGATGGAGAGGGTGGGAGGAGTGTGTGGGTGATGGGTAGATGGAGAGGTGGGGAGGAGTGTGCAGACGATGGGCAGTTGGAGAGGGTGGGGAGGAGTGTGCAGGGGATGGGCAGATGGAGAGGTGGGGAAGAGTGTGTGGGTGATGGGCAGATGGAGAGGGTGGGAGGAGTGTGTGGGTGATGGGTAGATGGAGAGCTGGGGAGGAGTGTTCAGACGATGGGCAGGTGGAGATGGTGGGGAGGAGTGTGCAGGGGATGGGCAGATGGAGAGGGTGTGAGAAGTGTGTGGTGATGGGCAGATGGAGACAGTGGGGAGGAGTGTGTGGGTGATGGGCAGATGGAGAGGGTGGCTGGAGTGTGTGGATGATGGGCAGATGGAGAGGGTGGGGAGGAGTGTGTGGATGATGGGCAAATGGAGATGGTGGGGAGGACAGTGTGGGTGATACGCAGATGGAAAGGGTGGGGAGGACAGAGTGGGTGATGGGCAGATGGAGAGGGTAGGGAGGAGTGTGTTGGTGATGGGCAGATGGAGAGGGTGGGGAGGACAGTGTGTGTGATGGGCAGATGGAGTGGGTGGGAGGAGTGTGTGGGTGATGGGCCGATCAACCGTGTGGGGAGAGTTGTGGGTGATGGACCGATGGAGAGGGTGGGGAGGAGTGTGTGGGTGATGGGCAGATGCAGAGGGTGGGAGGAGTGTGTGGGTGATGCGCAGATGGAGACAGTGGGGAGGACAGTGTGGGTGATTGGCAGATGGAGATGGTGGGGAGGAGTGTGTGGGTGATGGGCTGATGGAGAGGGTGGGGAGGACAGTGTGGGTGATTGGCAGATGGAGAGGGTGGGGAGGAGTGTGTGGGTGATGGGCCGATCAACAGTGTGGGGAGAGTTTTGGGTGATGGGCCGATGGAGAAGATGGGGAGGAGTGTGTGGGTGATGGGCAGATCGAGAGGGTGGGGAGGTGTGTGTGGGTGATGGGCAGATGGAGAGGGTGGGGAGCACTGTGTGGGTGATGGGCAGATGGAGAGAGTGGGAGGAGTGTGTGGGTAATGGGCAGATGGAGAGGGTGGGGAGGAGTGTGTGGGTGATGGGCTGATGGAGAAGGTGAGGAAGAGTGTGTGGGTGATGGGCAGATGGAGAGGGTGGGAGGAGAGTGTGTGTGATGGGCAGATGGAGAGGTGAGGAAGAGTGTGTGGGTGATGGGCAGATGGAGAGGGTGGAAGGAGTGTGTGGGCGATGGGCAGATGGAGAGGTGGGGAAGAGTGTGTGGGTGATGGGCAGATGGAGAGGGTGTGAGGAGTGTGTGGGCGATTGGCAGATGGAGAGGTGGGGAAGAGTGTGTGGGTGATGGGCAGATGGAGAGGGTGGGGGAGGAGTGTGCAGACGATGGGCAGTTGGAGAGGGTGGGGAGGTGTGTGCAGGGGATGGGCAGACGGAGAGGGTGGGGAGGAGAGTGTGGGTGATGGGCTGATGGAGAAGGTGAGGAAGAGTGTGTGGGTGATGGGCAGATGGAGAGGGTGGGGAGGAGTGTGTGGGTGATGGGCAGATGGAGAAGGTGAGGAAGAGTGTGTGGGTGATGGGCAGATGGAGAGGGTGGGGAGGAGAGTGTGGGTGATGGGCAGATGGAGAGGGTGGGGAGGAGTGTGTGGGTGATCGGCAGATGGAGAGGGTGGGGAGGAGTGTGTGTGTGATGGGCAAATGGAGAGAGTGGGAGGAGTGTGTGGGTGATGGGCAGATGGAGAGGGTGGGAGGAGTGTGTGGGTGATGGGTAGATGGAGAGCTGGGGAGGGGTGTTCAGACGATGGGCAGGTGGAGATGGTGGGGAGGAGTGTGCAGGGGATGGGCAGATGGAGAGGGTGTGAGGAGTGTGTGGTGATGGGCAGATGGGGACAGTGGGGAGGAGTGTGTGGGTGATGGGCAGATGGAGAGGGTGGCTGGAGTGTGTGGATGATGGGCAGATGGAGAGGGTGGGGAGGAGTGTGTGGATGATGGGCAAATGGAGACGGTGGGGAGGACAGTGTGGGTGATACTCAGATGGAAAGGGTGGGGAGGACAGAGTGGGTGATGGGCAGATGGAGAGGGTAGGGAGGAGTGTGTTGTTGATGGGCAGATGGAGAGGGTGGGGAGGACAGTGTTGGTGATGGGCAGATGGAGAGGGTTGGGGAGGAGTGTGCAGATGATGGTCAGTTGGAGAGGGTGGGGAGGAGTGTGTGGGTGATGGGCAGATGGAGAGGTTGGGAGGAGAGTGTGGGTGATGAGCAGATGGAGAGGGTGGGAGGAGAGTGTGGGTGATGGGCAGATGGAGAGGTGGGGAAGAGTGTGTGTGTGATGGGCAAATGGAGAGAGTGGGAGGAGTGTGTGGGTGATGGGCAGATGGAGAGGGTGGGGAGGACAGTGTTGGTGATGGGCAGATGGAGAGGGTTGGGGAGGAGTGTGCAGGGGATGGGCAGATGGAGAGGGTGCTGATCATTGTGGGTGATGGGCCGATCAACAGTGTGGGGAGAGTTGTGGGTGATGGACCGATGGAGAGGGTGGGAGGAGTGTGTGGGTGATTGGCAGATGGAGAGGGTGGGGAGGAGTGTGTGGGTGATGGGCTGATGGAGAGGGTGGGGAGGACAGTGTGGGTGATTGGCAGATGGAGAGGGTGGGGAGGAGTGTGTGGGTGATGGGCCGATCAACAGTGTGGGGAGAGTTTTGGGTGATGGGCCGATGTAGAAGATGGGGAGGAGTGTGTGGGTGTTGGGCAGATCGAGAGGGTGGGGAGGAGTGTGTGGGTGATGGGCAGATGGAGAGGGTGGGGAGCACTGTGTTGGTGATGGGCAGATGGAGAGAGTGGGAGGAGTGTGTGGGTAATGGGCAGATGGAGAAGGAGGGGAGGACAGTGTGGCTGATGAGCAGATGGAGAAGGTGGGGTAGAATGTGTGGGTGATGGGCAGATGGAGTGGGTGGGGAGGAGTGTGTGGGTGATGGGCAGATGGAGTGGGTGGGGAGGATAGTGAGGGTGATGGGCAGATGGAGAGGGTGGGGAGGACAGTGTGGGTGATGGGCAGATGGAGAGGGTGGGGATGAGTGTGTGGGTGATGGGCAGATGGAGAGGGTGGGGAGGACAGTGTGGTTGATCGGCAGGTGGAGAGGGTGGGGAGGACTGTGTGGGTGATGGGCAGATGGAGAGGATGGGGAGGAGTGTGTGGGTGATGGGCAGATGGAGAGGGTCGTGTGGAGTATGTGGTTGATGGGCAGATGGAGAGGGTGGGGTGGAGTGTGTTGTTGATGGTCAGATGGAGAGGTTGGGAGGAGTGTGTGGGTGATGGGCAGATGGAGAGCGTGGGGAGGACAGAGTGGGTGATGTGTAGATGGAGAGGGTAGGGAGGAGTGTGTTGGTGATGGGCAGATGGAGAGGGTGGGTTGGAGTGTGTGGGTGATGGGCAGATGGAGAAGGAGGGGAGGACAGTGTGGCTGATGGGCAGATGGAGAGGGTGGGAGGAGAGTGTGTGTGATGGGCAGATGGAGAGGTGAGGAAGAGTGTGTGGGTGATGGGCAGATGGAGAGGGTGGAAGGAGTGTGTGGGCGATGGGCAGATGGAGAGGTGGGGAAGAGTGTGTGGGTGATGGGCAGATGGAGAGGGTGTGAGGAGTGTGTGGGCGATGGGCAGATGGAGAGGTGGGGAAGAGTGTGTGGGTGATGGGCAGATGGAGAGGGTGGGGGAGGAGTGTGCAGACGATGGGCAGTTGGAGAGGGTGGGGAGGTGTGTGCAGGGGATGGGCAGACGGAGAGGGTGGGGAGGAGAGTGTGGGTGATGGGCTGATGGAGAAGGTGAGGAAGAGTGTGTGGGTGATGGGCAGATGGAGAGGGTGGGGAGGAGTGTGTGGGTGATGGGCAGATGGAGAGGGTGGGGAGGAGTGTGTGGGTGATGGGCAGATGGAGAGGGTGGGAGGAGTGTGTGGGTGATGTGCAGATGGAGAGGGTGGGAGGAGAGTGTGGGTGATGGGCAGATGGAGAGGTGGGGAAGAGAGTGTGTGTGATGGGCAAATGGAGTGAGTGGGAGGAGTGTGTGGGTGATGGGCAGATGGAGAGGGTGGGGAGGACAGTGTTGGTGATGGGCAGATGGAGAGGGTTGGGGAGGAGTGTGCAGACGATGGTCAGTTGGAGAGGGTGGGGAGGAGTGTGCAGGGGATGGGCAGATGGAGAGGGTGCTGATCATTGTGGGTGATGGGCCGATCAACAGTGTGGGGAGAGTTGTGGGTGATGGACCGATGGAGAGGGTGGGGAGGAGTGTGTGGGTGATGGGCAGATGCAGAGGGTGGGAGGAGTGTGTGGGTGATGGGCAGATGGAGACGGTGGGGAGGACAGTGTGGGTGATTGGCAGATGGAGAGGGTGGGGAGGAGTGTGTGGGTGATGGGCTGATGGAGAGGGTGGGGCTGACAGTGTGGGTGATTGGCAGATGGAGAGGGTTGAGAGGAGTGTGTGGGTGATGGGCCGATCAACAGTGTGGGGAGAGTTTTGGGTGATGGGCCGATGGAGAAGATGGGGAGGAGTGTGTGGGTGATGGGCAGATCGAGAGGGTGGGGAGGAGTGTGTGGGTGATGGGCAGATGGAGAGGGTGGGGAGCACTGTGTGGGTGATGGGCAGATGGAGAGAGTGGGAGGAGTGTGTGGGTGATGGGCAGATGGAGAGGTGGGGAGGAGTGTGTGGGTGATGGGCAGATGGAGAGAGTGGGGAGGAGTGTGTGGGTGATGAGCAGATGGAGATGGTGGGGAGGAGTGTGTGGGTGATGGGCAGAAGGAGAGGGTGGGGGAGGAGTGTGTGGGTGATGGGCAGATGGAGAGAGTGGGAGGAGTGTGTGGGTAATGGGCAGATGGAGAAGGAGGGGAGGACAGTGTGGCTGATGGGCAGATGGAGAAGGTGGGGTAGAGTGTGTGGGTGATGGGCAGATGGAGTGGGTGGGGAGGAGTGTGTGGGTGATGGGCAGATGGAGTGGGTGGGGAGGACAGTGAGGGTGATGGGCAGATGGAGAGGGTGGGGAGGACAGTGTGGGTGATGGGCAGATGGAGAGGGTGGGGATGAGTGTGTGGGTGATGGGCAGATGGAGAGGGTGGGTAGGAGTGTGTGGGTGATGGGCAGATGGAGACTGTGGGGAGGACAGTGTGGTTGATCGGCAGGTGGAGAGGGTGGGGAGGACTGTGTGGGTGATGGGCAGATGGAGAGGATGGGGAGGAGTGTGTGGTTGATGGGCAGATGGAGAGGGTGGGGTGGAGTGTGTTGTTGATGGTCAGATGGAGAGGTTGGGAGGAGTTTGTGGGTGATGGGCAGATGGAGAGCGTGGGGAGGACAGAGTGGGTGATGTGTAGATGGAGAGGGTAGGGAGGAGTGTGTTGGTGATGGGCAGATGGAGAGGGTGGGGAGGAGTGTGTGGGTGATGGGCAGATGGGGATGGTGGGGAGGACAGTGTGTATGATGGGCAGATGGAGAGGGTAGAGAGGAGTGTGTGGGTGATGGGCAGATGGAGAGGCTGAGGAGTGTGTGAGTGATGGGCAGATGGAGAGGGTGCTGATCATTGTGGGTGATGGGCCGATCAACAGTGTGGGGAGAGTTTTGGGTGATGGGCCGATGGAGAAGATGGGGAGGAGTGTGTGGGTGATGGGCAGATCGAGAGGGTGGGGAGGAGTGTGTGGGTGATGAGCAGATGGAGAGGGTGGGTAGCACTGTGTGGGTGATGGGCAGATGGAGAGGCTAGAGAGGAGGGTGTGGGTGATGGGCTGATGGAGAGGATGGGGAGGAGTGTGTTGGTGATGGGCAGATGGAAAGAGTGGGAGGAGTGTGTGGGTGATGGGCAAATGGAGACTGTGGGGAGGAGTGTGTTGGTGATGGGGAGATGGAGATGGTGGGGAGGAGTGTGTGGAAGATGGGCAGATGGAGAGGGTGGGGAGGACAGTGTGTGTGATGGGCAGATGGAGAGGCTAGAGAGGAGGGTGTGGGTGATGGGCTGATGGAGAGGATGGGCAGGAGTGTTTGGGTAATAGGCAGATGGAGAGTGTGGGAGGAGTGTGTGGTGATGGGCAGATGGAGACGGTGGGGAGGACAGTGTGGGTGATTGGAAGATGGAGAGGGTGGGGAGGAGTGTGTGTGTGATGGGCAGATGGAGAGGGTGGGGATGAGTGTGTGGGTGATGGGCTGATGGAGAGGGTGGGGAGGAGTGTGTGGGTGATGGGCCGATCAACAGTGTGGGGAGAGTTTTGGGTGATGGGCCGATGGAGAAGATGGGGAGGAGTGTGTGGGTGATGAGCAGATCGAGAGGGTGGGGAGGAGTGTGTGGGTGATGGGCAGATGGATAGGGTGGGGAGCACTGTGTGGGTGATGGGCAGATGGAGAGAGTGGGAGGAGTGTGTGGGTAATGGGCAGATGGAGAAGGAGGGGAGGACAGTGTGGCTGATGGGCAGATGGAGTTGGTGGGGAGGAGTGTGTGGGTGATGGGCAGATGGAGTGGGGGGGGAGGACAGTGAGGGTGATGGGCAGATGGAGTTGGTGGGGAGGGGTGTGTGGGTGATGGGCAGATGGTGAGGGTGGGGATGAGTGTGTGGGTGATGGGCAGATGGAGAGGGTGGGTAGGAGTGTGTGGGTGATGGGGAGATGGAGACTGTGGGGAGGAGTGTGTGGGTGATCTGCAGTTGGAGAGGGTGGGGAGGAGTGTGTGGGTGATGGGCAGATGGAGAGGATGGGGAGGAGTGTGTGGGTGATGGGCAGATGGTGAGGGTGGGGATGAGTGTGTGGGTGATGGGCAGATGGAGAGGGTGGGGAGGAGTGTATGGGTGATGGACAGATGGAGACGGTGGGGAGGAGTGTGTGGGTGATCGGCAGTTGGAGAGGGTGGGGAGGAGTGTGTGGGTGATGGGCAGATGGAGAGGATGGGGAGGAGTGTGTGGGTGATGGGCAGATGGAGAGGGTGGGAGGAGTGTGTGTGTGATGGGCAGATGGAGAGGGTGGGGTGGAGTGTGTTGTTGATGGTCAGATGGAGAGGTTGGGAGGAGTGTGTGGGTGATGGGCAGATGGAGAGGGTGGGGAGGACAGAGTGGGTGATGGGTAGATGGAGAGGGTAGGGAGGAGTGTGTTGGTGATGGGCAGATGGAGAGGGTGGGGAGGAGTGTGTGGGTGATGGGCAGATGGGGAGGGTGGGGAGGACAGTGTGTGTGATGGGCAGATGGAGAGGCTAGAGAGGAGTGTGTGGGTGATGGGCAGATGGAGAGGGTGAGGAGTGTGTGGGTGATGGGCAGATGGAGAGGGTGCTGATCATTGTGGGTGATGGGCCGATCAACAGTGTGGGGTGAGTTTTGGGTGATGGGCCGATGGAGAAGATGGGGAGGAGTGTGTGGGTGATGGGCAGATCGAGAGGGTGGGGAGGAGTGTGTGGGTGATGGGCAGATGGAGAGGGTGGGGAGCACTGTGTGGGTGATTGGCAGATGGAGTGGGTGGGGAGGAGTGTGTCGGTGATGGGCAGATGGAGTGGGTGGGGAGGACAGTGTGGGTGATGGGCAGATGGAGAGGGTGGGGATGAGTGTGTGGGAGATGGGCAGATGGAGAGGGTGGGGAGGAGTGTGTGGCTGATGGGCAGATGGAGACTGTGGGGAGGACAGTGTGGGTGATGGGCAGGTGGAGAGGGTGGGAGGAGAGTGTGGGTGATGGGCAGATGGAGAGGATGGGGAGGAGTGTGTGTGTGATGGGCAGATGGAGAGGGTGGGGAGGAGTGTGTGGGTGATGGGCAGATGGAGAGGGTGGGAGGAGTGTGTGGGTGATGGGCAGATGGAGAGGGTGGGGAGGAGTGTGTGGGTGATGGGCAGATGGAGACTGTGGGGAGGACAGTGTGGGTGATGGGCAGATGGAGGGGTGGGTAGGAGTGTGTGGGTGATGGGCAGATGGAGAGGATGGGGAGGAGTGTGTGTGTGATGGGCAGATGGAGAGGGTGGGGAGGAGTGTGTGGGTGATGGGCAGATGGAGAGGTGGGGAGGAGTGTGCAGTTGATGGGCAGTTGGAGAGGGTGGGGAGGAGTGTGCAGGGGATGGGCAGATGGAGAGGTGGGGAAGAGTGTGTGCGTGATGGGCAGATGGAGAGGGTGGGAGGAGTGTGCAGGGGATGGGCAGATGGAGAGGTGGGGAAGAGTGTGTGCGTGATGGGCAGATGGAGAGGGTGGGGAGGAGTGTGTGGGTGATGGGCAGATGGAGAGGCTAGAGAGGAGGGTGTGGGTGATGGGTAGATGGAGGTGGTGGGGGAGGAGTGTGTGGGTGATGGGCTGATGGAGACAGTGGGGAGGAGTGTGTGGGTGATGGGCAGATGGAGAGGGTGGGGAGCACTGTGTGGGTGATGGGCAGATGGAGAGAGTGGGTGGAGTGTGTGGGTGATGGGCAGATGGAGTGGGAGGGGAGGAGTGTGTGGGTGATGGGAAGATGGAGTGGGTGGGGAGCACTGTGTGGCTGATGGGCAGATGGAGAAGGTGGGGTGGAGTGTGTGGGTGATGGGCAGATGGAGTGGGAGGGGAGGAGTGTGTGGGTGATGGGAAGATGGAGTGGGTGGGGAGGACAGTGAGAGTGATGGGCAGATGGAGAGGGTGGGGAGGAGTGTGTGGGTGATGGGCAGATGGAGTGGGTGGTGAGGACAGTGTGGGTGATGGGCAGATGGAGAGGGTGGGGAGGAGTGTGTGGGTGATGGGCAGATGGAGAGGGTGGGAGGAGTGTGTGGGTGATGGGCAGATGGAGAGGGTTGGGGAGGAGTGTGCAGACGATAGGCAGATGGAAAGGGTGGGGAGGAGTGTGCAGACGATGGGCAGTTGGAGAGGGTGGGGAGGAGTGTGCAGGGGATGGGCAGATGGAGAGGGTGGGAGGAGAGTGTGGGTGATGTGTAGATGGAGAGGTGGGGAGGAGTGTTCAGACGATGGGCAGGTGGAGATGGTGGGGAGGAGTGTGCAGGGATGGGCAGATGGAGAGGGTGTGAGGAGTGTGTGGGTGATGGGCTGATGGAGACAGTGGGGAGGAGTGTGTGGGTGATGGGCAGATGGAGAGGGTGGGTGGAGTGTGTGGATGATGGGCAGATGGAGAGGGTGGGTAGGAGTGAGTGGGTGTTGGGCAGATGGAAAGGGTGGGGAGGACAGAGTGGGTGATGGGCAGATGGAGAGGCTAGAGAGGAGGGTGTGGGTGATGGGCTGATGGAGAGGATGGGGAGGTGTGTTTGGGTGATAGGCAGATGGAGAGTGTGGGAGGAGTGTGTGGTGATGGGCAGATGGAGACGGTGGGGAGCACTGTGTGGGTGATGGGCAGATGGAGAGAGTGGGAGGAGTGTGTGGGTAATGGGCAGATGGAGAAGTAGGGGAGGACAGTGTGGCTGATGGGCAGATGGAGAAGGTGGGGTGGAGTGTGTGGGTGATGGGCAGATGGATTGGGTGGGGAGGAGTGTGTGGGTGATGGGCAGATGGAGTGGGTGGGGAGGACAGTGAGGGTGATGGGCAGATGGAGAGGGTGGGGAGGACAGTGTGGGTGATGGGCAGATGGAGAGGGTGGGGATGAGTGTGTGGGTGATGGGCAGATGGAGAGTGTGGGTAGGAGTGTGTGGGTGATGGGCAGATGGAGACTGTGGGGAGGACAGTGTGGGTGATCGGCAGGTGGAGAGGGTGGGGAGGAGTGTGTGGGTGATGGGCAGATGGAGAGGATGGGGAGGAGAGTGTGGGTGATGGGCAGATGGAGAGGGTGGTGTGGAGTGTGTGGTTGATGGGCAGACGGAGAGGGTGTGGTGGAGTGTGTTGTTGATGGTCAGATGGAGAGGTTGGGAGGAGTGTGTGGGTGATGGGCAGATGGAGACTGTGGGGAGGAGTGTGTGGGTGATGGGCAGTTGGAGTGGGTGGGGAGGAGTGTGTCGGTGATGGGCAGATGGAGTGGGTGGGGAGGAGTGTGTGGGTGATGGGTAGATGGAGAGGTGGGGAGGAGTGTTCAGACGATGGGCAGGTGGAGATGGTGGGGAGGAGTGTGTGGATGACGGGCAGATGGAGAGGGTGGGGAGGAGTGTGGGTGATGGGCAGATGGAGAGGGTGTGAGGAGTGTGTGGTGATGGGCAGATGGAGAGGGTGGGGAGGAGTGTGTGGGTGATGGGTAGATGGAGAGGGTGGGAGGAGTCTGTGGGTGATGGGCAGATATAGCGAGTGGGTGGAGTGTGTGGGTAATGGGCAGATGGAGAAGGAGGGGAGGACAGTGTGGCTGATGGGCAGATGGAGAAGGTGGGGTGGAGTGTGTGGGTGATGGGCAGATGGAGTGGGAGGGGAGGAGTGTGTGGGTGATGGGCAGATGGAGTGGGAGGGGAGGAGTGTGTGGGTGATGGGCAGATGGAGTGGGTGGGGAGGACAGTGAGGGTGATGGGCAGATGGAGAGGGTGGTGAGGACAGTGTGGGTGATGGGCAGATGGAGAGGGTGGGGAGGAGTGTGTGGGTGATGGGCAGATGGAGAGAGTGGGAGGAGTGTGTGGGTGATGGGCAGATGGAGAGGTGGGGAGGAGTGTTCAGACGATGGGCAGATGGAGAGGTGGGGAGGAGTGTTCAGACGATGGGCAGATGGAGTGGGTGGGGAGGACAGTGAGGGTGATGGGCAGATGGAGAGGGTGGTGAGGACAGTGTGGGTGATGGGCAGATGGAGAGGGTGGTGAGGACAGTGTGGGTGATGGGCAGATGGAGAGGGTGGGGAGGAGTGTGTGGGTGATGGGCAGATGGAGAGGGTGGGGAGGAGTTTGCAGGGATGGGCAGATGGAGAGGGTGTGAGGAGTGTGTGGGTGATGGGCAGATGGAGACAGTAGGGTGGAGTGTGTCGGTGATGGGCAGATGGAGAGTGTGGGTGGAGTGTGTGGATGATGGGCAGATGGAGAGGGTGGGGAGGAGTGAGTGGGTGATGGGCAAATGGAGACGGTGGGGAGGACAGTGTGGGTGATGGGCAGATGGAAAGGGTGGGGAGGACAGAGTGGGTGATGGGCAGATGGAGAGGCTAGAGAGGAGGGTGTGGGTGATGGACAGATGGAGAGGATGGGCAGGTGTGTTTGGGTGATAGGCAG
Source organism: Hemitrygon akajei (assembly GCF_048418815.1). Lineage (NCBI taxonomy): Eukaryota > Metazoa > Chordata > Chondrichthyes > Myliobatiformes > Dasyatidae > Hemitrygon > Hemitrygon akajei. The sequence goes on from NC_133125.1 coordinate 204,688,449, forward strand.
ATGGAGAGTGTGGGAGGAGTGTGTGGTGATGGGCAGATGGAGAGGGTGGGGAGGAGTGTGTGGGTGATGGGCTGATGGAGAGGGTGGGGAGGACAGTGTGGGTGATTGGCAGATGGAGAGGGTGGGGAGGAGTGTGTGGGTGATGGGCAGATGGAGAGGGTGGGGAGCACTGTGTGGGTGATGGAAAGATGGAGAGAGTGGGAGGAGTGTGTGGGTAATGGGCAGATGGAGAAGGAGGGGAGGACAGTGTGGCTGATGGGCAGATGGAGAAGGTGGGGTGGAGTGTGTGGGTGATGGGCAGATGGAGTGGGTGGGGAGGAGTGTGTGGGTGATGGGCAGATGGAGTAGGTGGGGAGGACAGTGAGGGTGATGGGCAGATGGAGAGGGTGGGGAGGACAGTGTGGGTGATGGGCAGATGGAGAGGGTGGGGATGAGTGTGTGGGTGATGGGCAGATGGAGAGTGTGGGTAGGAGTGTGTGGGTGATGGGCAGATGGAGACTGTGGGGAGGACAGTGTGGGTGATCGGCAGGTGGAGAGGGTGGGGAGGAGTGTGTGGGTGATGGGCAGATGGAGAGGATGGGGAGGAGTATGTGGGTGATGGGCAGATGGAGAGGGTGGTGTGGAGTGTGTGGTTGATGGGCAGATGGAGAGTGTGGGGTGGAGTGTGTTGTTGATGGTCAGATGGAGAGGTTGGGAGGAGTGTGTGGGTGATGGGCAGATGGAGAGCGTAGGGAGGACAGAGTGGGTGATGGGTAGATGAAGAGGGTGGGGAGGACAGTGTGTGTGATGGGCAGATGGAGAGGCTAGAGAGGAGTGTGTGGGTGATGGGCAGATGGAGAGGGTGAGGAGTGTGTGGGTGATGGGCAGATGGAGAGGGTGCTGATCATTGTGGGTGATGGGCCGATCAACAGTGTGGGGAGAGTTTTGGGTGATGGGTCGATGGAGAAGATGGGGAGGAGTGTGTGTGTGATGGGCAGATCGAGATGGTCGGGAGGAGTGTGTGGGTGATGGGCAGATGGAGAGGGCGGGGAGCACTGTGTGGGTGATGGGCAGATGGAGAGTGTGGGGAGGAGTGTGTGGGTTATGGGCAGATGGAGAGGGTGGGAGGAGTGTGTGGGTGATGGGCAGATGGAAAGGGTGGGGAGGAGTGTGCAGACGATGGGCAGTTGGAGAGGGTGGGGAGGAGTGTGCAGGGGATGGGCAGATGGAGAGGGTGGGAGGAGTGTGTGGGTGATGGGTAGATGGAGAGGTGGGGAGGAGTGTTCAGACGATGGGCAGGTGGAGATGGTGGGGAGGAGTGTGCAGGGATGGGCAGAAGGAGTGGGTGTGAGGAGTGTGTGGGTGATGGGCAGATGGAGAGGGTTGCGGAGGAGTGTGCAGACGATAGGCAGATGGAAAGGGTGGGGAGGAGTGTGCAGGGATGGGCAGATGGAGTGGGTGTGAGGAGTGTGTGGGGGGAGGACAGATGGAGAGGGTGGGGAGGAGTGTCTGGGTGATGGACAGATGGAGATGGTGGGGAGGAGTGTGTGGGTGATGGGCAGATTGAGAGGGTGGAGAGGAGTGTGTGGGTGATGGGCAGATGGAGAGGATGGGGAGGAGTGTGTGGGTGATG